>NC_091462.1:91371911-91971911 GCF_027789765.1 Dendropsophus ebraccatus
TGGGCGAATTATCGCTTTGTGTAAATGGACGATTCCATCCTAATAATCAGTCAATGAATAAGTACTCATTCCTCATCTGATCACATAATTTTGGCAGGTCAAAAAATCCTTGTCTTTCCACAGCCCATTCCTGCCTGCAATATTGATCCATATCTTTAGGTTATTCAAAGAAGAAGCTGTGTTGGCCCAATAAAGGCTATGTTCACACAACGTCAAAAATAGAGAAAAGTCAATGGGAAGATGGACTTCCAATGCATACAATGCATTGCATAACGGACGTTTTTACTGCGGACGTCAAAATAATGAACATGATCGTTATTTTCAGACGTCTTTTGCAAACAGTGGACATTTTTTATTAGTTGTTCACACAATTTTTTTTTGTCAGTGTTCTTTCTCCGTTTTTACTTTTAAATGAATGGACTTTTCAATTAAGCCACACCCAAAGGCCAATTAGTAATCCCAAACTAGTATAATGTGCAAACACCAGTCATAGCACTAAGGGGAGGCCAGTTTGCTAAACGACGTCCGTTATTTTAGACTCAAAATAACGGACATAATTTTAAACGGAACTGAAAAAACGTTGTGTGAACATAGCCAAACCCTCACTATCTTTGGAAGAAGAAGAAGAGGAAGAGGAAGAAGAAGAAGTCCTGGTTACAATGATCACTACTTTGTCATACAAATTCCTAGTTCTGAGACCCTCCACATGTGGATTAGATTCTCTTTTTATTAGTATTGCACTTTAGGTCTAGTGACTCTTCCATTTTTTCTACCCTTAGGCTTAGAAAAAAATATTGTACTGCAAGCTGACCCCATGACAACGACATGTTGTCGCATTTAGAGAATTCCTCCTGTAATTGTTTTGTGGTGTTGGATGTTAGCTTTTCTCTCCATTTCACTCATGATATCCATGTTTCACTTGGTGGGGATTTCGATCAATACTTGCGGTAATCAAGTGCTTTGCTTATGATATAGCTCTTAGTGTTGTTATAAAAATGTCAATAATAATGACTGACCTTTAAAAACTTGGAGCCTCTTGCTTTCCCAGTTAGCAACTTGGAAATGTGAATCCATAATATGCGTCTGCCCAGTGATCCATCTGCTCCTGATGCATTTGCCTTGGCTCAAATGGACTTTTAAACATAGTAGGTGATACACAAGGCACTTAGTGCAACCAGATGCTCCTGTTTATCCACATTACCAAATTATTTGTTAAAGCAAAATACGCCCCGAGCCATGGAGGTTAATAGAATTATATGTCCGGTCTATCTGTAGAGGACAACAAGACCCGGCTGGCCTTCAGTTTCCATGCAGATGGTCTGTTTTTTTCAAAATCTTTATCAATGTCGACCCCTCGGGAACCAATTTACCATGAGTGCTAAGTATTACACCGGGTTATCTACAGTCAATGGCTGGTTTTACTCAATATCATAAATTTTGGATGATCTGGTCTTTTATACATATTAAATTATGGAACGGAACATTTTGTTTTCTTTATCATTTGCTCCTTTTTCATTTCACTTTTCGAGCTTTTTTTTTTTTTTTTAAACCTTGAGCCAATATAAAATTTTAGCCAAATTAATGGTATTGTTGTGTAATATTTGGTGCACCTGTCAATGCATTTTCTTCATCTAAATAAAATATGTCTAAAACAACAACATTTGTGCATGGCCATTTGTATTGATTCCATGCCCACTTGGTGGAAGTCATGTAAGCCACTATATATATATATATATATATATATATATATATATATATATATTAGCGCAAATTGCACATAACCTCCAGAGATATTCAGGAGTCATTCACCCGCCGTGCAATCCAAGAACCCTATAGAGTGTAAAGCTACGCCCTGCCTATCTACTGGCATTGTGATCGATATGATGCCGGGAGAGCTGAAAGTGTTTGAATCTTCACAGGGCTCTACTGATTTAAAAACTTAAGGGTGGGTTAACACTGATTTCACGCTGCAAGTGTCATTTTGTATAAGTTTACATACTTGCAGCGGAATTTTCGTTCCATAGCGAGTATTTAAAGCCGCATTCCCCTTAACCTGCGTTGTCCCGGTGAATACTTTACTCATCCACTCTCCAGCCTGCTTCTGACATCCTGTTCAGTCAATCAGTGCGCTGTACCGCCACAGCCACTAATTGGCTGAGCGGGATGTCAGGGAGCAGAGGGCCACAGAAGCAGGCGGGCATCGACCGGTAATGTATTCACTTGGCCGCAGTGGGTTAAGGGGGATAGGGGCTTACATACTTGCAGTGGAATGAAAATGTAAACCTATACAAAATTACAGTATCGGGAATCGAAGCGGATTTCACTGAAGAACTTGCAGCATGAAACATGCTGCAATCAGGTGCATGTGACCCACCCTAAAGACAAAGATTTTAACACTTTCAGCTCTCCCGGCATCATATTAAAACATGATGGCGGGAGATGGAGAGTCCACTGCGTAGCTTAACACTCTGGATTACGGAGTGTGTGAATGACTACTAACATGGTCTGGAAGGCTATAGGGGTTGGTTGCGATATAAACTCTTGACCATAGGCCCTAATAGAGTACATAGATTTTATACCAATATATTTGTAGAATGGTCATATATAAAGGCCTAATTTCCCCCTGTCCATGCTTAAGGCCCTATTCCACGGGCTGATAACCTCTTCGTCCCCAGCTCGCTGCCGCCGCTATTGCATGCGTGTGAGTGCAGGAGGGGCCGCGGGGAGCTGCGGGGGGTGGGGGGTGGGGGGCTTTTTAACATTTTTTTTTCTTTCAATAAAAGAATTTCTATGACTAATGCTTCTTCTTTCCTTTTCATAGACATCTTTCAGTAAAGACCTTTTCATGACTCTCTTTTCATAAATGGTAATTGTTCTGTATAATGCTTAGGTATTATAGACAATGCCTAGGGACATAAGTATATAGCATATTCAAATACTTTCATACTTTGCCTAAAAATCTCAGGCATCCTGTACATTTCCTAACTATTCTATACAATGCCGGAATCTCACAGTTTGACTCTAACATGTACATTACATGGTCGCTTATTTCTCTAGCAGTTTGGACAAACCCTTTCATTATATGGCAGAGGGGAAAATTCAGATTAAATCACAGTATTAGACCTCTTCTTTTGTTATATTTAATTTACAGTAAGTGTAGTTCACCATTTTAGACACAGTTTGTTATGTATATACTCATTCATCACCAAATTAAAAGTGTACTCTGGGGAACAAAATATTTCAAAATCAACTGGTATCAGAAAGTTACACAAATTTGTATATTGCTTCTATTTAAAAATTTCAAGACTTCCAGTACTTATCAGCTGCTGTATGTCCTGCAGGAAGTGCTGTACTGTTTCAAGTCTGACACAGTGTTCTCTGCTGCCACCTCTGTCCGCGACAGGAACTGTCCAGAGCAGGAGATGTTTTCTGTGAGGATTTGCTGCTGCTCTGGACAGTTCCTGTGATAGACAGAGGTGGCAGCAGAGAGCACTGTGTCTGACTGAAAAAAAAACACACCACTTCCTGCAGGACATACAGCAGCTGATAAGTACTGGAAGACTTGAGATTTTTAAACAGAAGTAATTTACAAATTCGTATAACTTTCCAACACTAGTTAACGTGAAAACATTTCCTTCCCTTCCGGAGTACCCCTTTAAGCATATTTTGAAGATTATTTTTAAATAAGATTAACAGTCGTATTACATAAATAGTAGTAAGTTGGCCACTGATATTAACCTTTGACTGAATATTGACCTATAACCATGTTCCTTTTTTTTCTAAAAAAGTTTAATGAGTTTAATTTACCCTTTCAATTCCAGATAAGCTACCCCTTCCTGCTTTAATAGTCCTGCAATGTCTGTTCCAGTAATTTATTGTTGCTCATTTCTGTAAGGCAGAGAGTTAATGGAAATGGAAGTTGTTTATTCAATGCAAGAGCCGGTGCGCGTTCTCAATGAATTCCAATCTGTACCTCCAGGTGTATGAGGTTTAATTATATTGCAGTTGAAGAGGTAGGGGGCAGAGCACTTCATTATCTTTTGGAATTGAGTTATAGGCCTCTGCCTTAAAGGGGAATTCTCATCAACATATAAATAACCCTTATTTTAATCTAATTGTGTCTTCAAATAGTTCACTTTTGTTCCTGTGAATTTGTTGTCTTTGTAGTATAAAGAAATTTCAGCTCATAGTTGTGCAAAATCATTGAATGTTAATAACATGTAATAGTAATGGCTGCCATATGCTGCATATTAAATTCCATGCAAAGAGGTAGATGCACTTGTTAGTTTCTTGGATGCAAATCTTTGTGGAAAATAAAATGTTATATCTGATCTGTATATTCTATATATAGTTAAATGGCACCATATTTATTATGTGGAATGCAGAGACATACATACCATAGAGACAAACTAAGCACCTGGGGGCCTTGGGGTCTATTTAGCAGAATTCTATATTTTAACCACTTCCCAGTATTTAATGTATATACATATCGGAGGGGAAAACCTGTACCGTACACACCAGCTGACACCTGCCTCAAATGGCTGAGACTTGTCCGCACGCGTGCTTTATCAGATGAAGTGCGCATGCGCGCGAAATGGCCATCATGTTTGCGTTGTACATGTAAAGAGGTTTGGCATCTGCTAAATAATGACACGTGTCATGTTGAAATAAAGAAAAAATTTCCCTCTGCACATTATTGTCATTGACTTCTGTCACAAAAAAATATCAGTACCCTAAAAACTTGACCAATGATTACAAAGTAGCCTAAATAAAAGGAGGTCCTAAAACTAACTATGTTCTCCTCCATGTCTGTGTCCATGAAATATAATAAATAAATGAAAAAAAAAATTGAAGTTCTACCTCTACCTCTTTGCATTAATTTCTGTAAAATACTAAAGGGGAGCAGTTTTTATAATGGGGTGACTTATGCGGGTTTCTATGTTTCTAACAAACAGGCTTCTCAAACCCACAGGACTTAACTGATCCCCCCCCCCAAAAAAAAAGAAATATATATATATATATATTGTGGACATGTCACTGGAGATGTGTTCGAGGGGGTGTACATCTCACCTAGGCTGATGCGTAGTGTGAGGTGGTAAGTCCAGGAAGGATCTGTTGCTCAGCAGTGCTATGCTGCTGAGTTATTATTTATTTTTACCGGGCCTGGATTTACTGGAGTGGTGGATAGGTTGGTAGTGGGATCTGCCATTCCCTCCCCCTCGATCCAGTATGGGTTTTGGGATCAGGTGAGCTCTGATCCCAATCAGCCTGAGAAGGCAAAAGGTGAGCTCAGTGTGCAGGGGAGTCTCTCAGCCAGGAGTGAACAGCCTGCATGCTGTTTGGTGAGAGCTGGGAAGACAGCCGCTGCTGGGGCCTGTTCACACCCCGCAAAACTGACCACTGAAGTGCCAGAGAGGTAACCTGCGTTGTTAGTTAGCGCCCAGACGGGCAAGACCTTTTTGTTTTGTTCTTAAAGCACAGTGTTGCTATATTTCTGTTATGGACTGTTTATGCTGAAAATAAACGCCAAGCTGTTGTTTTACAAGTCCAAGTCTGCTGTGAACTGTGTCCAAACACACCATCCCCCGGGAAGATCCCTACAATATATATATATATGCCATTTAGGTTTCATAGGCATAGACAAAAAGACAAGAAATTCTTGTTCAGCTCTCCTACAACCCCATTCACACTAAGCAGGGGCGTGCTATGGCTCAAAATGTAGACACATTAAAAATGCAACGGCTCACTGCTTTTGGCAAGACATAACCCTAATACAGATATGAAAATCTCTAAAAACAGTCCCCAACTCCTTCATAAAAATCATGAGGCTTTCGGTATACCATTGGCAAATAGTGTGAACTATCCCACCATGGTAAGGTAGCCTCATACATGGGCTGGAACCTAGACTAACTCATGCCTCTAGGGACTAATAATAAGCCTATGCTCGGAGTATGCAGGATCTAATGCTGGGCAAAATAACCCCCGGGGGGATAGGTGGAGTGCACAGAGCAGGGAGAGGAGCACACCGCAAGATGGTTGTCTCCCACACATTCTACTAATCAGGGTCTGAAGACTTTTTACATGTCTCTAGTGTCCGGGCCCTTGAGGTCAACTTACAAAATTTGAACAAATGGTATGGTAATAACCTCATTTTGTTCTAAAGCAGCATTGCAATTTAAACATGCAGTTTATTGTAATACCTTTTTATCTTTATGGTTGTGTATGTCTCTAGGACATGTCAGAAGTCTTTACTAGTCACAGGTACACTTCAGAGGGGTATTCCCACCAAGAGATAAAAAATGAAAAGCTCCCAAACCTAGATGGTCTAGTCTTACCAAATCCCCTTGAGTATTTTTGAGCCACCTCCAGTCTTTCTAGCTGCCGACGTTTCTGAATTACAAATTTTTCTAAAAGATGATTTATATCCAAGATGGTGCTGGCTAGAAAACTACATTTCCCATCATGCAGTTCATCTGCCTGATTGGTCCATGATGTAGCAGAGCTGATAACCACATGATACAGTAGAGTTGAGGTTTTAGAGGTGGGATAGTGAGGTAGCAGAGGTTAGTCAGTGAAGTAGCAGAGTTGAGGTGTTGAGGTAACACAGATGAGACAGTGAGGGAGCAAAGGTGAGTCAGTGAAGTAGCAAAGGTGAGTCAGTGAGGTACCAGAGGTAAGTCAGCAATGTGGCAGAGGTAAGTCAGTGAAGTAGCAGAGGTGAGTCAGTAAAGAAGCAGAGGTCAGGTGTGTGTGTGTGTCTGTGTGTGTGTGTGTGTGGGGGGGGGTCAGTTATGGAAGTGCTGGCCGGGGGGGGAGACACAGTCAGGGATGCTGCAGGCACCGGGGGATGATGTTGGGGGGTGGGGGGCAGATTGCTGCAGGTGGCAGCGGACGATGTCTGGGGGAGGCACAGTCAGGGGATGCTGCGGGCGGCAGGGTATGATGTCCAGGGGGAAGGACAAACAAGGGATCCTGCGGGGGGCAGGGCATGATGTCTGAGAGCGGGAGGACAGTCAGATGATGCTCCAGGCAGCAGAGGATGATGTCTTGGGGGATAATGCTGCAGTGGTGACTGGATGGGGTTCGGAGGATTTCTGTGGTGGCCAGAGGCTAAGGGGGCCAGGAGAAAGAAGTGGTGTTGGCATGGACTCTGTTTAGCTCCTTTTTTTGCATCCAGAGGGGGTGAGTCTGCAAAAAAAAAGCAACAAAACTGCTCAAAATACATAATAACTTGTTTTGACCAATATATTTAGCTATGGGTGGGCTATTACATGGTGTAAAAAAAATGGGGGGGAAATACCCCCATAAGTCTTGTATAGAAGTGGTACAAGTTGGGTAAATGGACCAAGCATAGTTAGTATTAGTCTATATTTGGTCAAATAAAGTCAGCAGTCCCTCCTACCCTGGAGGACCAGGGTTATCTGTACATATATAGCCCATTGTTTTAAATGAAGTTCTTGATTTCTCCTGCAGGGAAATCTAAACTTTGCTGTTGGGGTTCCCCTGCAGATTTTAGCTGGTGGTTGGGGAGCAGGGAACCCCATGATCAGCTTATAATTAATGCAATTGCTTAACTCCTCTGAAGAGGGCGCCGAGTTATCAGAGCGACATCTAATAACAACTAGGTGACAGCAAAGTCACTTGTTAATTATATTGAGTCATTTTGTCAGGCTCAATAACTGAGATCTGCTACTGCTACGATCATAGCTCTCCGGGGAAGCCAGATGTCTAAAAACCAAAGCAGAATAACTCTTACTTTCTTTTTTCTATAAAGAGAACCTGTCATCACTCTTAACCTGTCTGTTTTTTTAAAATATGTACTCTCCATAAAATAACAACTATAAAAACAACGTCTTATAGCTCTGTAATGTGCTGTTACTCTTTAATTCTTACTAGACTTTACCAACTGGGTGTTACCAATTGGGGGCGTGTCCCTACACAGTCTAAGACTGTCAGCTCCGATTGGATAGTGTCAAACAGTGTAGGGACACACCCACAACTGGCAAACTCTAGTTGGTTATTGAGTCATATATCTCTAGTAATAATAAAAGAGGAACAACACATCACAGAGCTATAAAAATAGGTCATCCAAAATTGTTATTTTGAGGGCATTCCATGTATTTGTTAACACAGACAGGTCAGAAGTGGTGACAGGTTCTCTTTATAGTATAGATGCAGTGGTGTATAGAGACTTGTCATTAGTCAATGCTCCATGGGAAAATAGCATGCAAATTGTCTCTCCATAAGCATAAAATGCAATATAAGGTTAATGTATGCCCCCCCCCCATAGTAAGTTCAACCTATATTGTAAATTAGTAAAGGAATGGTTCTTCAAAACTGTATGTTGTCATAGTAATGGTTTCTGTAATGCCATTGTATAAGGAAATATATTCAAATGTATTTTCTTCAAATTTATTTTGTCAAAATTTATGAACTGTTAAAAACCGACTGTAAAAAAGTGTTAAAAATCTGACAGTGATATAACAGAATACAAATCACGGAAAAGCGAATGTCATGGTGTATTACTTGGGATGTTAATTCCCACATACTGTACACTGAGACTTGCAAAGCTATTGTTCTGCGAGTGCTGCTCCTATGTATAACACATCGGGTCATCCTAAAGATGCAGTTCATGCAGCATATGCATAATTCATGACATTTCATGGTGAGTCGTGCAGCTTTCTAGTCCCACATATATTACATTTCTGTAGGAAAATGGGCAGAACATAAAAATTTCAAACCATTGTTGTAAAAGAATGGTCCTGTGTCTACATACTTGTATAACTGTGAAGGAAAGAATCCAGCACCAGTTTAGCGGATAAAAACGTCCTTCTTTATTTAGGCAAACTTCACATACAGGAAACAAACATGCGGTAGGTTGACGTGTTTCGGCGTATCTCACGCCTTGTTCACAACACAATATACCATATACTGTTTTCCCACAAATTTATATGGGCGGTATCTAACATCACATGACACATAATTAAAAATCACGAACACATGAATTTAAAAACAAGCACAAAAGTTGTACAAAAAACAAACCAAGTGAATTGGGAAAACCTATGGTAAAACCATTCTTAAACATATATCAATGACATAAACAGAAATAATATATATTAGATTTTAATATGTCATAATAAGATCGTGTCTAGAGTTTAAACCACTAGGAAATCTACTCCCTAACCTAAAAATCCAAAATGACTCTCTGTTCAATAATTTTCTTTTAAGGGAACCCCCTCTTTTGAATGGGTGAATTTTTTCTATACCCATAATTCTAAGATATTGTACATTACCCCCATGTGCCTCTCTGAAATGTTTAGTTAGGGATGACACATTTACCACCTCATTCCTACAATCTGAAATGTGTTTACGTATTCTAGCCTTGAGGCTGGTAGATGTGCATCCTACGTACTGCAGGTTGCACTGTGTGCACAAAGCCACATATACCACATATGTAGTGTTACAATTAATGTAGCTATGGATTTTAAAAACGTTCCCATTTGTACAAGACTTGATCTCCTTAGAAACCGCAACATGTGAACATGTCACACATCTTTGGTGTCCACATTTATAGGATCCTTTAGTGTCTAACCATGTTTTTTCTTGGTCTTTACCTCCTGTGTGCAAAGATGGAGATAGTATCGATCCCAGAGTAGGGGCTCTTCTGGATACGACCCTGACTCCATCTTTGGTCATGCTGTGTAACACCTCATCTTGCCACAAAAGTGGCAGATGTTTGTTAATGATGTTTCTGATCTGTGAAAACTGTTTACTATATGATGTCACAAATACTATGTCATTAGTGCCCTGTTTATTACGTTTATACTGTCCTCTGTTGTGTGTTTGTTCGGCTAACAATTCTGCTCTATTAACCCCGGAGATCTTGCGTGCTGCCTGATCCAAAAGCTCCTGTCTAAATCCCCTTTCTCTGAATCTAAATTGTAATTTCTCCATTTCTGAAGTATAGACATCCTCTCTGCTACAATTGCACTTTAATCTAAGGCATTCACCATAGGGTATGTTGTTAACCACATGCGGTGGATGACACGACGTGGCCATGAGAATGCTATTTCCTGCACACTCCTTCCTATATGGTAAGACCTCTATACATCCTTGATTAACATTGGCCACCAATCTGACGTCCAAAAAGGAAATTTCATTGTTACCAAAATGTGCAGTGAACTTGAGCCCAAATTCATTGCCATTAAGATAGTCCACAAAGTTATGGAAGCAATTCTCACCATCTCTCCATATGACAACCAAATCGTCTATATATCTACCTATCCATTGTATAGATCCAAAAAAAGGATTGTCCTCAGAGAATATATATTTAAGCTCCAAAACTGACATTACGATATTGGCGAGAGATGGTGAGAATTTAGCTCCCATACTTACTCCCTGTACTTGTAAAAAAAAAATTATTATCAAAAACAAAATAATTATGGTTTAGCAAAAAATCTGTGGCCATAATAAGGAACTCAATCTCTACAGCTGAGTATGAGCTGAATTTGGTCAAATAAAATTCTAATGAAGACATAGCAACTTGCTTGGGGATTGACGGATACAATGCCACAACGTCTAATGTTCCCAATTTCCAATCTTTGTTCCATCCTATATTATTTACAATGTTAAGAACATGTTTCGTGTCCCTAATGTGGGACGGAGTTATACCCACTAGTGGTTGGAGGAAATGGTCCACCCAAGCCCCCAATCTTTCCCCCATGGAGCCTATCCCGGCCACTATCGGTCTTAAAGGGGGGGGAAAAATACCTTTATGGACCTTAGGTAGGGAATGGTATACAGGGGTTACAGGATCCTCAACATATAGATAGTCAGCTGTTTTTCGATCCAAAGCTCCCAAAGCAACACCATCCTCCAACAGACTTTTTAATTTGGAGAGAAACACTTGCTTAGGGTCACATGGGAGCTTACGGTATACATTAGTATCTGATAACATTTCATGATTCATTTTTTCATAAAGACCTGTATCTAACAGAACCACTGCGCCTCCTTTGTCCGCATTGCGGATAACCAGATTTTTGTTACTTTGTAATTCCCGCAAAGCGGTTTTTTCCTGTACGGTTAAATTGTCAGAATTGTGGCGCCGGGGTTCTGTTAGTTCAAGAGCAGTGAGGTCTCTTTCCACCAGCTCCTGGAATCTATCAAGAGCCTCACACCTGGAGGATAATGGATAGAAACCAGGATTGCTGGTCCTGAAAGACGCCCCATGGGAACTATCTCCTACAGCCGATTCAGAGGCAAGATCTTGCAAATAAAGTGCTGACATTTGTTCAGAAAAACTAGTGCACATATGTACAGACTTAGCATGACTATTATCCTTGTTGCCTTCTAATTTATGTATATTAAAAAAATGTTTTTTGACTGTTAGGTTACGTGAAAATTTATTAACATCAAGAATGGTTTTATATAGATCAAAATCACAAGTGGGAGAAAAATTAAGTCCTTTTTGCAGTACAGACAGTTGGCTATCAGAAATAATAAAGCTGGACATGTTAATAACAGAAAGTTCATGTGTTAGTTGCGTTTTGGGTACCTTCTTGCCGCCATGTTTGCGGCCGGCTCTTCTCCTTCGTTTTTTGACGCCTTGGCTTTTTTCGCAGGTGTCTTCTTACTTCTATTTGCTGTAGATGGTCCCGCAACAGATGAATCCGACTCTGAGGAATGACCCCGCTGATCCTCAGAGTCCGAAAAACTCACATGTGGCTTGTCGCTCGTGTTTTTGTTGTGGCGACGTTTTTTGTATACACGTTTTTTCAAAATAGATCGCGGTGTATTCACACCAAAGTCTTGGTCGCCACTTTCCTGGAAGGCTCTCCAATCATATACTTCTTTTCTCTCATAGTCGCTGACGTCACGTTGGAATTTATTCCGTTTGTATGTAATAATTTCTGTTTCCAGTTTCTCCACATTTTCTTTAAGAGACTTATTTAGGTCATTGTAGCCCGTTACGTCCTTGAATTTGGCGACCAAAATCCGAGTCTCTTCTATTTCACTTGCCAGAGATACAAGATACTTCTTCTCTCTGTCTATAATTAAGTTCATGATTTTAGTGGAGCATTCTGATAATGCGGTTTCCCAATCATGTTTGAACTCAGAGTCGTAAATTCTAGTGGGGAGTTTTTTCAAACGGAGACCTCTTGGAATCATCTCTTGTTCTACATACTGTGAAAGAGTCTCTTTGTCCCACCATACTTTAAGTTCTTTGGTTGTTAGTTGTTCCAACTTGCGCATGAGTATGTGTAGATCTGAGGGAGCATTTTCACCAATTGGACTAAGGTTAGTCTTAAATACATTTGCAGCTTTAGCTTTGCGACTAGCATTATCCCCCAGTAATATCTGGTGAGTACCTTCTGTGTCCGGTGAATGATCTCCCTCATTTCCCATCGGTGAAGTTTGCTGAGACATAATTGTCCAAATAGTAGTTTTAGTGCAGGCGTGCACGGCCTCTGGTTCCACAGTAGATAGACAAATGCTGATTTGGGGTCAGCTCACCTGCTACTTCCACTCACGGTGCACGGCAAAGCCCGGAGCCAGGGCAACACATGTGAAGGAAAGAATCCAGCACCAGTGTAGCGGATAAAAACGTCCTTCTTTATTTAGGCAAACTTCACATACAGGAAACAAACATGCGGTAGGTTGACGCGTTTCGGCGTATCTCACGCCTTGTTCACAACACAATATACCATATACTGTTTTCCCACAAATTTATATGGGCGGTATCTAACATCACATGACACATAATTAAAAATCACGAACACATGAATTTAAAAACAAGCACAAAAGTTGTACAAAAAACAAACCAAGTGAATTGGGAAAACCTATGGTAAAACCATTCTTAAACATATATCAATGACATAAACAGAAATAATATATATTAGATTTTAATATGTCATAATAAGATCGTGTCTAGAGTTTAAACCACCAGGAAATCTACTCCCTAACCTAAAAATCCAAAATGACTCTCTGTTCAATAATTTTCTTTTAAGGGAACCCCCTCTTTTGGATGGGTGAATTTTTTCTATACCCATAATTCTAAGATATTGTACATTACCCCCATGTGCCTCTCTGAAATGTTTAGTTAGGGATGACACATTTACCACCTCATTCCTACAATCTGAAATGTGTTTACGTATTCTAGCCTTGAGGCTGGTAGATGTGCATCCTACGTACTGCAGGTTGCACTGTGTGCACAAAGCCACATATACCACATATGTAGTGTTACAATTAATGTAGCTATGGATTTTAAAAACGTTCCCATTTGTACAAGACTTGATCTCCTTAGAAACCGCAACATGTGAACATGTCACACATCTTTGGTGTCCACATGTATAACTGTAACATACTTATTGTGTATTGGAGTTCTTTTTTATTCCTTCTGATGTTATCCATCAAATTGGTCCATTGCTGAAGATTCTAGCGCTCCTGATTGTACATAAAAAAAAGACGATCTGATTCAGCTACTGAGCATGTGTGACCACCAGCCATTTACATAGGTGGACGTTCTGAGTAGGAATTAAAATAACAGGGATACTATAGTTAGTGTGTAACATTAATGTCTAGGCACAATGGCCCAAGAATGATCAAAGTATATAAAGTAGGAACTGCTAATAGCAACCAATATTCAGCTCTGGTAGAATGAGAGCTGAACTGTGATTGGTTGCAACTAGAGATGGACGAATAGTAAAATATTTGATTCAATTGGATTCAGTTCGAATAGCTCCCGATATTCGACTATTCGATCGAATATCGAATCCCATAATAGTCTATGAGAGAAAAATCCTTGGGGCCTGGAAATCAAGATGCTACGAGTTGGAGGTCACCAAATCCAAGACATCTTTAGAAAGTGATGCAAACACCTCTGGAATGCATCTGGGAAAGCAGGGAATCAGTATTACAGGGCACTGTATTACCAAGGTTAGCGATACCCGGCAATAATGCCGATCCCTGTAATGGTTAATATTTAATTAAATTAGTTATTTTTGTTGTTCAATCGCTTAATTAAAACGAATCCATGCTTTTGCAATTAAATATACTGTTAATAAAATATATATATATAAATAAATATGTATATTTATGGATTTACAGTATATTTAATTGCAAAAGTATGTATTCCTTTTTATTATGCTATTGAACAACGAAAATAACTTTATTAGAACGAAAATGTGTTTTATTAATTAAATATTAACTACTACAGGAAGCTCTATTATTGCCGGCAATACCTATTGCCGGTAATACAGCTGAATGAACTAATTAATACTTAACTTTAATTGAAACAGCAAATGTTTCTTCTAATGATGATATTTTTTTTATCACAACAGCAACATTAGAAGAAACACTTTGATTTATATGTCTGCTCAGCTGATTGGCTGAGCAGGCATATAAAGAGCCGGTCCTGTCACATTAAGCTCAGTGTGCCGGGGACCGGCGAAGAGAGAAGATAGAAGAAAGAATAGAGAAGATAGAACACATCGGAGAGTGAGTAGAAGGCTCCCCCCCCCCCCCCGCACTTCACCCATCCCAGCAAGGAAGGGGGGTCAACCTTCCTTGCTGGTATGGGTGCAGTCTGACATCAGTCTGGCCCCCAAGAGGTTAAGTGGGGACCCTTACTTAACCCCCTGGGGGCAAGATTGTTTAGTATGGCACCCAAAGGGTTAAGGGGGATGCAATGTATCCCCCCTTAACCCCTTTGGTGCCACACTGTAAGCAGTGATCTGTAAAGATGCTGCATACTGTAAGGTGCACAACACAGCTCACAATGATGGGTGTTGTGCTCCTGTTTGTGTGTTTCTTCCTTTTTGTTTTTCTGATATCGGTATTCTGTGGATTACGGTGGATTCGATGGACTACGTTGATGACCAGCAGTTGTTGGGATTTTCAAAAAAAATAAAATGGTCAATGAGGGGTGTGGGGGTGTTTTTGTTTGAATAAAAAATATTTTTCACCTGTGTCTTATCTTTATTTTTTTACTATATAGACTTAGTAGTGGAAGCCGTCTAATAGACGGAATCCATTACTAAGTCAGGGCCTAGTGATAGACGGTATAAAATGGCTAACACTATCCCCCCCCCCATTATTACCCCAGTACCCAATACCATCAGGGGTACTGGGAAGAGCCGGGTGCCAGTGGTCCCGGAGCATCAAAATTGGCGCTCCTGGACTGGGCGGCAGCAGGCTGGTAATATTAAGGCTAGGGAGGGCCAAAAACAATGGCCCTCCCCACTCTGGTGTTACTAGGCTGCTGTTTCTTGGTTTTAACCTGGCTTAACCTCAAATATTAACTGAAATAATTAATAATATTATCCTTACTTCTGAAGTCTGCAAGACATGTTAAAGAGCGCATAGGGTCACAGTTAGGGTTGAGAAAAGCTGGATTCCCACGGAAGTTTGCATAAATTTGCTTAGTTCAGTAAGCAATTTTTTTAAGATATTCTCACCTGTCCACACTCCCCTGGTGTCCTCTTCTCTGGAGTGACAGCCCTTTCAGCCAATTAGAAATGGAAATGGAAATAAAATGGAACAGCATTGTCAGGAACCTGACGGCATGGACAAGACAAGACAGTGAGCCCTGATGCTGAACCCGCCCACTGTCCCCACCTACTTGCCTCAAACGGCCCTAGGCAGCCGCAGACGACCACAAAGGCGGTCCCTGCACTAGTATAGGTGCACACAGAACAAGACAGACAAACAAACACAATAAAGAATAGTCAACAGTCAGGGTCACAACAATTGGGCAGAAAAAGTACAAAATCAGAATCCAGTAAATATAATCAAAGTACAGGCAATATGGTCAGGGGCAGGCAGCAAGCAGGGGAGGTTAAAGATACAAAGGCAAAGATCAGGAGATGCAAATAACAGAAGACACTAGCAGGCAGAGACTAGCAGTTAATAAGCAGCCATGAGTGCACAGACTGGGGTTAGTTATATAGAAGGCCAGGGTTCTGGTCCAGAACACAATTGAACCATCCTCCTGATCTCCAAGCACAGACACCTGAGAACAAAACAGATCCACTGGCAGGAGGACCTGTCAGTCACAGCAGAACTAAAACACAGATTAACCCTGACATGGCCAGATAGAAATCAGCAGGTGAAGTTGGGTGTGTCCACCAAACAAAGTGAGCAGATAAAACAGTGTTCAGACACTGCAAAGCAAAACACAGAAACAGAATACGAGAAATTAGTTCCTTCTCGGCCGCACAGCAGGAGCCGAGGGGCGCATCACACTCCGCTGAGATACCATCCTGACAAGCACCATGGCCAATGATTGGTTGAGCAGGCTGTCATTGTTATCTCGAGTGTGACAGCCCACTCAACCTATCACTGCCCTTTCTCAGTCAGTAATTGGCTGAGCGGACTTGAGGCGGAAGAAGACACCAGAGACACAAAAGAGGACACCAGGGGAACATGGACAGGTAAGTATTGCACCAAAACAGCTATACAATTGTTATTTATATTTGAAAATTACTTCTATTTAAAAATCTCAGACCTTTTAGTACTTATCATCTGCTGCATATCCTCCAGGAAGTGGTATATTATTTCTAGTCTGTCACAGTGCTCTCTGCTGCCACCTCTGTCCATGTAAGGAACTGTCCAGAGCAGTAGCAAATCCCCATGGAGAACATCATCTGATAAAGAGACTGGTCCAGTCTAGAAACACATTATGCTGAGCCTTTTTTTAATTTATTATTATTATTATTATTATTATATTTTTTTATACTTCACCTGTTAGGATTAGTTGCACCTGTTTATCCTGCTGAATTTGGGAGAGGAGTACTGTATCTTGCTACAGCCCTGGCGTGGGTTTGCAGGAAGGCTGCCCAATGGTTTCCTTCTTGAGTGTACGCATGGAGAGTTGTGCCCCGATCATGCACAACTTAACCAGGTGAGAGGGGACCTGGTTTTACTCCCTTACTGGATTTTTATCAATCCTATTACATCTGGTCCTGCATATGGAGTGCTGTCTTTGTTCTCTTTCACTCTAGCATAGAGAATAGTGTCAAACTAGAAAGTATACACCACTTTCTGCAGGACATCCAGCAGCTGATAAGTACTGGAAGATTTTTAAATAAAAGTAATTTACAAATCTGTATAACTAAGGTGTTTAATAAATGGATACCTGTAATGGAAGTCATATAGTGACAACTGACACACATAGGCTAATATGTTTACAGACGTTTTCGGAGATACAGAATAGCATAGTCTACTACACTACTACATTTTTATAGTATATAGGCATATAAGAGCAAAAGGTATCCGTGCCACAATAGACCCTTATAGACATGTTCAGCATGTATGTCTGGAGTTATTCCAATGTACACACTACACGTAGGGGCAAAACATGATGTGGACAGAGCCCAAGGTGTACGACTACCTTTTTTATTTCCATAGATGTTTGCTGAGATGTAGAAGTATAATATAAGGATTATATGACATGAATTGCAAGGCTTGTGTTTATTCCTAAATAAGCTGTCGGGGAGCTCACAATAGGAACATGACAATCTTTATTATGGGAAAACATTTTCTCAGCAATTTTGCTGTTTATGAAAAAGCAACATAAAGAAGTTTAAGTAAATTTGAAGTTTAAGGCAATCTCATATAGCCATTAACTGTTCTCTCCCTTATAATGGTATCCTGTGGATCAGATAAATGATTCTCTCAATTGCGCTTGAATTAGGATGAAAGAAAAGAGGGGTAAGCAAATGGATTTCATTAGATGCAGGTAATGGAACAGCACTCGTATCCAGCACGCAGCACAGAGAGCCGGGGTGATGTACGTGTAATGAGATCCAATTCTGCTTTGTGCATGCTTAAGACAATGCGCTGTATAAAGGCTTAATAATCTATACACTCGAAATCTGCTGTACTGCATTATCAACAAGCACGTCTCAAGGCGGAAGAAGAGACCTCACATTACGATGCATAATGTAATCCCATGCTGTGCTTAAAGGGACAGGCGGAACTTGCACTCACTAAATCTACAGGAGTGTTAATTAAACATACAATAAAATACACAATCCTGAGCGACTGACAACTTAGCAGAGACTTGAAAATGCTTAAAGCGAATGTATCATCAGGTGCCGTGATCCTTTTTTTGAATGGGGCCCGATTCCAGCATACGGCGCCATTCTAGTCCCGGTCATTAGAATCAATGGAGGCGTCTCATAAAGGGGCAGGGGTTTCCACCCACTGGGGTTGGGCCGGCCCATCTCCAGTGCTTCACCCCCGGCAGGTGCCCGGGAAAAGAATGAGGCTGTACGCGGAAACTGGGCCTGGTTCAAAAAAAAGGAACACAACATCGGCTATCCATGTGTAAAGCTTAAAGCGAATGTACTGATGGTAGTGATGAGCGAATACTGTTCAATCGAATAGATATTCGATCGAATAGTAAGGTATTCGACCTATCGAATATTATCAAATAGTTTGCCGAATATTCGATAAATATTGCATAAGCGGTCAAATCCCCCAGCTTCCGGTTTTTACCTCCAAGTGGTCGAATAGATGTTTTTCAATAATCGAATACTTGTTTCCATAGACTTTGATGGGATCGAATATTCGATCGAATGTTTGAATATTTGGGAGATATTCGTACAAATATCGAATATTCGAATATTTCACCATTCGCTCATCACTAATGATGGTACATTCGCTTTAAGGCACATCATCAGGGTTGGGTTATAGAAGGAGTAATTCCCCCGCAGCAGCCATCATTTTTGACACCCCCACCCTTACTATCTGTGGGCCATGAAGGCCTTAAAGGTATTGTCTCACAAAGCTACAGTAGATGGGATTAAATTGATGTAAAATGTGAAATGAAACAAATTTCAAATGTACAAGCTTTTCTGATGAACTAGACTATTCTACTCACTAATCCCCATGTGTCTGATTTGTTTTGATGACCTAGTTATGACACAGTAAGGTGGGTCAGACTTGAACTAGTTGAGGTCGAAAATCAAAGCTTGACGGGGGGGACAGAAGAGCTTTTCATGGAATTGTAGCCAATAAACACAACATGCGGTGGATGTCTTATGGTTTTACTGAAACTGGTGCCTTTAAACATGTTTTAACTATGTAGTTATTTAAAGGGGACCAATCAGTGCGATTGTGCTGATTTGTTTCCCAGCTGCACAGTATAGATCTACCGTGCAGCTCCCCAAGGCTACAAGTTGCGTCTGCAGCAGTAGCTTTACATCTGGGAAAAAGTAGTTTTCTTCCGGCGCACAAGGCGGAAAAGGGTTGGCAACTAGCCATCCAGGCAGGCAGCCGCCCATGACTAGTCATGGCTCTCTGTCTGTCAGTGCATAGTGCTGAGAAGATTGACAGACAGAGAAGCCACTGACAGGTCTTTTTGCCTGTCAATCATGTCTGCAGAGCACATTGACAGGCAAAGAGCTGTGACTAGTCATAGGCGGCTGCCGCCCGGATGGCTAGTTGCCAACCCTCTCCCAGATTTGTGTACCAGAAAAAAAACTACTACTAAAACTAAGGTTTCCCCCATGTAAAGCCACCTCCACAGATGTGGCTGGTAGCCTCGGAGAGCTGCATAGTAGATTGGTTCCCTTTAAAGGGCATGTATCCCCTTCCTTTTTTTTTACTGATTAGAGTTAGATACTAAAACTTGTTCTTCTATTCTAACCTTTTTCTATTTTCTGACTGTCATTTTTATTATTTCACTTTTTGTACATTGTTATGGGGGCTGCCATCTTGCCTGAGCTGTTTTTAATAGCATTTAGTGACATGCTTTACAGCAAGACTCATGAACATAGACAGACTCAATCCTCTTGAGATGAATGTGAAACATTACTGAGTGTGCTCTGTGACCTCCACAGGAAGCTGCTCTATCTACTGGTGTCACATGTTGCTACAATTCTGTACAGTTCACTTTACAGCAGCCTCCTCATATCACTAAAGACAGACCAGAAAGTCTCAGCCTAGTTTTAACCCCAGTGGTAAAAATTAAAACTGTAAAGTTTCAGGACTACTTGATAATATAGATAGAAAAATGGAAAATCACAAAAAAAAGTCACCAAAAATTGTCAAAGAATTAGTTTAACATAAAAACATTATTTCAGCATTAAGTAAATTTCTCAAGACATATTCCCTTTAATGGATCATATTTTTAATGGAGGGGATGGCTACAACTGAATTAAAATTTAGACAGAGTGTCATGACAACTAATACAGATCGATTTACTGAGTGATGTATGGCACTGATAACGCTGTGCATTGTATGGCATTGTTATTTGGGCATTTGTTTGGATACTATTGGACAATGGTGTTGAATATTGTATTGCAAAATTATTTTGCCATTAAATAGAACCAATTTTTTATTTTTTTTTACCAATTTTATGGTGGATGTCAGGTGAGTCCGCATAAGGCCCTAATGAGGAGACACACATGTACAACCCTCATTTTCACCGGGAGATGGAACTCTGCTGGTGGATTATCATGGATCTTACTTCTTTGTCTGATTTACATTAGTTCTCATAATAGTCTATTTTGGGACCACCACAAAAGCACCGAGCACTTGGTTTATTTGTTTGAGTTCAGAGAACTTTCTGATATCATTTACATTTTAATACAACACATACTTTTAAATCAAGAATAAATTATCAGTTCTTGTGACTCAGAGAAGACGGCTTCTTCAATTTCAGTCTAGAACAGTGTCCCAGTGGAACTGTATATTTACATGGAAGAAAATGCAATGCTTGTAAGACATTATGTTATTTTTCCATCAAGCAGTCGTATGACAATGTGCTGCTCACGTAGAGGCTGGGGGCCCATGTCTCCATGATATTATCTGCTATCATCTAGAATTCTAGAGAATGGAAAGTAACTGCATCATCACTCTTTGTAGCAGTTCCTTATTCTAGCTAATGGGTGAGGGGCCCTGAGTAAATCCCCTTCAATTAAATTCCTATTTTTGGCATAGCATATGAACAAGGGATGTCAGAGACTGGCAAGCTCTTTATAATGTATTTTTACTCATGCCCTATGTTCTGCAATTTCTTATTTGCTATTAAAGTGGCGCTGTCGTTTTGATAACTTTTGACGTGTCATAGAGACATGTCAAAAGTTTTGATCGGTCTGCATCTGAACACTCAGGTGTCTCCCTCATCACAACAGCAGCAGTTCAGTGTTTATTGAAACTGTATTCTTGCTTTGCTGATGGTTCTTTCACTTCATGTAGCACCTTGCTAAACCAGTGCATTGGTAAACCTGTCTGCTTCCACGTGCCATTTATTGTATGTGTAGTATGTAGTGTAAACCATCCCCAACACAGTGCAAACCTGTTCAGTCCATTTTACCAACACCATTTCATGATATAACAGTAAAAACTAAGTGCTGTGCTCTTATTGCCCAGATAACTAAGGGAGGAAGTGATTGTGTGGGTACTACTCTACAGCTTTGGTGCTGCTACCTGAAATGTGGATACTGAACAATAGCTGTGCACCATAGAGGGGGCTTTCAGGGGCAATAAAATCACATTGTTACCACTCTAAAGGGTTTATTTTTTTAGCTTATTTAACACACATTACAAAGTTATATAACTTTGTAATGTGGTTAAATACCCGGTCTGGTCCCCGACCCCCGACCCCCCCCCCCCCCCCCCCCCAGAAATTAAAGAATGTATACATTACCTATTACCATTGTCACGGTCCTCTTCTCCCGGGCGGCATCTGGTGACGACGACGTCAGAGGCGGGGGGGGGCGGTCCAGGTCTTCTCCCTCCTCGGCGTCTTCACAGAAAGTGAATGGGACGGAAAAAGCTGCTGGTGCACATGCGCACCAGTAGCCTTTTAATTGGCTGGAGCGCATCACATGGCTTCCAGCTTGCTCAGCCCTGATTGGCTGAGGTTGCTGGAAGCCATGTGATGCGCTCCAGCCAATAAAAAGACTGCTGGTGCGCAAGCGCACTGGCAGCCTTTTCCATCCCCAGGACCCGGAAGTCAGAGACATCGCTGGACGGCGGACGGTGGCGACGGAGAGGCGGACGGTGGGCGAATGGAGGGATGGTGAGTATGGTATTTGTTTGTGTTTTTTTTTTTTGTGGGGTGCCGCGGGAGTTGTCCTTTAACTTTTACACAGTTTCCATCGAAACTGATAAAAAATTGGATATTCAAAAAGACAGACATTTTATGGTTAAAACTCGGCTCTAGTGTTAGGCTGGGACCCAGGAACATGTAACAAGTGAAGCCCTAACACTGGGCACCCACCCTGCTGTCCCTTCCTTTTGGAGTTATCGGCTCCTTAGCAGGCCAGCCCCAACCTGAAGACTGGTCACTGTTCTAATATAAGACACTAAGACAAGACAGGACTAGACAAATTAAATACAATATACACAGGGTCTGCTTGCCGGGTCAGAATCTATCGGTTGTCGCAGTAAGAAAATTTGAAGTCAGGGGGGATTGTCGGAAAGTCAAGCCAAAATCAGAAAACCGGAGAACAACAATCAGGATACATTGTTAGCTTAGTCACACTCTAAAGAGGCTCTATTGCAGGCAAGCAGGATGATAAGGGGAGTAGTTTTATCGAGGCTGGAGTCCCAGCCCCAAGGCATGATTGTGACAAAGACTCCAGCCCCCTAACCTTCCCCCAGAGCTGACTGGCGGTGCCGGCCGCCAGTCAGGATGCTACTGATGCGGTACATCTGAGCCGTCCGGATGGGGGGTGGCAAAAACTAAGGATGCCATAGGCACGTCCCTAATGGGTCAGTTGTCAGGGATAATTTCGGAGCTACTATTAGGTCAGCCACACGCTCCGGCAGTGCCCGGGAGCCGAACGTGGCGGCCAGCTCCTAACATCTAGGGAATACAACTTTTTCCATGTCCGAGTGTATTTCTAATAAGGTTGACAGTTTTCAGAGTTGGCATAGTACAAATAGTTTATGTGTTAGGTTTATTTTTTATTTTTTTAAACCACCTTACACCTAAACATTAAAAATGTTAAGGGTCCTTATTATGGAGACCTAGAAGAACTGATTTTTTTATATTGCACTTCAGAAAGAGTGAATAATATTTAATAAGGTAACATGTACCCCCAAAAAGCGGCATTAAAACTTATATTGATCCTCTAAAAAAACAAGTCCTTATATGACTATATAGACTAAAAAAATGGATTTTCCAATGTGACAATAAAAAAGTCAAAAAAAACTATGATACAACATCTGAAAAGGGGCAATTATGTTTGCACAATGCTATCAATCATCCATTTAATGTTAAGGGTACAAACCCACTTGACGTATTTGCTGCGTGAATCAGTCTTAAATATAAGCAGGCAAAACGCAGGTTGGCTTTATACAATTGTTCTGCGTTAAAATACGCAATTGCGTATTTTTGAAGTGTGAAGCTTGTTGTTAGCAAAGCATCAGTTGTTAACAACCTGTGCGAAAAACGCATGTAGCTTCACGCTTCAAAAATACGCAATTGCGTATTTTAACGCAGAACAATTGTATAAAGCCAACCTGCGTTTTGCCTGCTTATTTTTAAGACTGATTCACGCAGCAAATACGTCAAGTGGGTTTGTACCCTAATACTCAATTTCTATATACTTCATACTTCATACTTCATTTCTATATATATAAAGAGTGTTCAGTGACTGTATAAACACTACATAAGACCAGTCATCAATCAACGTCTTCATTTCTTCCTGGCATAATCTGTCCTACAATAAAAGCAATTGATTCATGTGCCGCGTAGTGTATCGGGGCATCTGCTCTGGACCAGCTGAGGCCGCACCCCGCAGTAAGCCCCCAAGACACCTATCTTGTACCGCCAGCATAGAAAAAGTAATTTCTACAACCTAATTTGTTTCTCCTGATACAATGTTGCATGTGTGTCTGCACATTAAAGTCACATTAGCTCCTATCTACGATTAAAGTGCAACCAATTTCCTGACAGCAAGCTCATCGTCATCCTTTCAAGCTCCACTCTCAGCCCATTAGAAGGTGGATAATTGATTCATTTACTTTGCCCAGATACATTTTTAATTAGTGATACGCTGACCTGTGTATACTAAATATTTGGCTTTGCTAATTCCACTGCCATTAGCGGAGCGTACATTTAAAGTCTTTCAGAACCGGTCTACAGGATTGTCTATTTTCTAGACCTGTTTAATGAGCCATAAAATGAAATGAAGATGACTTGTTTCTCAAACAATCAACCTCACTCTTAAGTAATGTTAAGGAAAGCCAGGAACGGCCATAAATTCTGTCACCTTGACAACAGTTCTAGGTATTGATTTTTCTAATCACAATTGATTTCTTGGAAGAGAAAGAGAATCTACATAGTTTTTGCTCTTTGTTTTTTCCCCGGGCAAATTAAAATATTTAAGGTAGTCATATAGAAATAAGTTTTGCACCTTAGAGCTCATGCACACAACTCGGTAGTTGTACCCATATACGTCCATGTGCCACCAAAATAATTCTCCTTCAGCAGGGAGCATTGTTGCATTTACTAATATAGTTGTGTTTTGATAACTATCAAAGTCACACTTCAAGCGACTTTATACCCACAATCTGCCCCCCCCCCCAAACCTAGGCTTGCATCACCTCTCCGTCCCTCCTTCCCACCCTCTTCACCATTAGAAGTGCGCCTAGCATTTTTCCTATTCATCACCTGTTTGAACACTGCACAGGTGCCTAAATGATCCAACCCTTGTGCAGTGTTCACACAGGTGATGAATAAAAGAAATTGTGCCTGGGGCATTCCTTATGGTGAAGGGGGTGGGGGGAGGGTTGGAGAGGTGGTGCCAGCCTAGGTCATAGACTCTCTAGGCCACACCAATTAAACACAGGGCTGCAAGTTTTAGGACAATTTTTTAGGACAATAACTGCATCACCTGCTGAATGGACCCCAGGACAGAACTTGGATTAAAAGCAGCTATCCAAAGGTGCAAGCGGTTTGTGGGGGTCAGATTGTGGGTACAGAGTCACTTTAAATATTTACCAAATTTGTTAACTTTTTAAAAATTATGTCTCTATATATTACATTTTAAAGTGACATGTTTAACAAGAAATTTAGTTTAGGTTGGGACTAAGTTGAAATATGGATTAATGTACACCTTTTATTGAAATTGACACATATCTTGCCAATTACCCAGTCCACTTTGACTGATATAAACAACACTTTTCAGGGTATGTTCACATCTGGTGGATGGGCTTTAGATTATTTCCAGATTTTTCCAATTACATAAATTGGGAAGTCAAAATTTGCATCATACCCTTATAGCGAGAGTAGGTAAATGTCTCTTAATGGAGGCACCATATGAGAGAACATTGGGTAACTATAAGTACATAATTCAGAGCTAAAGTAACTGTACGTCAGCAGAATATAAACGTTTTCAACAATGCAGCCTCCATCTCTATATTTGTACATTGTGTAAGACCCACTTCTTCTCCCACCAAAACCTCTATGATTCATTGGCCCATGGACTCCATAAGACCTCTGCAGGTGTCCTGTTGTATGTTGCACCAGCAGAACCTTTAGTTTTCTAAAGTTGGGAGATGTGGCCTCCGTGGATTAGACTCGTTTTTCCAAAGCACCTTGCAGATGCTCATTCAGATTTGGCGGTCAAAACCTTAATCTCTTTGTTATGTACCTATGTAATTTTTGCAGTGTGGTGGGGGCATTTTCCTGTAGAAAAAGACCCATATCATTAGGGAATACTGCTACGATGAATGGGTAGGTGATATGTGTCACAGTAACATCCACATGAATTCCAGTACCCAAGGATCCCCAAGAGGACATTTTCCAGAGCATCACATTGCCCCCACCAGCATGCCCTTTCCCATAGTGCATCCTGATGCCATCTCTTTCCCAGGTTATCTACACGAACCCAGATGTCCACATGTTGTAAAACAAAACATAATTCATCAGACCAGGCTGTCTTCTTCCATTGCTCCATTGACCAGTATTAATGTTCATTGTAGACTCTTTTAGCAAATGATGGAGTCAACATGGGCACCCTGTCCTGTCTGTGACTTTACTGCCCCAGCAAAATATGATTCACTGTGTTTTCTGTATTTTAGTATCATAGCCAACATTAACTTTTTCGGCAGTTTGCTCTACAGTAGGATCGGACCAAACAAACTAGCCTTCACTCCCACAGGCATCAGCAAACCATGGGCACCCTTAACCGTGTTCCTGATTCACTGCTTCTTCTTCATTGGACTCCTTTTGGTAGATACTAACTATTATACATCAGAAACATCCCAGAAGACTTGAACAATTTAGCCCTTGTTAACGTCACTCTAATCCTTCCGCTTTTCTCATCTTTCCAGCTCCCAACACATCAACCTTAGAAACTGATTGATCACTTGCCTCCTAATATATCCCACCCCTGACAGACGCCATTGTCAGCAGACGATCAATGGTTTTCACTTCACCTGTCAGTGGTACAATGCTATGGCTGGTCAGTCTTTCCCTGTCTGGGTCCATATTTATGGCAAGATCAGTAGCAGAGGTTCATTGATTTTATTCGTTTTTATATTTTTGAGTAAAAAAAAAATAACTAAAAGAGTTAAAAATAATATTTTTCAAACATTTTCACAGTCATTAAAAGAAAACAGAATAAGCGGTATTTGCAATTCGGACAAATCTGTTGACTTTTACAGGGGTTGAAAACTTTTGCAAGGCACTTTCTGATTACTTCTTCATACTACATCCTCAAATGATTCTTTTTTTTTTTTTTATTGGTAAAAAACTGAAAAACAAAACCATTCGGAAAATTTTAAATCCTACCTTGGTCTATCTAATATTAAGGACAATTAAGAAAACCCACGTAAGTGCAATCAACCATATAATGTTCCTGTTTGATGGCTTAAGGTCTTATATTGTACGTCATCACACGTAGCTACCCTTTAATTATTGAGGGTTTAATGTGACCACAAGGTCATTTATACATGTGCCACTTAGGAGTCAGGATGAAAAGGGAACGTGCGGCGTGTTTTTTCAAGCACAATGTTAATCTGTCTCTTTAATTCGCTGTTACCCTTTGAAAACGTCCATCATGTAAAGAGGTTACACACTCGTCCCCTGACGCACATGAATTGATCCGAGATATCCATTTGGTTAAGATTAAAACACTTAAGGCGTTCAAAGCAGAGTCTTGTTAGAATGGTTGTCATGACAACAAAAATTACTTTGTATCATTCAGAAGAGATAACTCTTCTTCTCGAGAGGTTTTTTTTTTTTAAAGCAAAGTTTTGTTGCCTTCAATATAAATGTCACTGAGTTTCATCCAAACCTTATGACCCCACTCTTTGTATTGCACCAGATAACATTGCAGTCAAAATGGAGACCTACAAAACATGGGTCTTGTGTTTTAAAGGGGTACTCAGGGCAAAATGTATTTTTTAATATGTTATTACATAAGGAAAGTTAGAGAAATCCCTAATATACACTAATTATGGGAAATGCACATATATTGTTATTTCCCTCAATTAAGTAGATAAAGCAGGCTCACTTCCTCTAAAAAAACGTGATGTCACGTCTCAAAGTATATGTTCCGGCAGGGTCCAGCAGGGGGTGCATGTATGCAGATGTATACATCTATGTGTAGCTAAATCAGTACCTTCTCCCTCCCTGTGCTGCCCAGTGATCTAATGTACCCCCTCCCTCTGTTCCATCCGGCTGCCTGTTTCTGCCCTATTACACCTGCTGTCCGATACCAGGCAGCTTCTTCTTCATTCTCTACCATGCCCTCTCCTCTCGTTTTCTACACCTTTCAGCTCACAGTTCAAAGAAATTGAAAACATCATTCTAAAATACATCCCTATTCTATTCCAAGACAATAAATGTGAAGCCATCTTGTCCCCAGGTGTGCGATGTGTTGCCACAAGGGGCAAAACACTAGGTAACATTTTGTCCCCGACTGTCATTCAACATCAGGAGGAACGTAAAGAGAATTGGTTAACCATTTGTGGCTCTCACAAATGCGCCATGCCCAGGTGAAGATTATGCGGTTACATTCAGAATTTTTTTTTTCTATATTGGATTCACCGGGGTGCAGCCCGCTGCTATCCACTTGCTCCTTTCAGGATACAACACCACAATCTGACAAGCCAACTGCGGTGAGCTGATTTACTTGTATATATTGGACTATTTCAAATAGCTACCAGTGTGGCAGAACTGTATAGATACGGTTATACATTATATAGACACATCTATATAACTTTTAGGCCCCGTTCCCACTGAGCAAAACTAGCGGAATTCAGGGACGGAATTGTCCGCCGCGGAATGCCGTTAGCTTCCCGCTCATAATGGGAGTCTATGGGAGGTGCGCGCTCCTGCCCTGTCCGCGCTGAAGAATGAACATGTTCATTCTTCAGCGCGGACAGGGCAGGAGTGCTCACCTCCCATAGACTCCCATTATGAGCGGGAGCCTAACGGCATTCCGCGGCGGACAATTCCGACGCGGAATTCCGCTAGTTTTGCTCAGTGGGAACGGGGCCTTAATGTACTTTTAATAAAAAACAAGTTTTCATCTGGAGTTCCCCTTTAATGTGGGATTCTTCTCTGAAGGAGTGTTGGTGAACTGACCGGTCAGTCCAGAGTTAGGTGGAGCTTTGAGAGTTGTCAGCTCAGAAGGGAGCCAATGCAAAATAGGGAGTTGCAAAACTGGTAAGATGAGGGGAATTCTGTAAGAAATCTATCTGTAAGTTGTTGATTAAAACCATGGTGTATAAGATAGTACTAAGAGTATGCTAGGTGTGGACTGTTTTGTGTAGTCCCTTTTTATGTATTTATTTATTTTTTATTAAATTTTCCACACAAATTAGAAAGAACCACAGGCGATGCCAGACATGTTGCACAATCACATGAATAGTTACGCATCCAATTCTTTGGACCTATATCGGCCATGGTTACCAACAACACAATAGACATTCAATCACCCTATTCAGGGCTCCAATAGGTAGTTCGAACCTCAACCAAACAAGACAAAAACAAAACAAAACAAAAAAAAACATGAGATAAAAAGAAAGTTATCTTCTTTTCTACTGTTCCCTTATTCCTCTCCTTCGTTCTTTATCTATTTTCAAAACTGGCTATTCTATATTCATTGTTTCCCAGTTCTGCCATTTTTTTTTTTTTTTTTTTTTAATTTAATTAGCTGATCTTTCTCTGTTACAATAATTTATTCGCATTTATACACGTGTTGTACTACAGCCAATACTTCTTTCACCCTGGGTATTGCAGTGCTTCTCCAGTTTTTGGCTAATTGTATTTTAGCAATAGTCAGTATTGTACTTGTTAACCCTCGATATATTGGAGGTATCTCGTTGATCCCTATCAATAATATATAATATATAATAATAATCCTAATTATGGGGACTTAGTCATTTCCACCTCTGGCATTAGACTGTTTATGATTGCCCATATATCTCTCCAGTATTCTCCTAAGCAAGGGCAGCTCCAAAACAAATGTATTAACGTGCCTTCCTGTCCACATCCTCTCCAACACTGGTCTGAGTTAACTATTGAGATTCTATGTAGCCTAGTTAGTACCACCTGTATATCATCTTAACTGCTGTTTTTCTAAATGTGCTGCACAAGGCAATGTGTTATGTTGCGTTTACACGGAACGATTATCGTGTGAATTCGCACGATAACGATCAAACTTGAACGATAATCGTACGTGTAAACGCTGCGAACAATCAAACGACGAACGAGAAATCGTAAATTTTGATCTCACAAAATGTTCTAAAATCGTCGTTCGCCAAAAATTCGCAGATCGTTCCGTGTAAACAGTCTTTCGCCGATTAGACCAATGTGTGAAATAGGCTTAAGCGATCGCAAAACGAATTTCCGTACGATATATTATACCGTCTAAACGCTGATCATTATGAAAGAAAAAATCGTTACTCCGACATTGTTAATCGTACGATCGGGCCCATTAACGTTTCGTGTAAAAGCAGCATTATGCATATTGGTTAAAGCTAATTTGATCGGTGCTCTCATTGCTACATTAGTGGGGTCTTCTACACCCTCTTGTGCAAATGCATACCAAATTCTGAGGGACACTTTAGCTAATGGGGGTATATTTCTTGGGATTGGCACCCCCCATAGTGGGCCATACATTGCTGCTTGTAATCGCCGCTTACAGTACGGTTGTGCAGTCCAGTTTTTTCTTATTTTTCCCCTCACTGCAGGCTTCATTCTGGTCCTACGGCGACGCTCAGATCCTGCTGGGGCCCATGTGACCTCTTCAGCTTCAGCTCTGCAGCTCATGAGGCCGGAAGTCAGGGCCTCCAATGCATCTCTATGAGAGTGCTCTCATAGAGATGCATTGGAGATCCTGACTTCCAGCATTCAATAGACCTGTTGAAAGAAGAAAGTCAGAAAAGCTGCCATGCTACCACAAGGGGAATTTGAGTGGTGTCATAGGACTGGAACAAAGCCGTGCCACGGGACACCGAGCATCATTAGGCTATGTTCACACTACTAAAAAGCACGGCCGTATTTCATAACAACGGCCGTAATTGTGGAAACAATGGCCGTTATTTGTGAAATAACAGCCGCTGTTTGTGCAATGGCGGCCGGTGTTATGAATTACGGACGTGTTTTTTACCTAGTGTTAACCCGGCCTAAGTTAGTATTTATACCAGCCTGCAGCGGGGGGAGAATAAAAATAACTACTGGAGAGGACTGCTACTTTAAGGACACTGTTGTGGTTGTTAGAGGTCTAGAACCTGTTTTACTGGAAAGTTATCAGCACAGAAAGTTGCTTTGTGTTCATTATCAGTTCTGTGTTCAGGACCATGGACAGCACATTGAATACATCAAAAAAATGTTCAATACATGGAACATTCCCGGTTGTTGTTGCACCTTTCCGTGTTGATAACTTTTGAACCACAAGAGAAGTTGGAAATCTGATTACGGCTATTTCTGACACAATTCTGGTCTTTTTTTATTCATTCATGCTATATGACTAAATTCCCATTGGAAGAACTTGCCCTCGATCCAATATAGTGGCCATGTTCATAGCCTAAAAGATAGCACCCCCTGACCCATTACTTGCTGAGATATAAATATTTGTCATTTTATATTTTGTTTCTAAAATAAAAGGGCATCCTGAGACTTTGTTTTCCTGTATATTAAAGGGGAGTTCCTCCCTATTGTGCATGGGGCACCAAGGTGTAAGGTATGTATCTTACCTTCCTCCGGGCCGTTTTCGCCTGTTAGTAGTGTCATTCTCAGTCAGGAGCACCGTAGGCAGCACTGCCCCCCCAGAGTGCTCTTAACGGTGATCCGGATCAAAGATTTTACTGCTAACAGCACAGGAACAGTGCTGAGGGGGAAGGTAAAAGACATACCTTCCTCCTTGGTGCCCCGTGCACAATAGGGACATATCAACAGGTTAGATTTGTCTCCCCTTTAAAGGGGTACTCCAGCGGGGGGCATTTTTTTCCTGGGACCGGGGAGGAGGTGGCTGAGGGAAACGACGTGCACTCACCTCCGCGGTTCGAGCGGCGGGTCCCGCATCGCGGCGCTCCGTTCCCCGGTTACTGGCCGCTTCCCGACACCAGGAAGCGACCGGGAATCGGGGACCAGAGCGCCGCGATGCGGGACCCACCGCTGGAACCGCGGAGGTGAGTGGACGTCATTTCCCTCAGCCACCTCCTCCCCAGTCCCAAGAAATAAATGCCCCCCGCTGGAGTACCCCTTTAACATGTTAGACATACTATTGCAAGCTTGCATTTTTGGCTATTTAGTCCATAGACAATATAATCAAAAACATATGCCCTAATTGTCAACTACTAGATAGCTGCACATAGTCCTTTCATACCTGCTAGGAGTGCAAACAAGAGTAATTTCTTGGTAAAATCTGAAATTTCCAACGCACAGGATGAGTTGTTGGTATCCTGACTCCTATTCTTGGAACTGATAAATGTTATTCCCTTTACGTGAGGACAGCTGTCATCTTGTCAACAGCTTCACAGGGGGCTTGTTTTTGCCATCTTATGTATCTACTCTCCGAGATCATAGGTTCAACTTACGCATTTGTGTCTTTTTTTTTACCTTACTATATACTGTATGTTGCTATGTTACTATGAGTTTGCTTTGATCAATTTTCAAAACATCCCTTTGAGTGAATTGGCCGCAGCAAGGTGAGAAATGAATCGCTATAGAGGTCGAAAGCAAATAACTACAAAAATAACAAGGACACATATCTTATTTCAAAGAATAAAACCGACACTGAGTCAGAGAGGATTTACGTCAATTTATGATGGGGGGATAAGTGAGAACACACTGGGGATTTGATCTCGAGTCTTATACTGTATGGGGTTATCTTCTGCCATACTTTGTTGTCCATTTGATGTGTCATAGTGTGGGCACATTGGATGGTCCTCTAGTACATTGGGGGACCAGTTCTACCCTAACATTGTGACAGATCTAGATATATCTCCTCTGTAATTTAGTGGACGATTCCCCGTTCTGTAAATTAGATTTCGGAGCAATAGCACAAAGTTTCAAAAATAGCATGCAGCTATTTTTTCTTTGGATTATCTGAATGACTAACTGTGTCCTACTGTGTTATCTTACCTTACACAGTACCTGGACAAAAGAATTTGGTATTCCTTGCCTTCGCAACTTCATTATAACTAGGGATGAGCGAACTGAACCGTTATGAACCAGATTCGTTATGAACTTTGCAAAAAGTTGGTTTGGCACCGAACCGAACTTTGAGAAAGTTCATTACGAATCTGGTAAAAATAACAACCAAGACGTAAAATTTTACTTTTTTCACAGAATAGACCAGGATACAAGGGATTATTACTCCTATAATCCCTTGTATCCTGGTTTTCTGTGAATATCAAGATGTGTGACGTCACCCCTGTTAGGGTGAAACCTTAAATTAGTCTCCTCAGATATACCTGGGTGCTGCCTAATAAAAAATGTAATGTGACAACTGTCTGTGAGTATCAACCGAGACACATGAAAGCAACTTCAGTATTCAAACTTATCGAATTTATTAAGGGAAAATCAGTTGATATCTTTACAATAAGGTTAAAAAATAGGAGAACCCCGTTTAGCCACAACAACAAAAAGTTAAAAAAAAAAATCCCCAAAAAAGTCCCATCACTGTCCGAGAAAAAAAAAAAGAAAAAGTCTTATCACTGTCCGAGAAAAAAAAAAGTCCAAAAAAAGTCTCATCACTGTCCGAGAAAAAAATCCCATCAGCTGTCCCATCACTGCACAGTTGTGTAGAAAAATGTTGGTGACTCATTAGGATTCTTGGTATCCAAGACCGTGCACCCCAGTGCTGATGTCTGGTCCTTTAATTATGGGCAAGGGCAGTACATGTCTGTTAGTGCCCATTGGGTCAACATTCCCCCAGAAGACCACCAGAAAGTTAGCCCATTCTTGCCACTGTCACCTCCCCGGTGCTTTAGGGGGCCAGTTCTGCAAAAGTTCTGCCTCCACCAACTTGCAACCATCCACCGCTTTGACTGCAGTCCAACCTGCCCCGGTGTCTTACCAACAATGTCAGGCCCAGCGCTCTCAGGCTGTCCTCCATTTTGTGAGCCTGGGTGAACGGAGCCACAGTGGGCAGGAGCTGCTCCGGACCATCAGAGAGGAGATGTATGAATGGCTGACCCAAGGTCAACTAACGGTGGGAAGTGTTGTAGCCCACAAAGGGAGGAACCTTTTCTCTGCAGTGCAGCAGGGAGGGCTGAGTCATACACCTTGTATGGCACATGTGATAAACCTCATAGTGCACAGGTTTCTTCGAACATGTCATGCCAATTGTTGATCCCTTTTGAGGACGCGACTCTGTGAGCAGGCATCAACGACATCACAAAGAAGAAAAACTTGCGTCAGCTCACCATGCAGCCTTGAGTGTGATTGTGCTGGATCCCAGGGATAGAGCGAATAGGACGATGCACCTGGAGCCCTCAGGTGAAGGATGCAATCAGGAAAAAGTTCAGTTGTCCACCGCTCATATAAAATTCCAAAATTTTATTGAAGTCTTCTTAAAACATAATCACAATATAAAAGCACTCCGACGCGTTTCGGGACGCAGTCCCTTAATCATGGCAGATATTTACACATACATGTTACAATATATATAGTTTCAAGACTCCCATAATGCTTTCCAAAATGACCGCCCCTCAGCAGGTGAATGAAGTAAAGGCATTGCTGGATTAACCCTTTAGCACAAATATAATGAAAAAGAATAGGTTGAAAAACGCATCTCATACTCATGTAGTGTGAACTGTAGCAAAGTTATGAGGAAAATTTAAAAAAAAGAAAAGAAAAAAAAGTTTTTTCAAAAAATTCATACAACATAGTACAATACATTTAGTAGAGTAAAGACATTGCTGGATTAACCCCTTAGCACAGCCATAATGAAATAAAGGGATAGGTTGAAAAATGCATCTTTAACAGATACTGTATAGTGTGAACTGTAACAAAGTCGTTAAAAAAAAATTAATAATTTTTTTTAGTTTTTCAAAGAGTTCACACAACATAGTAAATACATTTAGTAGAATAAAGGCATTGTTCGATTAACCCTTTAGCAAAGATATAATGAAAAAAGGGGGGGGGGAGGTTAAAAAAACGTATCTTTAACGTGTGAAGTGTGAACTGTAATAAAGTTTAAAAAATAAATCCAAAAAAGTTTTTCAAAATGTTTACGACATCATCCCACTCGTCCGTGTTCTTGAAGGTTCGTTTTAGGTTCGGTTTCTACGAATCCAAATTTCACCAAACTTTTCAAAAGTTCGCTCATCCCTATGTATAACCTTATGGGAAAAATTATGCTCTAGCAGCTACTTTCCCCTCACTGTTATACTACTGCAGTTGTGGAACAAATGAACTATGCTAAAACTATAGTAAAGTATTGTAGTCAAACCATGAGCCCCTCTTGTTGTGCCCAAAGCATCTGTATGGGCTGCATTTATGTCACGTATGATTTTGCTCATAGAGCTTTCCTTTAGGAGTATAGAATATGCATAAAAATTGTTTTGTATTTAGTATACACAGAAAAGAGGGGGGGGGGTGGCTATGGCAGTGGTCGGAGGGCCCAGTGACTGTTTCCACCTTTACGCCCTTTTTATGACCCACAGGCCTATTGTCCATCAGCAATGCAGTTTATACTGTATGTATGAAGGGATTCCTGCACAAGTTTTACCACTCAGTAGTAAAGGGAATGGAGCCACCAAGGCTGGCCACATAGCATCTGAACAGTCTGTCACTAGGAGTATTATAGAAAATTTTCCTGTGCTCCTATTTCTTCTCCCTCTCCCTCTCTACTCGGCAACTAGGGGAAGTATACACACCATATTCCAGGAATTACCCATGGTAATTTTTGGGCACCAGTACAGTTGAGGATCCTACCAGGTGTATCAGCAATCTGGCATAGGGAACCTGTGAAACCCAATGAGGGTGCAATGAAATGTGGCACACAGCCCCCCTCTTGTTAGCAATAGCAGCAAACATTTCCCCTTGTAATTACTGCTACCAATTGCTACTCCTGGCTTGGTGGCCATTGCATTTTTTCATTCTAATTTTTATATATTTTGGATGTGTAAAGGAAATATTCAAAAAAATAGAATGAAAAATGCAATATGTTACTGCAAGACACATTAGAACTCTAATGTGTCGTACAGTAATCTTATGTGTCATACAGTAACATATTGCATTTTTTTCGTTCTAATTTTTGTATATTTTCTTTACACATCCTTCAAGGGACGAAAAATATTAATTAAAATTAAAAAATTAAATTACTGCAAGACACATTGGAACTCTTACAGTAACGTGTCTTACAGTAACGTATTGCATTTTTTTCCATTTTAATTCAACTTTTTTAACACATGCCTTTAAGGGACGAAAATTATAATGCAACAATTGCAATAATTACTGCGGTGAGTGGTAGATATAACGACTAGAGATGAGCAAACCGGGTTCGAGTTCGAGTCCATCCGAACCCGATTGTTCGGCATTTGATTAGCGGTGGCTGCTGAACTTGGATAAAGCTCTAAGGTTGTCTGGAAAACATGGATACAGCCAATGACTATATCCATGTTTTCCACGTAGCCATAGGGCTTTATCCAAGTTCAGCAGCCACCGCTAATCAAATGCCGAAAGTTCGGGTTCGGATGGACTCGAGCATGCTCCAGGTTCGCTCATCTCTATTAACGACCATCAGTTATTGAAGATGTATGGCCACTTTTACCAAGGACCAGGATGCTCAATCTAGCAGTATGCGACAGAGCATGCTTGCTCAACACTAGTTATACCGCCCTCTGCTGTTCTTCAACTTATTTTTTCCTAACAGCCCCTTTAAATTTAAAGTGACTGTGTCGTCTTCTTTACTATAATAAAATGTCTGCTAATACAATACAGAGGCTCCATTGTAACTCTGTGGGAGGTTTTATCAGCACTACCAGGGGCACAGTATTGACTCTAACACGTCACATCTCACAAGGATCCCCCCTTCCTTTTATCTCTATTTCTCCATAGAACAACCAGTAACCTGTTTGTAAATTACCCAAGCGTCTGAGTGAGGACACTAGGAGGTGCTTACCTCTTGGTTCCCTCATCCGGCTGTGCTCTTCATGTGATGACTTAACATTACTATTCTATAATAGTTACAGGATTCCGAGCTTTGTGACAATCCCCAAATGTCCCTTTCATAAAACAAGCACATTCCTTCAACAGCCCATTATGTAAATGAGATCTGAAAATAGTTTTTCAGGGAAATGACTTCATACTGTCAAAGTATATGGATTCAGCACCATAAAACCACTGAGATGGTAAGGAAGCACCAGAATGAATCTGTGCAGTACTCATTACTTTTCAGAAGGATGTCATAAAGGCTGATGGACAAGGATTGAAAAGTTTTACTGCATTCAGCTAAGCATTAGAACATGCATATGATAGTTCAAGATCCTTGACCAGAGAGGGAATTGGGTTTAGAAATAAAACATGTGTCAGGCAGTCTATTGTATGGTCTGTATAATAAGAGTGCTGGAAAATACTCGCTGAATATTGATCACAGCAAATAGCTGCTCAAAATTCAACACATGTAATGTATAGGAAGGAAAATGTAATAAAGTTGTGCCCTATTGGGTTATATTGTCATCTAAGACCCGATCCTCCTTACTGGGGATGTTATCAGTAAGAATAGCCACATCATACTGTAGAGCAGATATTGCCCTGACAAAGTCTGTGCTATCATGTATTAATGGGAATGTGTCATCACAAAAATAACATAGTGTAAATCAAGATTTTATGTTAAATATTTTTTTAAGATACCCCCCCCCCATATTAGTTTTAGGGTAGCTTCACACGTACCGGATCCGCAGCGTATTTCAGGCTGCGGATACCTTCCGCTGTAACTTCCCAGTAACTTATATACCTTCCCAGTAACTTCCCAGTCATCCCGCTGCAAGTATGGAAAAGTCAGCCCCCTTAACCCCCTCCGGCCCGGGTACATACATTACCCAGTCCCGGTGATGTATGTACCCGGGCTGCGGAGCTTTAAAGTATCAGTTCACAAAAATTTTTATTGTCCCCCCCAGTAGCGGCTGGCACGCATACTTACCAAAGTATGATCGGTGTCCCGCAGCGATCGGTGTCCCGCGGCACGGCTCCGTTATGGTGCCGTTCAAATCGCGCTGTCATAGAGAATGCATGGAAGCGAGTGACTTCCGGCGTATAATGACAGGACAGAGAAGAGGAGTCTCAGCACTGGTGGATGTGAGCGAGCGCCCGATTTAAACGCCACCGCGGGACTGGAACGGAGCCGCACCGCAGGACACCGATCAGCTTTTGTAAGTATACATGCCAGCCACTACCGGGGGGGACAATAAAAACATTTTGTGAACTGCTACTTTAAGGGGTCTGACTTTTCCATACTTGCTGCGAGTATGTCATCTTATTAAACTGACAGGGAAGGTATCCACAGCGAATTTCACTGCGAACTCACAGCGACAAATCCCTGCGAATACGGTATGTGTGAACCTACCCTCAAAGTGACTCTGTACTCACTGATCTCCCAACCCCCCTTCCTGAACTTAATTCCTCCCTGGATGTGTTTTTCAAAATGCTTATGGTGACTTCTTCGGGGTGAAAAATCAATGAGGTGGAGTCTAGAGCGTCCACACCCTAGGCCTGGAATGCCTCTGGGGTTTTCCCCTCTGCTCCCTGGTTTTTAGTAACTCTAGTGGAGTAATGAGTCTTGCCCTCATTGGCCAAATTCTATATGGCCTGGTGGGAGGAAAGATGCATCTTTAATAGGGACAATGCCAAATATTATAGTCTGGTATGGTTGTTATTTTGCCGACCTGATCGTCATTTGGAGACAACTAGGGAGTATCTCAGTAGTAACAGATTTTATTACCTATATAAACTGTAACTAAGAAATTTTAAATTTACACACTTGTGGCACCAGAAATTCCTTTTTCCAGATGTCTGTTACTGGGAGATGTGAAGAGCAACAGTATACAGGTACAAACCAAATTATATAGAAAATCCATTGTGGTTAATGGCATATTATGTGCTGCTAGCCATCATCCAACACATCATTAAAAATCTCCCTGTAGGCGAAAACATAAGAACAAGGCGTTTGTGGTCTTCTTATAAGGAGGGTCACAAGATTAATAAACATTTGAAACAACAGGGTTACAAGGATTACATATTACATAGGGCTAAAAATGGTATGGATCAACATCAGAGATCTCATTATCCTGTACCTAAATAGAAACAACAGTGTGGCGGTACATTCAGTGGGAGAGATATGACTTCTGGGTAATGGATACGTTTTCTGGGTAAGAATTCTTTAATAAATGTCCAACGTGTAGAATGGGTCACTTATTGTTGACCTCCAATGGATGGAATAAACTAATGCTCAATGGAACTGCTGCACTTGTACCCTCTTAGGGCCCTTTTAAACGGAACAATATGCAGCTGTCCGCAGCCACAAACAAGTACCGATAAGGGAGATAGTCACTTTCTTCCAGAGCCTAGCGCTGCCCCCCCCCCCCTGCTGTCCGTTCCTCTTGGAGTGATCAGCTCCTTAGCAGGCCGGACCCCACCTGAAAACTTGAACTACGCTGATATGAGTGAAACACCAGACAGAGACAAGATGAAAAAAATCGCAATAATAACTAAATCAACTAGCCGGGTCGTAATCCATTGGTCGTTGCAGTACAAAACTTCAGGGAAAGCCAGAATCAGGAAGCCAGGGAATTCAGAATCAGGAACAACGCTGGCTTAGTCACACTCCAAAGAGGCTCCATTGCAGCCAAGGAGACATGATGGGGGTGGCAGTTTTATGGAGGCTGTCAAGCCTGGGGGGTGTGATTGGGGACAAAGACTCCAGCCCTTAGCACACTATAGAGCTGACTGGCGGTGCCAGCCGCCAGTCAGCACACAATAACATAGAACAGCTGTGCCATCCCGCCGGGGGGACGGTGAGTTCCCAGCTGCGGCAAAGAGTTACTATGGATGCTGCCAGCGGGCTTCTCGCCATCAGCGCCCCCAGGAGGCCGGCTGCGCAATCTGGCAGTGTCAGGAGCTGAGCGTAAGGCCCGGCCTGTTACAATTAGTTTCTGCAGCCATTTGAATACACCGCTATCAGCCATACCTCTCCTGTTTACACAAAGACATGTGCGGCCGAAAACCATGATCTTTTGTGCTGCACAAAAGATCAAATCAGCCGTGGATCGGATGTTTGCTCACTTGCCGGTTGATCTCTGATCCTTTTACACGGGCCAGTTATCAGCTAATTGAGCATTCCTAGGAGTGTTCCTAAAAGGGCCTTTAATGTTCTACTAGGGTGTTATTCAGGTACAAGGGCACCTACCTGTTATCGGTGTTGTGATCATCAGCGAGCATAGCTGCAACTCTAGCTGCAATCCATGGCTCACTAATGTAAACCGCTGGGAGTTACACTGAATAACTCAGTTCTGGCCCCATCAGAAGGTCAGCAAACAAAGACGATCACAGCAAAGAAAACACAACCGAGAACTGTATACACATAAAATGATGCTGAGCCTGCAGTTCCCACAACAATATCTGGGGATTATTTGAAATCAATGAGTTGTTATAACATATAGTATAGCACTTTCAACTCTGCTACATCTGTGTAATGTTTTCTTTCAGCATTTTTTCACCAAAAAAAAAAAAAAAATTCAGATCAACTGGTGCCAGAAAGAGCCAGAGATTTGTAATTTACTTCTATTAAAAAAGGTCTTCCAGTACTTCTCAGCTGCTGTATGTCCTACAGGAAGTGATTTATTTTTTTACAGTCTGGAAAGCAGGAGAGATTTGTGTCAGAGAGAACATTGTGTCAGACTGGAAAGAATACACCACTTCCTGCAGGACATACAGCAGTTGAATAGTACTGGAAGATTTTTAATAGAAGCAAATTACATATCTCTGGCACTTTCTGGCACCAGTTGATTTGAAAGAATTTTTTTTGGGGTGAACTACCCCTTTAACCACTTCCCGCAGAAGGACGTACCGGCACGTCCTGCTGCGGGTGGGGAGGCAGCAGCGGGAGAGGGGATCCATTGTACTTGCCGGGACAGGACTCAACGTTGGAATGACGCTGATCCTAGCTAGTCAATCGATGGATCTGGTCTGCAGCCCAGAGCAATACAGCACTGATCTAATGGATCTGTGCTCTTTTAAGTATATTACACTGATCTCTATGAGAGGTTAGTGTAGTTGTGACTTTTTATTATTGTGTAGGTAAAAAAATCTAAGTTTTTTTTATTAATAAAAAATTCCCTCCCCAATAAAAGTTTGAATCACCCCCCTTTTCCAATTTTATATATAGAAATAAATAAATAAACATATTTGGTATTGCCATGTGCGTAACCGCTAGAACTGTTAAATTATCACATTCCTGATCCCGCACGGTAAACAGTGCAAGCGCAAAAATTTCTATTATGAAGATTACGAAAAGAGAAGTGTTTCTGTCGGCCACATATTAGTTCCTCATAAGCTATTTCAGAACATTGACTATCATTTTAGCAAGCATAGCAGTTTACTGTGATTAAATAGGTGTAAAAAAGTGAATGGCGCCCTGTGGTTATTTGTTGCACCTCTAATGTGTGCATTATCCATCTTCTCTGTCATCCCTCTTTGTATGATCCTAGATCTATCATTGTACGTATTATAATTCTACAATATTATATCTATTTGTATTGATGTCACTATGTGCATGGTGATATTTTTGTGTGCATTATTCCTGCATCGCCCCTGTACCGTGGCATCATTCGTTCTTGCACCATCACGTCACTTTTTTTTTATAACTCTGTGTTGTAACTTAATTGAGTGGATTATCTATGAGCTGAGATATCACTGTTTGCATTATCTCTATGCCGTGACATCGCTGTGTGTATTATCGCTCACTGAAATATTCACACTTTTACATGTTGTTGCATTTGTCCATACACCAAGTTCAGAAAAGGTAACCACACTGTGTGAGTGGATGAAAAATATTCAGCTGTTAGTTTTTGCTGTGCAAAAATTCATTAGAACGCTAGTGTTAATATTGATTGTGTGAATTTAGTGATAAATGTCAGGCTCACTCACCACCATGGTTCATGTCTACCATTACTACTCATCCATTGGCCTCTCTCACCACAGTCCCGGCCAACACTGTTTTCCTTTTGCTGGGACTTCTTAAAGTGGCAGTGCAAGCTAAAGTTTTGTTTCTATCAATAATGACTTTAGTCCTAGGCTGTTTAAAAGAATATTTCTCCTTTGCAACCTGCCAGGGCTTTAAGAACATTGTGCCCTCTTATTGTAATTAGGTGTACCTTGTGCCCCCTTATTGTAATTGGGCTTACCTTGTGCCCTCTTATATCAATTAGAATTACCTTGTGCCCCTTTATTGTAATCAGGCTTACCTTGTGCACTCTCACTATAATTAGGTGTACCTTTTGCTACCTTATTGTAATTGGGCTTACCTTGTGTCCTCTTATTGTAATTAGCAGACAAAAAGAGAAAGGAGCCGCTGCACTTCACACCTATGGCTGACACTAATGCCCCTCGGCTACATTTAAAAATCAACGCCAGGATGTTGGTATATTATTTTTTCAAACCATATTGCCTCATGTACCACGTGCAGGTCCCCTGGTTCACATGAGTCCCTACACTAACTCAACACTGTGCCAGTCAGTGATCGCTAACCCCGCAAAGCGAGGGCAAACAGAAAAGGGAGGCCATAGAAAGGACCAAACCCCAAGGGCCCCCCCAAACCCAGCAGGGACCGCCGGTGGAGAAAGAGGCCACCAAGCAACATAAGTGTGAACATGGTCTTACTACTTACCATTGCTCCTGCAGGTAGAATGTGAAAAATAGGAGGCAATATGGTTTGATCAAACTATATACCAACATCCTGGCGCCGGCTTTTAAATGTAGCCGAGAGGCATTGGTTTCAGCCATAGGTGTGAGGTGCAGTAGCTGACTTCACTTTTTGTCAGTATTTTATGTTTCTCTCTTTCCTGAGTAGCTAGAACTCCTCCTGGTAAGACCCATGTGACTCCAATTAGCAGGAAGCACCTGTGCACATATGACAAGTACCTCCTATTCTTCCCATTCTACCTGCAGGAGCAATAGTGAGTAGTAAGACCATGTTCACACTTGTGTTTCTTGGTGGCCTCTTTCTCCGCCTGCTGGGTTTGGGGGGGCCCTTGGGGTGTGGTCCTGTGTCAGTGGGGTTGCAGGGCCATTCTATGGCCTCCCTTCCCTGTTTGCACTCGCTTTTTGGGGTTAGCAGTCACTGACTGACACAGTGTTGAGTTAGTGAAGGAACTCATGTGAACCAGGGGACCTGCACATGGTACATGAGGCAATATGGTTTGATCAAATTATATACCAACATCCTGGCATTGGTTTTTAAAGAGGACCTGTCACCCCCCCGTGCCAGGGTGACAGGCTCCAAACCCCCATTAGAGCCCCCAATACTCACATGATCCCGCCGGGTCCTGCTTCCTGAGCCGGTCGGGTCACGGAGATATCAGCGCCCGAAGCCCGGCGCGCGTGCTGACAGGAGAGTCCGATGCCCATAGAGAATGACGGAGCATCGGACTCCCCATTCATTCTCTATGGGTGTCTGACTCTGCTGTCAGCGCGTGCGCCGGGCTTCGGGCGCTGATATCTCCGTGACCCGACCGGCTCAGGAAGCGGGACCCGGTGGGATCACGTGAGTATAGAGGGCTCTAAGGGGGGGTCGGGAGCCTGTCACCCCAGCACGGGGGGTGACAGGTCTCCTTTAAATGTAGCCGAGAGATATTAGTTTCAGCCATACAGTAGGTGTGAGGTGCAGCGGCTCCTCTCTGTTTTTGTCCGTACTTATTGTAATTAGGCCTACCTTGTTCCCCCTTATTATAATTAGCCCAACCTTGTGCCCCCTTATTATAATTAGGCCAACCTTATGCCCCCTTATTGTAATTAGGCCTACCTTGTTCCCCCTTATTATAATTAGGCCAACCTTGTGCCCCCTTATTGTAATTAGCCCTCTTTGTGCTAATATGGTGATACTCAGCTCTCCCTGTTCTCAGAGCAGGTTTTCTTCTTCTGTAGGTGGCCCAGATCAGGCAGGAACAGACAGCAATAACACACTGCCTGCATCGGGAAGCAGAATTCCTTGGCTGTTGTGATCTCTTATGAGCTGCTTGCCTAAAGCAGTTTGCAGTCTATAAGAAGAAATTAATGAAAGAAGGAGCTACTGGCTCTCTGTTCCATCAATTTGATTTGATTTCTTATTTTAGACCAAATTCAAATCCATAGCTACTCATGGAATTCCCATCATCCGGGAGAAATGAGTATACCTACTGCCTTCTGTTACTTCCAGCATTATATATATACAGTATATATATATACAGTATATATAGATTGATCAGTCCATGAGCCGTTTTCCAGCTTTTTCTCAGATGTCCTGTTCTGATGTTCTAGTGAAACTCTTCTTCTTTCCTTCCCACAGTCAAAAGTTTTTAACATCTTCACATCACTTCAGACTTAAAGGGCTCCATTGCTTTTTAATACTAGAAGGAAGGACAGAAATTCTTGAAGACTTAAACTTTGTCATCTCCCAAAGAGGAAAGTACTGTCTATGTGATCTTGCACAGTTGTTAAGAGTCTCATCATTTCCCTTTTGGAAATTCATGTTCTTCAGCCATTGTAGATAATGATCAGAAATAAATCCGGAAAACGTCTCAGGGTTAAATAGCTACAAATGTTTTTGCCTCTATGAAAAATAACATCATACTAATAACATCTGTGGGATATTGGAAGGGCAAAAATGGATTTAGAGGGATACTCAGTAAAAAAAAAAATGCTTTCAGATCAACTGGAGCCAGAAAGTTACACAGATTTGTAAGTTACTTCTATCTCAAGTCTCAAGTCTTCCAGTACTTATCAGCTGCTGTACGCCCTGCAGGAAGTAGTGTTTATGTTCCAGTTTAACACAATGCTCTCTGCTGTCACCTCTATACATATCAGGATCTGTCCAGAGCTGTATTAAATCCCTATAGAAAACCTCTCCACTTCCTGTCACGTACAGAGGTGGTAGCAGAGAGCACAGTGTTAGGCTATATTCAGACTCTGCATGGCACAGGCCATTGGCCAGTGTCAGAAAAGATCATCTCGGCCGGAACTGCAGATTATCTTTTCCGCCACTGAATTCGGATGCAGGCGCATCCATGCGCGTCCGCATCTAAATTTCCCGCTGCACACAATGGAGCGTGCGGCCGGAGCCACAAGCTCCATTGTGTGAACTGACAGGGTTTTCTGCGTCCGCTATTCATTGAACTGACATATCAGGTTTTTGCGGTGCCGCTAGGGATCCCAGACGGAATGTATACTATGGAGGACATGTATCAAGCGGCGTATTTTATTTTTTCGACGGAAAGTGACGATTTGCGAATATTTTATTCGCAAATGGCCATTTTGCGAATGAAATATTCGCAAATCGGCACTTTCCGCTGGGTATGTCGGGGGGGCAGGGAGGAGGTGTGGAGGGGGCGGAACGGGGGTCGCGATTCATCTTTAGTTTCGCCAAAAAATACGCAGGAAACCTACTCCAGCTCTCAGCTGGCGTAGGTTTCCTGCCGTGCGCATCGGCGTGCATAGGGTTTATGTAGAGGCAGTCCGCCTCTACATAAATATCCTTAGTGCCGGAGCTACAGGGACATTTTTAAGTCCGGCGCAGAAAACGTTGGACTTAATAAATGTCCCCCTATGTGTATACACTCCTGCCGGGATTCCATAGAGGGCAGCACAGTGTAAGTTCAGTAATAATCACGGCCGTTGTTTAAACGACTGTTATTAGAGATGAGCGAACCTGGAGCATGCTCGAGTCGATCCGAACCTGAACTTTTGGCATTTGATTAGCGGTGGCTGCTGAAGTTGGATAAAGCCCTAAGGCTATGTGGAAAACACGGATATAGTCATTGGCTGTATCCATGTTTTCCAGACAACCTTAGAGCTTTATCCAACTTCAGCAGCCCCCGCTAATCAAATGCCGAACGTTCGGGTTTGGATGGACTCGAACCCGAACCCGGTTTGCTCATCTCTAACTGTGATTAATACTGAACTTAGGTAGTGTGAACATAACCTTAGACTGGAAAGAAAACACTATTTCCTGGAGGACATACAGAAGCTGATAAGTACGGGAAGTCTTGAGATTTGTAAATAGGACTAATTTACAAATCTGTATAACTTTCTGGCACCATATGACTTAAAAACTTTTTTTTTTTTTTTTTAACATTAGGATATGGAAGTAAAAGTTGCAGTAGGGCACACTATTGTAAACATTGGGACTCAGGTGTGTGGCCTGATGCTTCTGGGCCCCAAAGCCAATTCTATCAGAAGTTCTCCCACCTTCTAAGTACTATTTATAACGTGAGGGTCCTTCTTAGGCCAGAGGGACTTTTAGGCCTATATACCGGCATTACCTCTGCATTACTATAACTTCATCAATGAGAAGAGATATTGAACACTACTAGATTTAATATTATGCTCCTTATTGTGTATGTTCCCTATATCTTCCTGTCTCCTCAGACAGTGACGGTCCGTGACTCTTCACAGCACATGCTGTACATTTTGTGACAGCTCTTGTCAGCCATTCCTTCAGGGTTGAAATTATTAAATGTATATTATAACCTGACGTCCCCTTCACTATAGCTATCACTGGCACACGGTACCTTAGCGGAGCCATAGAAGCCTTCAACCTTCACTGTCGTGCAGATAACCGGCCTACAGTCATGTTGATTTGGTAAAGGACACAAATGATAATGTTGCTCGCTAAAGTCGTCAGTAGATTAAAAATCAGTTAGGAAACCTCCAAGAACTCTCTGCCTCTTGTGTAATGAATGGACGAGCCGTCTACCATTTCCAGTGATAAAAATAGCCATTAACAGCTTTAGTGATTTTTCTCTATTATCTCTCTTTCACAAGGTTGATCTTAATAGTGATTTACACGCTCCCAGCATTCAGACGGTTAAACAATTTAAGAAGCTGGTCTTTGATGGATATTTATAGAGTATGTCTTTCATTGCTTAAGAACTAAATGCTCCACTCAAATTCTTGGAACTCGAAAGATTGATTTTGTTTGCCTTTTGATTAAGAGAACAGGATTTGGACATGAAAATCCAATTAGATGATTGTAGAGGAAGAGGATGCTGCCTCCAGCAGAATACAAATCTCTTCCAAGAGCCCAGCTCGGAAATCTGGGCCACATAGCCACCATTTACAATAAGGAATGAAACAGATGCTCTTTTTTTTTTTTTTTTTTTTTTTTTTATAAATTCGTTTTCACTTAACTGATTATACCAAGTTTAGTCTATGTCGCCGATTTTTGATGCATAATTGTTTTCATGCATGTGTTATCTAGTTATAGAGTGGATCTTATATGTAGCTATGAGTCTCTAGAATTATGCATGTAAAATAGAAAGGCCCCTTTAAATCTTAAAGTGACCCTGTCAGTATGATTTTCATTCAGGGGCGGACCCATCTTCCCTTTAAAAGGATGGCGGTAATGTTGTTAATTTTCATAATATAACTTGTTAAATAAAAAAAATTCATTGTTGGACAAAAAACGAAAAACCAATAGAATGCATACTCATAGATCTTTAATGAACTTACAGTAAGTACCGTTTCTGAATGCTTACCATTTGAATCCCATCGGCTAGAGAAGACGGATGCAGCCCTAGGGCTGCCTGGAAATCATCGAGAACCTGGCCAACCTGGCCAACGACCGAGAACCCGAATTTACTTTAAGTTCATTTTAAATCATAAATATTTATAAGAAAGAATAAAATTCCTCATATTATTTCATTAAAACACTAAGCAGTTAAAGGAATACTCCAGAAGAAAAAAAATTCTAATCAACTGGTGTCTGAAAGTTGTATAGATTTGTAAATTACTTCTATTCAAAAATCTCAAGCCTTCCAGTACTTATCAGCTGCTTTGTGTCCTGCAGGAAGTGGTGTATTCTTTTCAGCCTTAGACTAAGTTCACAAAATGTAAATTTTCAATATATAATGTCCGTTGCAACACCAGCTGCTATAAATTGAAAATTAAAATAACAATATTTCCTACGGACTCCCAGCCTGAGTGTATACACTCACTATACACTCTAGACGGGATTCCTTGTGGCCGCACAGAAAACTATGAGTGGCCGCTATTCATTGAATAACAGCCGCACAAAACTGACTGCAGACAATGTAAAGTGCGGCTCCAGCCACACTTTACATTGTCTGCTATGATGATTTGGAGTGCGGCCACACCCAAATGCGCCCACATTGCAAACCAAAATAAGTGAAGTACAGCAGTACTGGCATTCTGTGACACGGCCGCTGTTTAAGTGTAAACCCGGCCTAAGGGAGCGTTCAGACTATGGAATCCACACAGAGAATATCCAGCGGATTCCGCCGCTCGCTCCCGCTTTACTCTCCACTGGTCCCAAAGACTCCATTCTAGGCTCAGGCAGATTCCGCCAGAGCATAGAATGGAGTCTATGGCAGAGTGTCGTGTGGGGTGAGTGGCAGAATCTGCGGAGTGCGTTCTTTCTGAACGTGCCCTGACACAGTGCTTTCTGCTGCCACCTCTGTCCATGTTAGGAACTGTCCAGAGCAGAAGAAAATCCCCATAGCTGACAAGTACTAGAAGTAACTCCTGAGCCATTATTAGTTGAGTTTTGTATCTATGACATATAAAGGTTGCCTATCAGTTCACATAAAGTGTAAATAAAAGGTACAATATTAATTGCAATGCTAAGGTACCAGATGTTGAAACTCCTACAATGGTTGTTTGATCCTCAGGTTTATAATGAGCATCTGTGGAAATAATGTTAATTATCACATTCCATGGCAACCTAGTGAAATCTCTAGACTAGGGGCTTTTAAAGTCTATGGCAACCAGACGGGCGCCATATGTTTTGTTTTATTTTTATCACACATAGCCCTAAATCTACTTTATCAAATATGCACAATTCACAAAATATTCCAAATATTATTTTTAGAATAATCTAAATGCGTTATTTCATATAGCAACCATAAATTCTAATGATAGCATCTGTGTACATTAATCTTTATGTCCGGGAAAGACCTATAGAACTGCTCATTCTAATCTCTTGAAAATAAATTCCAGAGTTATAGGATGACGGATGTTTATGTAGCTGGAAGAGAGAAATACTTTCGGTATATAGTAATGTATTATTGTAACTTTATTCTATACACATCTAATAGGAGTAAAGGGATATACCGTGCATATATAATATTACATAGTACACAGTACGTAACCGGAACAATAACATTAATGTGTACCTTTTGTTTCAGGTGACTTTCCGGGTATTCAGCTTGTACATGGAATTTTTCACTAGTAACCCCTCCTCCTTTCCCAGACTCCATCATTTCTGAACTCGAGAGTGGAGACTAGCTGCTATCATGTATCACATGAATTTCCTGCATATAGAAGAGGAGATCCTAGTCCTCTTATCTAGCACTCAAAAAAAGGACATTATAGAGTAATATAGATCAGTATAATCTTAACACTGATATATCACTTACTAGAGCTTTCAGAAGATTCTCAGGTAATAGGGGTTTTAATTACACCAGCATTTCATATGCCAGCCTCTAAGGGGTTATCCGTACGCAGAAAACGCTCTCAGGCTATGTTCACACATCGTATATTTTCGTAAAATCATTAATACGAAAATATACATTGCCTTTCAGTCTATGGAATCCCGGCCGAAGCATATACACATAGGGGGGCATTTATTAAGTCCGGCGTTTTTTACGCCGGACTTATAAATGCCCCCACAGCTCCGGCGCTACGGAGATTTATGTAGAGGCGGACTGCCTCTACATAAATCCCGTGCGCGCCGGTGCGCACCGCCGAAAACCTACGCCAGCTGAGGACTGGAGTAGGTTTTCGGCGTACATTTGGGCGGAACGGATGGTAAATCGTGCGGACTCTGAGTCCGCGCCCTCCGTTCCGCCCACTACACACCCCCTTTCCGCCCCCCCCTGGCGTACTCGGCGGAAAGTGCCGATTTGCGAATATTTTATTTGCAAATCGGCCATTTGCGAATAAAAAATACGCAAATCGCCACTTTCCGCAAAAAATCATCCGTTCGCCGGATGATACATGTGGCCCATAGTGTACGCTACAGCCAGGATCCTTAGCGGGATCCCTATGAACTTAGCCTGACATTGGTACTTCTCAGGAGTGCACTGATTTTTGGCCCTTTATAGCCCAGAGCTCACTTTTCCTGTCTTCCTTCACTGAGCTGCATAAAAAGTAGTCTTTCACATACAACTGCAAAGATCTCACTGATAAATAGTGCAGCGGTATCTTATTCCCCTGAATTATCTTCTCCAGTGTTCCCACCAATTCATCATTCATATTTATTATTTGTACTTTGTATACATGTATTTCTATAATTGTGTATACGTAAGAGAGAGAAAAGCTACTATACATCTATCAGATTTATTTCTCTCTCTCCCTTTTATTCTAGTAGTAGTACTATTTTCTCTGTCTTTACATACAGGCTTATAGGAGTGTATGAAGGAAGTATGTGACCTAAAAATGTATGAAGGTATCAGTGTGTCTGGTCAGAAGGTCAGCAATGGAACTTAAAGAAGAATATTAAATATTAATATTAAATATTAAAGAATATTAGCCCCCTAGGGTTTAGTATGAGTCCACAGTTTGATGATATGGATAGAAAAGTACTGATAACTCTCATGGAATTACAGGGGGTAACATTCACGGAGGTGGATAACAAAGAGGAATTTTTTAAGGGGCCGATTCAGTCAACATTTAACCCTCCCTTGTCTGCTGGCTCATCTCTGGATCTATTTGAACAATATGTGTTACGAGATGTTAAAAGCCTCATCTACCCCAAGGCTGAGAACAATCTATCTAAGCCTGAATGGGAAGCATTAAAATGGTTGCGATCCAGGGAAAATTTAATAATTAAGCCAGCAGACAAGGGTGGAAATATAGTGTTGCTAACTGAAACGTATTATGTGGAAGAGGCCATGCGCCAACTACAGGATGGTAACACTTGTGAAAAATTAACCAAAGATCCCACACATGACTATCTAAATAAGTTAAGATCACTGTTAAGCAAGGGGGTGGAACAAGGACTATTGTCTAGAAAATTTGCTGAGAAATTGGTAGTGGAATTTCCATGTAAACCCTATTGGTATTGGATCCCAAAGGTCCACAAATCTGTTGAGCGCCCTCCGGGTCGCCCGATAGTAGCGGGTCGGGGATCGGTGACCGAAGCAGTCTCAAAGTATTTGGACTGGGTCCTACGCCCCTTGCTGCAAAATGTACCAGCGTTTTTACGGGATACAAAAGATCTATTGAAGATCTTGGATGAATTTGTGTGGGTGGAGGGACTTGCATTGGCTAGTATTGACGTCGAGAGCCTATACACCCGCATCCCTTAGGATGCGGGTGTACAGGCAGTACGACGTCAACTAATGAAAATCGGCAACATTGATGAAAAATTCTCCTCCTTCATCTGTGAACTACTGGAGTTTGTGCTCCATCATAATGCGTTCCAGTTCGCTGACCAGTGGTTTTGTCAGCGGGCTGGAACTGCGATGGGCACGCCAGTGGCACCTACGTTCGCAAATTTGTATCTAGCGGAACTTGAAGATGAAATTGTGTTCAGTACTAAAAACCCTTTCATATCCAAAATAGCGCTATACATGAGATATATTGATGACGTGTTGCTGGTGTGGGCCGGGACAGAGGATGAGTTTTATCAGTTTGTGGCTTACATGAATAATAACCAGTTTAGTATGTCATTTACAGCGAATTTTGGTAAAAATGAGTTAGATTTTTTGGATGTCCATTTGCAGTTGTCTGAGGGTGAGCTAATGGTAAGCGGCTATCGTAAAGCAACAGCAACTAATTCACTACTGGAATACAACAGCTATCACCCAGAGTCAGTAAAAAAGGCAGTCCCATATGGCCAGTTTGTACGGCTACGCCGTATTAATAATGTGAATTAAGTTTTTGATCAGCAGGCAGAGGACCTAAGTAAAAGGTTAGCGGATCGGGGTTACCCCAAAGCAATTATTGAAAAGGCTAGAAGGAAAGCAAGATCTTTAGACCGTGAGACATTAATTCATGGTCCCATGAACAATATAATACGCACAGCAATAAATAGAAATTGGAAGATGTTGGAGGGGGATGATGCCCTGAAAGAACAGGTAGTAAAGAAACCTCTTGTGGCCTTTAGAAAATGTAGAACGATTAGAAATGAATTGGTAAGGGGTCGGTTTAAATCATGTAAAGAGGAAAAAAGTAAAATGTGGCTAGATAGGAGTGATTTGAAAGGAAATCATAAATGTGGCAGATGTAATTACTGTAACCAGTTCAATGATGTGGCTCAGATAAGATTGGGGAGCGTACAATGGCAGGTTCATGATTTTATGACCTGCCGCACTTCATATGTTGTGTATGCATTAATGTGCAGTTGCGGATTTTATTATATCGGAAAAACGATTAGACCACTCTGTAACCGGTATGCTGAACATATAAGGTCTATTCGTACAGGCAAAGGTTGTCCGAGAGTAATTGCACATATGCGAGAAGCCCATGGTGGGAATACGTCAGATTTGTGCTTTATGGGGCTATGGCATGAGAAGAACTCACCGGTAGGGGGCAACAGGCATGATAGACTATTGAAAAGAGAAACAGAGATAATTATTAGAACGGATGCATTAGGACCTTTAGGGTTAAATGATCGCTCAGATCTGCATGGATATAAAACAAAGTAGAAATATGCTAATGTAGTGTACTTGCAGCTTGGATAAGGAACGTACTTGTACCTTTTTGTGTTTTTAATAACATGTTTTAAGTGTGTTAATGTTAAGGAGCACGTAGCTTAAGAGGGCAAGGTTACGAGGTGACGTCAGGGCCGAGAGGAAGCGTGTACGTCAACACGCGAAACAGGCTGTCGCCCGTTCACCATTTTCTGACCGCGTCCTAAACCACCTGTGGAATATGAAATAAAAATCAAGGATTATATGGACTGGTGAGTGCTTCATCCTTTATACTTCTGTTTGCAAGTGTATTCTTTTGAACTTAAAGAAGGTCCACCAGAAGGAGGACTTAGAAATCAGCAGGACAAGGAACAGCAGGGGACGACACCACTGATATGAGTGTAAGGCCTCAGTCACATGATCCGTGCCGCGATCTGGAGTAGGATTGTGGCATGAATCCCCTAGCAGTGCAGCCCCCCTGCTGCCCGCCACAGATTTACAACCCCCCCCCCCCCCCCGCGCCCGGCAGCAGAGATGACAGGAGCTCATAATGTACACTCCTGGCGTCGCATCTGACTACTCACCTACTCCCCAGTGCCGGACAGCTTACACACGCTTACCAGAATGGCCTAGACTACGCTCCGGTAGAAGAAGGCAGCATAGTCCAGGCCACTTCTGTCGAACAAGTAAGCTGGATGGCTGGCACAGAGGAGTAGGTAAGCCGGCCTGCACGGTGGAGTAGGTGAGTAGTCAGATGCGCTCCTGTCATCTCTGCTGCGGGGCAGTAGGGTGGGTGGTTGATATCTGTGCCACGATCTGCACTAAGACATGGTTCATTTGAATGGCTGCGTTCACTATAATGGTTCCTAAAATCTTAGGCTGCATTCACACGTCCCATAAAATTGGCCATGGTCGTGGATCTGTGACCACGGACAATTTTACGGGAACAGTGAATGCAGCCTAAGATTTTCTAATCAATTTCTGTGAATTAAATATTTATTTTCATACATTCTGTTTAAAGATATTTACTTTTTATACAGTGACCACTACATTGTCGTTGATCCGTGACCACGGACATTTTTATGGAACGTGTGAAGAGAGGCTAAAATTTTCTAATTAATTGCTGTGAATAAAATATTTATTTTCATACATTCTGTTAAAAGATATTTACTTTTTATACAGTGACAACTACAGTGTGAAAACAGCAAAGAGTACAACTCCCCAATGTGACTTTGCAGAAACCTGGTGAACAGGGCTCAGTAAAGTCTATGGTGAATCTTAATCCGTTTGCACATTTTCTTTTTTCCAACTTCCGTTTCATCTTCACATTGTAAAATCTATTCCTTTAAATGTAACCTTGTCCATAAATTCATATAATTACAAGCTCCGATGGCTGATGAACCAATGTGAATGAGTTCAACGCATACATTTGTGCTATCTTAACATGTCACCTCTGTAAAGAGTCATCATAATAATTTTTCCAGGAAAAGGAAGGCTATATAACCTTGAGCTATGCGCCATGATGCTCCAGCTACATTGGCAATCTGAAGTGTCATCAGTTCCGTCTCCTTCCCTCTATCATGGTCATAAATACAATTATTTCACATACATATATAACATAGGACCCATGGAGTCCTCCGCAATCTATTGTAATATACCGCAGTGCTAATACCACTGTGTATCGTCTATTCTGTTTCTATCTATTTTCATGGAATTAAAGTTTTCACTTTTTATCTCATTCATCTTAAAACGACGGCTCATTATTCACGGTTTCTTTATATTCAGATCCCAGATCTTTGAGTCATTCGCTGACAATATATGACCCTGTTCTTTTCATATCAGGGGAATAAATACAACATAATTGTGCAATTATGTTTTAAGAGTACCACACATTAGTAATGAAATTATATATAAAAAAAAAAAAATTATATACTTTCCCTGACTACGTTCTTGTAATACAGATTGCTAAGAGACACCTGGACTGGGTAGCTTTTCTCTTTTGAGCTGGTAAGGCTGAATAGCTAGCAGTCATGTCTCAAGGTTTCCTGCAGAACAGAAGGAAAACTTAAAGCTTCCGGGCCCCAGTGCAAAATCTTTTAGAGGACCCCCCTCCTACCATGTGCCATTTATAATCCTGGTATCAGAGGTGGTCTCATTCCTTAATCCAGGTGCAGCTATTACCTCCGAATCAGTTTCACCCCGGCTTCCCTGCCAAGGGATTACCCAGGTGAGATCATTAACAATGCGCCAATGCACATGAATGCAAGATGGCAAAGTTCCTTTATTTTACTTTCTAGCATTGATATATAATTTAAATAAAAGGGAACCATTTAAATTATACATGCAGTCCAGTTGAATGTGCTCTGCCCTGATTAGATGGATATGCATTACCCTTGTATCTGTCTCCAAGCCTAAGGCTATTAAGGCTATGTTCACACATTCTATTTTTGGCCATTTGTTGACCGTCTTTTAGGGTGGGCAATAATTTGAGGCCAAATAACGGCCGTTATTTTATAATGATGGCGGTTATTTGTGCAATCAAGGTCGTCATTCTAAAATACCAGCTGTTATTTGGCCTCAAAATGACGCCCGCTCTAAAAGACGGTCGTCAAATAGCCAAGGAAGACAGCATGATAACATAACCAAAAGCTGTTGTGTGGCTTAGGCTGAATTCACATGTTTCACTGCAGTACTGTTGAGGAACTATAATGTCTTCACAGAATTGATGCAGTATTACAGTGAAATGATACAGCACAGCCATCAATACTGCAATGTGTGAAAATAGGAAATTAAGGAATATCTTGCTAGTTGTCTTAGCTCCTATAGCTCCCTACAGGGCATGGGCCACTGAGGATGAAGGTAAGTTTTTTTACCTTTATCCTCAGTGTCATTTCTGAGATATTCAGAGTTAAAGGGGTAGTGCGGCGCTAAACATTTATTCACAAAATAACACACATTACAAAGTTATACAACTTTGTAATGTGTGTTATGTATATAAATGGCCCCCTTCCCTGTGTTTCCCCCCACCCAGGCTAGACCTGGAAGTGTTGGTGCATTATACTTACCGCATTCGTGTCGACCCCCGTCCGCCATCTTGGGACAATGATGTTGTCTTCGGGAGGCCGGCCGAACCGCTCCATCCGGCCCCTCTGTGCCGCGTCATCAGCTGCTCAGATGCGATTGGCTGAGCACAGTTATTTTGTGAATAAACGTTTAGCGCCACACTACCCCTTTAAATCAAATAGGTTGTTTTGGTGCACTAGGGGCAGGGCTACCTCCCACAGTGTACAAATCCACCCCAGTTGGCAGGTTGCTCTCCGTTTGAGATTTGCCAGCCAGTTTCACTTCATGGCAGGATGCTGAGAAAAAATCTTGCAGGTAGGCAGTCCTCTTCTGCCTAGAGTGCAGAAGTGTATTACAATGCAGTCTACGGCACTTCCAGGAGCTCTGTACCACGGCATATGTCAGAAAAGGACCGTTTATCTGCAGGATTTTTTCGGAGTATCTTGTCACGTTTGCAAAGTGTGAGGTATTCTTTAACAGGTTTTTGAGTATCCTTCATTAGTATATGAACTGAGATATATAATACTTTTGGGAGTACTTTTAGAAGTACTTTTGGTTCTGAGAGTTGTGGTTAGAAAGCCTGTACTTGAGGCAAAGAGGACTACCTGGAGGGTACCTGTCCAATATAAACAGCACTTTGTAGGGGGGAATACTGAAAACCTTGGCTACAGTTGTGACAACTTTAAAAATAGAAGAATAACCCATTCTCATGGCTATGAATGATCTGTCAATGCTGGCCAGGTACAAAGATGGGCAAGTCCACGAATACCAGGTTTGTACAACTAGCAGAACTAGCACCTCAACTTATGCCAAGGAACCCAAGCAAGAGATAGCAGGGCACGTCGGCGTGTAGCACTTCTCAAACCACAGATAAGTACCAGTGAAGACTGGAAGGACTTGAGACTGACTTGTGAGTGATAATTCCCAGAGTGTGTTTGATTCCCTCATCTGTGGTAGTTAACCCCTTGAAGCCTGGCATTCAGGAGGTTTCGTCCAAGTCTGCTAAGTTTTTTTCCCCCTTTAATCCACTTCCCATTGGGCACTGACATAAAAAAACATGGCAAGCCATAATCTGTTGGCTCATTCTCTTTAATTTGCCAAATGGACGCAGATTTAATCACAGATTTCCCTCTTGTAGTGTATTTAGTCTTTTACAGTGAACCCACAGCACAGTCTTCATGTAATGTGTAGATTTTACTGTGGAATTACTGAGGATTTGCCTGAACATTATAACAGTACATAATCAGAGGTGAGCAGGATAAATATGTATCACAATGCTTGTACTGCAATATCTGTGGGGAACAATATCTTTTTGTCTTTGAATTTCCCAGATACATATTGCCATTAATATTTTAGTTGCTTATTACTAATGTGTGGAAGTGTTCAATGCTGTCCCAGCTGTAAAATATCCACCGGCTACAGTATATTAATTGCTTTCATATGGAAAGCTGCTGGTTGTTTCGGCAGGCTGCATGAATTCATCTGTGCTACTTTCAATTGATTTCAACAGTTCCTTAGTGTTTTTTTATGGAAAAATCTGAATATGATGATTTTATATGATGCATGCAGTTATGGGCTTTTAATAAGATAAGTATATAATATTAATGAATGTGGATGTGGAGTGTAAATCTGTGTAAATAGTTTACTTGGTAATGAAATGATCATGTAGAAAAGGATTATATAATATTCCTCTGTGTTATATATTCTACTTTTTATAGAATGGAGTATAATCTTAGCCTTGAGCTACTATTGTATATTATAATGGATATTAGGGCCAGGGCAAGTTCTTTTGGTGCCCCAGGCAAATAAGGGTAATGACTCCCCTCCTTATGTCTTTTCTGTTTTTTGTTATTTTGGTCTTATTCATAAACTTTAAGGGACACCCACATTTATAGACTACAGACAGGTTGAGCCCTCCTACTTTGTTTTATTGCTTATAACACCTCCCAACATAATTTCTACATTACCTCCTGTAATACCTCCTGCAACACTTCCTGGTTATGCTTCTTAACAACCCCTGGTAGTAATCTTACAACACCTCCTGGTTATACTTCTGGACACCTCCTGGTATTACTCATGTAGCACTTTCTGGTTATACTCCTGAACACCTCCTGGTATTACTCATGTAGCACTTTCTGGTTGTACTCCTGAACACCTCCTGGTATTACTCTTACACCACCTCCTTGCATTATTCTGCAACATCTCCTGGCAGTAATCCTGCAACACCTCCTGGTATTTCCCTAACAATGTCTCATGGTATTACTCCTGCAACACCTCTTAGAATTACTCTTGCAACACCTCTTGGCATTACTCTTACAACACCTTCTAACATTACTCCTCCAAAAACCTACTGGAATTACTCCTAAAACACCTCCTGTTTATAATCCTGAACATCTTCTATTATTACTGTGGCGGTTGCTCGACCGGTCACTTGCTAGATGGTACTGTGTGACGCCATTACTGTGGTCGTTGGTTGGTGGAGTATAGCTCAACCAGAGGGTATGTTGTTGTGACGCCGGTGCTGATCCAGCACACAGGTATGAAGAACACCTGCTTTTAGTTCTTGTGGCTGGCTATACCCTTTCCCCAATGGTCAGTGACCTTCAAGGTTGTGATGGGTCCCTTGGACGCTTATTACGATTGTCTGCAGTGGAGTTATGACCCACTCGGATTATTGGTACCACTATCCACAGAAACGGGAGATGACCCAAGGATGGTGTGACTACTGTGTAGGTGCTTTTGCGATAACCACTGAGTCCCGGTAAAATAAATAAATTCTTTGTTTACTAGTAGATCTTCCGTGATACAAGTTAATAGTATAATACAATATTAACTTTACTAGATCTACACCAAGAACTGTTGAGGTAGAAAGTAGAACAGCAGTGCTGGCTTGGTTGCGTGCTGAGAAGAATAAAGAGAGTGAGTTCAGAGCAGTAGAGAGGAGTAGGTCGTGAGAGTTCAGAGTAGTGGAGAGGAGTTTTTCTTAAGAGTCCCAACCCAATTTAGTACTGTGCTGTGCCGGAACTTTAGAAAAAGTAGAAGAATACTTGAGAATACTTGAGAGAAGAATACAGTACTTGTGCCCGTGTTTCCACCTTTGTCATTGTAACCACCTGTTGCCCTACAGTGTCTGGTGACCCATTCTCCTAGGGTGACACAGGCCCCAGACCTTGTTACCTGAGTTAAGCAAGGTGTTCAAAGTTATCTTGTTTCACCTGCGCTGCAAGAGTATGTAGGCTTGTAGGAACTTTGCTCTATCTGGATCAGTTCCTCTGCTTATAGGATACCGTCCTGCCCCTTAAGAGACGTTCAACGGCGTGGGTTGGGGTTATCTCGGACTTGTCCTCTCTTGACTTTTTTAGCACTGCATAGTAAAGATAAGTGTTGCTTTAAAGAAAAGAGTCTCTATTTTCTCCATGAGCATCTGTACACTACAGCTGGTCTGTCCTGGAGGGGGAACCTGGCAAAGCCAGGCTCCTGGCTAAACTCTGCAGGAGACTCTGGTCTGTGTGTCTTGCCTCTCTGAGAAACAAAAAAGAACTCCCTAAGTGTGGGTGTACACTTCCTCTCCCTATGTGACAGCTTCCTACAGGATGTGTAACAGCTCCTGTGTGTGGTGGAGAAGAGAGTACAAATAGAGAAGAGGATAGAGATAGGTGAAAGAGAAGAATAGCTCTCATTGGTGCGCAGATCACAAGCAATAACCCTTTGTTCACTACAGCTGTGGAATATACAAATGCAGATATACATACTAGCAACACTTAGTGGCAAAACTGAGACATGACTTCATTACCACTTGATTTTAAGTACAGGCTTTTGAGAGGGGTGTTCAAAGTAGCAACACCCATGGTAGGATATCACATTACACTTACAACACCTCCTAGCATCATTCCTATACTATACCCTAAAAACATGGCACTTACTTTATGGTGGAATAACTGTATATACTAACGTATATCCGCTGCGGGGCAACCACTGTTTTGCAAAAACCCTAATAAAACAGAATGGGTCGGCCCTGATCTCTATTAGCTCAAAGTCATACACGCAGTATTGGAGCCAAGCACAGGAGATGGATGAATTACTCACTATTACTAGCTGTATACTAATATGACTATTCTATATAATACCAGTATATTGTATGGAGTATGTTTTCTTTTTTTCAGTCACACTGACAGACTACTAGTCCTGACAAGTACTTTTTTTTTTCTTTTCTTAAAGCTAATCGCCAGTACCTAGCTACGCACACCAACCTTACACTTGCTCTGTTGTTCCTCCAGCAGCTCTCCCTGTCAGCTAACAGACGTAAAGTGAATCAAGCATCAACACACCTGGGTGTATATAGACTTATACACACCTAGGCCACCTAAAGCAGCAGGTCAATCACCGCTATGCTTTCAACCAACATGGCGGTGGAATAGTAGGATGTGCCAGCCCCTTCCCCGGATGTTTATTTGCTGATTAGAGCTGCCAAACATACAGGTAGAGGAGACTGGTGTTTTAACTTGTACTCAGTTGAGTATGAGGAACTTTTGAGAACCCCAATACTCGAGCGAACAGTGAGTTTGAACAAGCATGTTTGCTTATCTGTAGATGTGGTCCTAAGGCTTCCTGGAAAATATGGATATAGCTAAAAGTTGTATCCATTTCTTCCAGAACTCTCTAGGGCTCTCTACTACCAACCCATTATATTTGGTTTGGTCACATTATATAGGCAGCACTATGATGGATATTACACCTATATGGGCTAGGTATACGCACAGGAAGTAAGTACAAGTATTGTATCTAGATTAAAAATCTCTTCCTGTTTTTTTACCTAGATTAAAGTACATACGTATGGGTTTTACTTTGTGCAATCTGGCCCTAAAATCATGTGTTAAGGCTCTGTTACACCAAGCATTTATTGGCCACAAATCAATAGCAACTGGCCAATAATTGGCTGTCACGGAGGATGATCGCTTGGTGTAATGGGTAAAGTTTAAAGGCAACGATCATGCACAATGTCTGCACTAGCGTGGGTCTGCTAGCTGTTGCCTAGGTAATCGGAATAGCAGCAGCATACCGCCGCTATCTACTATGGACTACCTGGGCGATCTAAAGACCATCTGGGCAGCTCCTCCTGCTGCTCCCCACAGCACCCCCCCCCCCACAACTGACTCCTCCCTACTTACTGTTGGTGCATGTAATAACACTGACAGCGAGAGGGAAATGAGGACCTGACAAGTTGGCGCCAGCTTGCTCCAAATATCTGGCCGAGTTGTACTCTGTTCCATGCGTATCTATTATCTTAAGGTCGGGTTCACACAAAGTAAGACACTGGTTGTTCTGTGACCCGGCAGTGTTAGTGAAGTTCAGTCAGAGAAGTACTAGCTGGATGAACTTCATTTCTGTTGAATTGGGATGCAGGTGCATTCTGGCAATAGATAACTTCTGTGATACAGACTTGAGCTCACTGAATCTGTGCTAGGAGAGACCTTGTGTGTTGAGGTAGAGTAGCAGTGCTTGTGAAGTTTAGCATTGAGGAGAGTAGAGGAGTTTGTCGGAAGAGCCCCAACCCAGGGTAGTAGTGTGCTCTGTCGGAACTTGAAAGAAGAGTACTGATGAGAAGAAGACTTGAGAGGAGAATACTTGTGTCTGTGTTTTACTAAACCACTTTCTGCCCTGCAGTGTTGGATACCTGTCTTATGAGGGTGACACAAGACCCAGACTATACTTCCTGGGTGAAGCCAAGTGTCCGAGGGTGTCCCGGTTTCACCTGCACTAAGAGATAGAGTACGTAGACCTTGGTTACAGTTGCTTTGCTCTATCCGGGTCAGTTCCTCTGTAGCTAGGATAAGAGAGGTTCACGGCGTGGGCTGGGGTGATCTCTGACTTGTCCTCCTTTAGGGGCTTAACACTGCATGGTGTCTGCAGTTATAGCTTGGAAGTGAAAAGTCTCTGGGTTCTCCATACCTGTGTGTCTGATTACTGACTCAACTCAACTCGACTGGACTGAACTGTCCCCTAGGGGCTGTGTGTGTATGTATATGGACCAGAGATAGGTAGAAAAGAATTGGTCAGCACAGACCATGTGGTACAAAAACAGTAACCTTATAGTGACTACAGCTGTGCAGTACATACAGTACATACAAAGTTACACATAGAACATTTACGTCTGGTGGCAAAACTCATATACAACCTCATCACCACCTTAAGTTTGAGTACTAGACTTTTGCGACAGGTGCCAGATAAGGAACACCCGTGGTGGGACACCACAAATGCAACTTACATTTTCTATTAATCACTGCTGATTAATAGAAAATATACGTTGTGTGAACATAGCCTAAAGGATGAAAGAATGAGGGGTAACTACAGGATCAGATGGTTTGTTTGTAGTCTATAACCATGGATAACATAGGTCTGTAAAGGAGTTGTTAACACAAAATGATTGTTCGTCAAGGTTATTTGCTTCTTCAAGCAGTAAACAGCTTTATAAAGATGCACATATACTCTTCAGGAAGATGCGTATTGAGCGTATAAGATGGAGTCACCAATGTGACTTGTAAAAATGTTTTTTTTTTTTTTTTTTAATAACATTTTTTACAACATTTTGTGGGCAAAGTTCCTGCAAATGTCTGGATGAAACACAGCTAATGGCACAATAAATACTTACATTGCTGGTTACATCCTAGCATTGGGATCAATAATAATCAATGCCCAAGTAATATTCCCAGTGGTTCCAACAGTCAATTTTAATATTCATTTCTATGGGCCTAACAATCAATGAAATGCAATGGATCTCTCTCTCTCTCCTTATAAAGTAAATCTACATTCAGATGTGCAGATGTCCAAAACATATTAAATAGGAATGAAGAAAACAATAGGAAATAAAACTGTTTCTACTCTGTATATAAAAGTTTCCCTTAAAGGGGGTTCTTCAACTGTGACTTTTTTTTTCTGTAACATCTTTAGAAGTGAATGGAGAGAGCCAAACGGGGGTCTATGTTCTCCACGTAAAGTCCTACATCCATCAGACATTTAGAACATATCCCGAGGTTATACCATTAAAGTAAAAATTGTGAAATCCCCTTTAAGGCGTACTTTAATTACGACCTAGTTAGCATTGATCCTAGAGTATTTTTTGGGTCCCGCCATTGACAGGTGTCAGTGAAAAAGATGACTGGACATGTTGGATCTCTTTATATCCAATTTGAACTTATCAGGAGCCAAACCAATGCCTTCTGGCTAAACGCCTGTTCACTTGTCTGAGTATGTAAGGGTGGCATTACATGGGCCGATTGCTGTCCGATAGTATCGAAGTATAGTTTACAATCTATTATGTACAGTAAAGGATCGTCTTTTTAATGAAGTGTCCATCTAGTTAATGGTTCAGATGTTTTTTTCCAGAAAGAGAGTGGTGGCCCCAACTGGATGACCCATTTTATATCATTTATTTGGCCTAATAGAATTTTGGAAATGGGTTGTCTTGTGAAGACAGCCCTTCAATCAACAATTAATAAGAATTTTTTTTGTCTTGAATTTCATTCTATGTTGACTATGACACTCATTCTCTGTCTCAAACCCAGCAAACTACAGACCCCCAGAGGTAAGGGTGTTATTACATATAGGGGCCCGATTTTACATGGCCCGATACTAGTTTAACAAGGGCTTCAAGGACATTGTTACCGATGTCCTTGCAGCCCTTGCTTAAACTGTATGCTTTACCTACCCACGCTCCAGGGCTGCTCCTGCAGAATGGAATGAAAAAACGTAGTGTGAACCCAGCCCTACCATTTTCTTTAATAATAGGCTATGTTCACATGGCGTATGAGACCGGCCGCTCTGTGACCCGGCCGGGTCACGGAACGGACGTTCTCTGCAAAGATCATCCCGGACGGTACTGCAGTACCTGCCGGATGATCTTTCCAGCCGCAGTGTTCTGATGCAGGCGCATCAGCGCTCGCCCCCATCAGAACTCTCATAGCACACAATGAAGCAAGCGGCCGGAGCTGCTCGCTTCATTGTGTGAACTGACAGGTCGTTCAGCTGCCGCAATTCACTGAATTATGGCCTCAGAAAACTGACATGTCAGTTCTTTGCGGTGCCGTTTGAGATCCCGGCCGGAGCGTATACTATGTGTATACTCTCCGGCCGGGATCCTATAAAATGTTCATGTAGAGCCTCTGAGGATCACTAACAAGTCTGTGCAGCATGGATGAGGCAGTACACTGTATAACACCTACAACTTTCTCTTATAATTTTAGTACATGTAATGTATTTAAAAGTTAATCTCCCATAAAGGAAGTTGAGTGTTAAGTTGACATCCTGGAGGATCACAGCCCACACAATATAGTAATGGGGGATATGAGGATAAATAAACACAGACATACAAAGCTATATTATGTAGCTACTGCAGGTTACTGATACAGAAACTGTATCAGTAATATAATGTCATGAGGATGTATATGGTACTTGCTCTCTGCCCCATAATTCTCCTCCTATTTTATATACATTGCACACACAGATGCCTATTTTCCTTTTACAATTCGCAGTCTGTAACACTTTCACAGCTTCGTTCCCCGTGACGTGCTGAGTGCATGTTATTTTACAGCATGTTAAGTATTCCAGGATATGTTTTTCCCCAGCCTTCGCTGTAGGTGGTGAGACAAGTGAGGACATTGCTCCGGGCCAAATCACATTTTCCAGTTTTAAGCCATGAACCAACAACCCCAGTGAACCTAAGCATTCTGTATTTACTTTCACTAATGGAAAATAAACTGGAAAAAAAAGAAGAGAGCTAAATTTCAGTCTGTTCTATTTACATAGTCAGATTCTCTTTCCAAAACCACGTGGTGATAAAGGATAAAAATGTGCGAGCCAAAATCAGCCCACAACGTAAACACCACAAGTGTACTGACTGTATGAACTCATATGACCACCACAGAATAAATAGCTGCACTGTATCTCTGTTTACTCTCAGTTCACGTCTATGGCGAGTTGTGGTGAAATCGTGATGGTGATGCAATACAGGCTCTACGGAAGCGAGGTCATAGTAAAACGTGGCTTGGTTAGACTTTGCAATGGCTATGAGTAGTGCTGAGTGGATATGCCAAACTTACTATGGCTATATCCATATTTTCCAGGACTCGAGCAGCCGTGGGTGGTGGTGGACGGCCTTACTTTTTGGGGGGAATGCCTTACCTTAGGACAGTTGGTAGACTAGTTGGGGTGTCCTATTGTAGGAGTATGTCTTTTGGGGGGAACACAGTAGATAGTACTAATAGCAACATTTTACTGAAACTAATGGGTAGTCGAAAATTGCCATAGCACTGGATATAAACTAATTTATATTGAAATGTGAGAGATGGATATACATATGAAACATTTATCCAGTTGGAATGTAGCAAATTCACACATCCATTGATAATCCACTCATCATTTGATTATATTGGCTGGATTTTATACATTGGCATGACTCAAGTTTGGGTAAGGTTTTGCAGTAAAACTTATTCACTTCAATGGAACTGAGTTGCAAAACCCCAATGTGAAGGTGGACAGTATAGGTTGTAGTCCTTAGAAGTCATAGTTTGGCTGTGGTCTGGTCATAGTACTGTGGTAACAGTGCCTGTAGACCTGCCACACTTATTTGACTGGCACAGTACAGAGAGGGTTGCACTCAAGTAAGATGGTCGTAGGAATCCCCCATGAAACACATCCCAATCTACTTTCAACATGGAGACACAGTCTTTAGCAGATGCCTTAAAGGTATTGCCTTACTGTGACATTCCTTGTCATATGTCATATGAGGGCATGTGTTCATGATAGAGGAGAGTCCTGATACATCCATAAATTACATGGTCAATAGAGATGAGCGAATCTCAAGCACGCTCAGGTTCATCAAAGCCCTTTGCTTGCGTCAGTTTGAAGCAGCCCTAGGGAGTCCTGGCAAACCATAACCTGTATTCATGTTTTCCAGGCAAATCACAGCAGTCACTGAGCTCAGGGAGTACTCATAAAGAGTCTCCACTGATATATTGCCCCCTATAAAATTTGTCCCACTCGGTCCCACTCGGTTTTAAGTATTGGGACACAGATAGGGAAATACCAGGGTGGTCTAACTCAGTTGCTAGCATTGCGACCTGAAAGGCATTAATCCGCAGACAGCTGTTTTGGGGTATTTGCCCCTCATCAGTGTGGAGCAGGATTTTGGCTAACAGTGGCATTGAAAAATAGACAAGCAAATCAGTACTAATGAAGAGTCTTCATTGATACATTGGCCCTATACAATTTAAATATACTTTCCAGGCAGTCTTGGGGATGCATCAAACTTCTGCAGCCACCTCTACAGACAGACCCAAGCGCGCTTAAGATTCACTCCTCTCTAATGGTCAACTTTTTGTTTTAGTGGCCACCATTTAATGCTATATTTCACCAGTGGTAGTGCAATCAGGGGTCTAGGCCAATGAATTTAAAAGAGGGCCAATAATCACTTGTTTGCTTTGGGTTTGACGCCTACCAGTCACTCAAAAACCGCCCATGTCCTAATACGCCTTAACAAGGTCTATTTATTCCCCACAAGTTTCCCCATTCCACAGGAACCCACAAGACATGTTCTATGGAAGCCACATATCCATAGGCTGCTAATTAGGGATGGTCCGAAACTGCCGAGGTTCGGGTTCGTATGAACCCGAACGCTCGGCATCAGATTCCCACTGTCTGCCCGCTCCATGCAGCGGGTGGATACAGCGGGAGGACCGCCTTGAAAACTGGGATACAACCTATGGCTATGGCTGTATCCCAGTTTTCCAGGCGGTCCTCCCGCTGTATCCACCCTCTCTACGGAGTGGGCAGACAGCGGGAATCATTGCCGAGAGTTTGGGTTCGTACGAACCCGAACCGAACTCAGTTCGGACCATCCCTACTGCTAATGTTAAGAAAACACTTAAAGGGGTAGTGCACCAAAACATTTTTTCTTTCAAATCAACTGCTGCCATGAAGTGCCAGAGATTTGTAATTTACTTCTATTAAAAAATCTCAAGCCTTCCAGTACTTATCAGCTGCTGTATGCCCAACAGGAAGTTGTATTATTTCCAGTCTGGACAGCAGGAGAGGTTTTCTATGAGGATTTGCTCCTGTTTTGGACAGTTCCTGACATGGACAGAGGAGGCAACAGAGAGCACTGTGTCAGACAGGAAAGAAAACACCACTTCCTGCTGGACACACAGCAGCTGATAAGTACTGGAAGACTTGAGATTTTTTAATAGAAGTGAATTACAAATCTCTGGCACTTTATGGCACCAGTTGATTTGAAAGAAATTTTTTTTTGGTGGACTACCCCTTTAATATAAACAATGTACCTTATTTATAAAGGCTGCGGGCAAGGGAGACCAAGGAGACTGACCAATTATAATCTTTATTGGTCCAAATACTACCGATGTAGCCCAGCTTACAGCTGCCAGGATTATATTGGTTCCATTTACTGTCCAGCACACACTGTCCATATATTCATTCTATGGATTTCACAACACCGCTATATGAAGGATGAATGGAAACATGGCAGTGAACTACAACATGGAAGGCACATGATGCATTTAGACTACATATTGTTGTACTGCTCAGTAATGCTTCTGTATATGTAATTTCCTCCCTTGTTCTTTCCAGATACATTTCTTTCGATGCATAAGGAAGCAAACATATCCTCTATACGCTGTCAGGATCAGCAGAGTAAATAGATTTTGTTTGATTTTTCCGCAGACAAACATTGTGTCGTATCCAAGATAACAAAATGACAGATCCAGTGCTCCTGTACTTACAAATCACACAGCTGGACACTAAATGGGATATTGTCTGCTTCCCAATTATAGAAGATTTAGGATTATAAATCGTCTGTGATTAAAGCATTGGATTAAACAGTGGACTGCATAATTCAACAGATGACAAAGACATTATACACTCTAGATCATTAATGATATTATATTCATGAAAGCTTTGCCATATTCTCCTCTAATGCCACATGTTGTTTCTAGTAGGACAGCCCGCTGCTCGCTAATTTGCATATAATGTATGTAAATAATATTATAGAGAGAAACAACAAAACTATAGATTATAGCAATGCTAGAAAATTGGTGATGTCATATGTAGAGATGATCGAACATCGGGAATTGTTCTCGAATCTTCCTCATTTGATTCCCAATGCCTTCCCGTTCCGTGGGGAAGGTGGAGCAAACCCGAGTACCGCCTGGAAAACAGGGATACAGCCTATTACCTAGGCTTTATCCCTGTTTTTCAGGCAGTACTCGGGCTTGCTCCACCACGTTCGAGTTTGATCGAACCTAACAAATTCCCAATATTCGATCATCTCTAGTCATATGTAGGTGATGGATACGGAATGCCCAAAGAATGTTTAAAGGATGGGTGGAGACTGGTGCGGCTTAGGCCTTATTCACACATGTCGTGAATTTGTCCGTAGTTGCAGATCCGCAATAATGGACAAATTTAGTTCCCATTTATTTTCTATTTGGCTATTCACAGTATCCATATGTTTACACACCCTCAATCCATTCCATAAAAAAACAGAACCTGTCCTAGTACGGACCGTAAGTGCTGAACAATTAGCCAGTAGAAGTCTATGGGATCTGCAAATACAGATTGTGGATGCACTATGACCAAATCTTTTGTGGATTGTGGAGGACGATCGTGGACATACAGTAATATACGGTCCTGTAAAATTATTGAACATGTGATTAAGGCCTTAGACTGCATGTGACCAAGCACAGCTCATAAAAGTGGCAGTTTCCTGAAATATCAAAATGGCTATCTCCTATGGCGTTGGGTTTGACAACCCCACACAGAAGGTTCTAGTATTTATTTATTTATTTATTTTTTCCCCATTTCATGACCCTTGGACAAGCTCCTCACCATATTTGCAAAGGGAGTAGACTAACAAGGGCTGGGCCCATTATCTCAAAGGTAACCAGAACCACAAGAATATGATCTGCCTCTATGATATGTACAGTATACCCTTTCTTTAACTCCTATCTTTTCATTAAAGCAAAGTAATTAATAGGATTTTTTTTCTTTTTTGGCGTTAGTGTGGAGGTCCTGTTAGCCCAGTCCATTTTTCAAATCACCGCCCAGTTCCCGCCTGTTTCTTTCTGCAAATAGGGCAGCTCTATGCATTAGAGGCCCCAGTGCTCCGATATCCCCACCAGTGGGTGACACAAACAGACTCGATTCTGAAGGAAGCACATCACAATGGGGAGAAGATATCAGTGTACTGTGTTGGGCCAATCTCCATTACATACAGCATCCCTATTTGATGCAAACTGGGCATCAATTTGAAAATTGGACCACCAAGATGTCCTTATGTTATGTAAAAAAAAAAAAAAAAAAAAAAAAAAATAATAATAATAATAATAATAATAATAATGTAGTGAAGTGGTAAAGTGTTGTTATAGATGTCTCTCTATTATAGTGATTCACAGCAAAGATCTAATAGAACCGTGAGGTTTTATTGAGTATGGTAAGATGGTGGTATGAACAGTTTATAGTACTATGAATTATGGCTAGCTAGTCACATTGGTGTAGAGATTTCACTCAATGTACTATGCATACCTTTTTACTGTTCTTAGAAGGAAAGAGGTAAGTGCTGATGTTATAAGTTGCTAGCTTTATTCTTAAAATCACTGGTCTCAGATTTATAGATACCAAAAAGAAAGATTGATAAGTGGTAAAGCACAGTTTATACATGGCAGACATGTAGTAGAGCTAGAACACAGGGAGTGTTCCTTCCTATGCAGCCAATGAAAAATATCCTTCCTAGGAGTTTCACTAAGGAGCCTTCCTGCTCTTGTAGCGATAATCGTTCCGTCTAAAAGTATCACCAATCAGCTGAGGAGCATGTGTGACCGATAACAATAAAAGGAAATTGACAGCATAGCCCGAAAGCTCGATTTCTCGTGCCGTGTAAAAGCACTGCATATGAGCACCAATCTCACTGATCAGCGCTTGTTTGTGGCCCCCACGGCTGACAAATCTTTAAAAAGTTTAAAAGTACCTTAAAGTGAATGTACCATTAGGTACATCGGTTTAAGATTTTTACAACAGACTGGCATTTGCACAGGGATGCCGGTGCTGTAGTTCTATTTTTAAACCGGTCTATTCCCAGGCACCAGCCAGGCCTGAAGCACTGGAGGCCGTCCGGCCCGCCCGGTATGACGTTCGGCCCTCCCCTCTGTGACGCAGCTCTGTTAGAATCAATGGAGCTGCGTCACAGAGAAGAGGGGGTTTAGTGACACTAAGCGTGGGCGAGCCAGAAATAGACCGATGCCGTAGTACTAAAAAAGGACAGCACCACGGCATCCCAGCAATAATGCAAGTCTATTCATGTAAAAAAAAATTTAAAGCGATATTCCTGATGGTATATTCGCTTTAAGATTTACTGCCCACATCTTTACACAATCAGTAGCTCTGCACCCCTGCATAATGGGAGCAGATAAACTGAGGTAAGAAAAATAGACAAAGCACTCATAGAACGAACAGGGAGAAGTGCTTAGTTGAGTGCCAGGTTACCACTTGATTTATTAACATAAACTATCACAGTCGTGTCAGTAATTATATGTTAATATTCTGAATTATTTCTCAATGTTGAAGAAGTCAGTAAATCATCTGCATTCTCACTGTCCTTGGATTAACTTTCTATTTTGTAAAAGTAATTACATACTGTATATACCCACAGATGGGCGCCCCTTCACATACCACATATACACAAATACCGTGGACTCATTTGACTTCACGTATAAGAAGTTTATGTTTTTCCAGACTGTAGGCTCTCGCCACAAAGAGCTATAAATGGACTGGTGGAACGTTAACGTTATATATACTGTAGTGGTTGCCCATGGAATATGAACATATTGACTGGATTTTAGAGGGACTTCCATCATTTCAGTAGAATAACACCCTGTAGATATTTATAGGACTTGCAGTATTAAATGAAATAGGGATTGGTGGTCAAAAGTTCACCATTATACTTGGAGGTATTTATTTAGAATATTAAGAATACTATAATAAGCAAAAGTAACATTGTGTTTGCTTTATACATCTCCATACATCAGTTCTTTTGGCATGCTTATCTTTTAACTATACAGTATATATATATATATATATATATATATATATATATACTCACCGGCCACTTTATTAGGTACACCATGCTAGTAACGGGTTGGACCCCCTTTTGCCTTCAGAACTGCCTTAATTCTTCGTGGCATAGATACAACAAGGTGCTGTAAGCATTCCTCAGAGATTTTGGTCCATATTGACATGATGGCATCACACAGTTGCCGCAGATTTGTCGGCTGCACATCCATGATGCGAATCTCCCGTTCCACCACATCCCAAAGATGCTCTATTGGATTGAGATCTGGTGACTGTGGAGGTCATTTGAGTACAGTGAACTCATTGTCATGTTCAAGAAACCAGTCTGAGATGATTCTAGCTTTATGACATGGCGCATTATCCTGCTGAAAGTAGCCATCAGATGTTGGGTACATTGTGGTCATAAAGGGATGGACATGGTCAGCAACAATACTCAGGTAGGCTGTGGCGTTGCAACGATGCTCAATTGGTACCAAGGGGCCCAAAGAGTGCCAAGAAAATATTCCCCACACCATGACACCACCACCACCAGCCTGAACCGTTGATACAAGGCAGGATGGATCCATGCTTTCATGTTGTTGACGCCAAATTCTGACCATACCATCCGAATGTCGCAGCAGAAATCGAGACTCATCAGACCAGGCAACGTTTTTCCAATCTTCTACTGTCCAATTTCGATGAGCTTGTGCAAATTGTAGCCTCAGTTTCCTGTTCTTAGCTAAAAGAAGTGGCACCCGGTGTGGTCTTCTGCTGCTGTAGCCCATCTGCCTCAAAGTGCGACGTACTGTGCGTTCAGAAATGCTCTTCTGCCTACCTTGGTTGTAACGGTTGGCTATTTGAGTCACTGTTGCCTTTCTATCAGCTCGAACCAGTCTGCCCATTCTCATCTGACCTCTGGCATCAACAAGGCATTTCCGCCCACAGAACTGCCGCTCACTGGATGTTTTTTCTTTTTCGGACCATTCTCTGTAAACCCTAGAGATGGTTGTGCATGAAAATCCCAGTAGATCAGCAGTTTCTTAAATACTCAGACAAGCCCTTCTGGCACCAACAACCATGCCACGTTCAAAGGCCCTCAAATCACCTTTCTTCCCCATACTGATGCTCGGTTTGAACTGCAGGAGATTGTCTTGACCATGTCTACATGCCTAAATGCACCGAGTTGCTGCCATGTGATTGGCTGATTAGAAATTAAGTGGTAACGTGCAGTTGGACACCTGTACCTAATAAAGTGGCCGGTGAGTGTATATATATATATGTTGGAAAACCGTATGCATGGAACCTGCAGGGAGGCATGTGGAGGGTATATAGCACTACAGTCTGGAGCTAAAAGCATGCTGCCTGTCGCCATCTAGTGATTTCATGCTGCACCGTGTAACAATGGTGAGATTGGGAAGTACTCCGTGTTACGATATCCAGTCACATATAAAGAAAATATAGCATACTTTGTATGAAACAGATTTCTGTGGGGACTGTATCTGTACGACTAATGGTTCCTATCTGCCTTAATCTTATGCTGGTGGCGCTCACAGTGGATTGGCCAGCATAAGGTGTATTGGGCCGTCAAGAACAACCACTGACAAATGATTTACTTGATGATAGTGGTCGACCCCATAGACAATACAGGAGCACTTATCTGTGCCCAATGTTCCTGTGTATGGGGAGGAAAGGCAGCGGACAAGAGAGATAACTGACGGCCAGACAATTGTTCAGTCGCAGTTATTGAACGTGTATAGGGACCTTTACTCGTATACACAAGTCTCCATGTGTCATAGACCATATTGATATTGATTTTATTATGTAGTTCACATGGATAGGCTATATAGACTTGCCGAGGCATTGCTCTCTTATATTGTAGGAGCTGTTATCTTATAGAAATTAGGGGGAGATTTATCAAACATGATGTAAAGTGAAACTGGCTCAGTTGCCCCTAGCAACCAATCAGATTCCACCTTTCATTTTCCAATGAGTCTGTGAGGAATGAAAAGTGGAATCTGATTGGTTGCTAGGGGCAACTGAGCCAGTTTCACTTTACACCATGTTTGATAAATCTCCCCCAATGGCTGGAAATTTTAAGACACTTCACAAACTACTGGCTTAGGCCATCACTGCTCCCAAAATAAAGCTAAGACCCGAGAAGACTCAAATATCCTGTACATGTGTACTGCATGATACAATCCATTATCGTGTAAAACGTGTGTAACATGTAAAAACTGTCAGTGTCAGGACTAAATAAAACCTTTTTTCACATTTCACCCACTCTGGAATGTCATGAAAATGCCTGCTCAATCAGGTGTGTGGTGTCCCACTATTGAGTATTTTATGCACCTGTTACAAAGTTCTCACTCCAGTTTAAGGTGGCAATGAGGTATTCTAAAGTTTCACCACTAGGTTTCAGTATTCTCTATATGTCTATGTATTGCACAGCTGCAGGAAGCTGGGGTTAATGTTGTTGTTGTTGTACCATGTGTTTGTTATTGACCAATAGGAGGTGCTTTCTCTTTCTCTGCCTATCCCTGCTCTCTACACACTCATCCCCTGTAGAAGGAGTTAGTTAGCTCCGTGTAGGAGAAAGTCAGTGTAGTCTAGACACAACAGTGTATAGATACAGATGGAGACAACAAGTTCTTTTATTATTACCGCTTTATTTATTATGAAGTGCTAAGTACTTTAAAGGGAGAGGTTACCTAGAAACACCCTGACCCACACCGAGATCACGTGAACAAGGAGCAAGGCAGTATCCTGACTGCAGAAGAACTAGCTTCGATAGGACAAAGCAGCCAGTACTGAAGGCCTGCGTATCCTAGCGCACAGTGCAGGTAACTGGGACACCCCTGTACACTAAGCTACACCCAGATAACCACGACTGGGGCTTGTATTACCCTGACAGGACGAGTAGCTCGCAACTGTAGGGCAGAAGGTCGTCACACCAAAGTCTAAACACAAATACAAGTAAACTTCTCACTACAAAAGATATCTTCAGGTTCCGGCAGAGTACATTGCTAGACTGGGTTGGGGCTCCTCTGGCCAACTCCTCTCCTCTATGCTACTCTCCTCTACCTTACAAGCACCGTCACAACTGCCTTTCAGCAAAGCTGTTTATTTTTATACTACTGTAACTTTGTCATATTTTATATGCACCAGCGTATTTTTCCCCTTTCTGTGGGTGGCGGTACCGATAGTGCGGGTGGGTCAGTTGCCACTCAGGACTGACGTAAAAAGAGCCCAAGGGACCCACTACAACCTGGCAGGTCACTGACCATTTGCGGAGCACTAACGGCCATATACAAAGCAGGTATCAACATCACACCTGTGTGCTGGACTAGCACTGGCGTCCCGACAACTACCATCACTGGCCGAGTAGTAGACCGCCACAGGTGGGTCACTGTTGCAACCAGTGATTGGCCCATTAGTGATCAGGAAATTGATGTCAGGAGGGACTTCCAGTGAGTGTTGGAGTGGCAGGGGCAGGTGATGGGCTTGAAATCCTTTATGTGTAAGCATTAGAGCATGTTTGAGTCTGAACATTTAGCATTGGATTACTGGTGGCTGAAGAAGTCGCATGCAGCCCTAAGGCTGCCTGGAAAACATGATTACAGCCATTGGCTGTATTCCAGGACTCTCTAGGGCTGCATCCAACTTTTTCAGCCACTGGTAGTCAAATGCCCAAGGATCAGACTGAAGTGCAACATTTTTGTTTTATTGCAAATTTCCTATGTATTTAGTATTGATATATCAGCCCTAGTTACAGTTGGGTTACTCGCCTGATGCTCTACATATACGACCTGACATAAAAAATGTGATCATTATTTACATCCATAATTGTCAAAATACAGCCATATTTTTGCCTCCAAAGTTTTGCTGTAAACTTTAAAATAAAGAGATTCTCCAGTGGAGAATAATATGATATATTTCATCAAATGATTTTATGTTTTTATTGGGCATGTTGGTATCACAGCTAGCCAATAAACATAAGCCACTCAAGCCATCGACTGGTGCACTTTGGTGAAACATGATGTCTTGTAGTAGGAAGAGTTGCTGGTCCCCCTGAAGGACCCAAACTGTACACAACCCCTAAAATAGCTGTACTGCTACATACTCAGTAAGACTAAACAAGATACACAGGGTAAAAAGGTGTAATCCATATCCTTACTGAGTTGATCCAGAGAAAGACAAAAAACTCAACAGATGTCAGTTGCACCATGGCAAGGAAGGGGGGGGGGGGGGGGGGTCATTCCTGATTCCAAATATAACAACAAGAATAAACCTCCTGATCAATGTCTCGGGGATTTGTTAGAGAAGTAAAAGTATTATAAATCAATTTTATCCAGTCAGTTCATTTAGCTGTAGAATCTATTCACATTTCAGAACCTATAATTTTGTCTCTGAAATTGTCTTTGCGGAGTTGAACCTAGTATTTTATCGCCTCGTTCATGATATCTCATTAAAAAACCAGACTGATCTAATTTCTACACTAAAATTAACTATCTAAAACAGTATAGAGAAACGTGGGAGTGCAGTAACTACAGTAACCATACCTAGTTTATTACACCATTATGGGCTTGTTAATTGTATATTGTCCTTGATCTTTTTTTTGTTTGTTTTTGTTTGCTTTTTATGTATATTTTTACTCATCCAACCTGATAATCTAAAAATTTTGATATATTTGCGAAGTTGCATTGGATTAAATGGTAAATGATGGCAGAAAAACACCATGAAACTAGCAAGCCCAATAAAAATAGCTAATGTTTTATAGCTGAGTCTTTTTTTTTTTTTATTATTATTATTTATCATTAACACTTTTGATGGTCACAAATGAAAGCTCCATAACAGAGTTATATAGGCATGTTTATAGTCAGGCTACAGGAGGGCTTTCCCCTGTGGCTCATGAACACTGAAGATTGACTTAACTCACTCCAGTTCATTAACCTAAGACCATTTCTACTTAACGATTTTATTTTTTTATTTTTATAATCTTTATCTGTCCCCCAGGCACAGACACAGGGGATCACAAAGTGCGCACAAATGCAAAAAGAAGGGATATTATTGCTTAATTGTAAAATATAGAATTATATTGAGCTGCTGTTGCCCAGTCTACAGTATTTACTTTTTAAGTTAAGGAAACGCAACCTAAATGCGAAAAATTATCTTCTACCTTGAATTTTTTTTAAAGATGTATCTATTATTTAGTCTACAGTAGCATCTGCAAATGTTCATGATGCAGGCCAGAGGGTTTGTTATTAGAGATGAGCGAACCGGGTTCGGGTTCGAGTCGATCCGAACCCAAACTTTCGGTATTTGATTAGCGGGGGCTACAGAACTTGGATAAAGCTCTAAGTTTGTCTGGAAAACATGGATACAGCCAATGACTATATCCATGATTTCCACATAGCCTTAGGGCTTTATCCAAGTTCAGCAGCCACCGCTAATCAAATGCCGAAAGTTCGGGTTTGGATGGACTCGAGCATGCTCGAGGTTCACTCATCTCTATTTGTTATATTGTCCCCTTTTATTTTCACCCATTTGGCTTCTTCCTGATTTTACCAAATGGCATTAGGAGTTGTGCATTTATTTATTTTTTCTGGGAAATAACATTGACGGCCTATGCATAGAATAAGGCATAAATGTGTGACCAGAGGAGGGCCAACCTGCAGGACCTATGCAACTAGTAGAAGGAGTGCTAGGTTCAAACTCAGCCAAGTGTTCCAATGTTCCAAATAGTAGGGACCATCCCAATATTTCATCCTCTCCTGTTTAGTAGTTTTGTCTTTGCCAATTGTTATGCAACTGCCTCATAGATGATCCAGTAGTCTGGATCAGCTAATCTTGCTGCTTAGCTTGGGGCTCGATTGTTTAAATTTATTTTTTTAATTGGGCATCCCTCTTTTTAAATGGGGTTTATGTGCTTATATAATTGTTGCCTGCCTACAGTATATGCCATGGGTGATGGGAGGAAATTCACATAGATTGGGCACTAGGCTCCCCAAACACTCAGATAATTAGGAGGTGACATGCATACACTTAAAGCGACTCTGTACCCACAATCTGACCCCCCCAAACCACCACTTGTACCTTCGGATTGCTGCTTTTAATCCAAGATCTGTCCTGCGGCGCGTTCGGCAGGTGACGCAGTTATTGTCCTAAAAAGACACTTTAAAATTTGAAGCCCGTGCCAAACGGGAGTATCTGTGCCCTAACTTTGCACCACCTCTCTGTCCCTCCTCCCCACCCTCTTCATCATTAGGAATGCTCCAGGCAGATTGCCTCCTATTCCCCACCTGTTTAGCCCGGCACATGGGCTGGATCGTTAAGTACCTGTGCAGTGTTCAGCATGGAGAAAATGTTTTAGTGGCATTTCTAATGATGAAAAGGGTGGGGAGGATGGGGAGGAGGGACGGAGGGGTGGTGCAAAGTTAGGGCACAGATACTCCCGTAGGGCACTGGCTTCAAATTTAAAAGGACAATAACTGCATCACCTGCCGAAAGGACCCCAGGACAGATCTTGGATTAAAAGCAGCTATCCGAAGGTACAAGCGTTTTTTTTGTTGTTGACCTTTAGGCCAGCCCTTCCAATGATTGCTGAGGGGTGGGGCCTATGTGGTAATGACGTCACAGAGGGGCATGGCTAAGTGACACTGGGGGCATGTCTAATTGGCCGTGAAGCCCCGCCCAGGTATCCCAATCCCAGATGATAAAAGATCACTTTTTACTGGAACAAGCATTGTGACGTAGGATATAAAAAAATGTATGAAAACTGCTAAATTTACCTTTTACACCTGTGTAGAGCAGTCATAATGCAAAAAGGGGGCGACAGTGTCACTTTAAGGTGGAAATGACACATGCATTTGATTATTTTGCAGAGCGGTTTGATCTCCTGCCGCTTGGCAGTGGAGTTAAAGACCCTGCTTTATGACCTCATCTGGAGTGTCACCACTATTGTGCAGGAATCGCTACCAACAATTACTTTATGAGTCTCCTAGCCTAGAATTAACAAGGATATAGAGTTAGACGTACTGTACATTGGTTCCACAAATAGACGGTGAACTTAGAGGTCACACACCTATATTTTTGTGGCACATTATGAGGATAAAACATCTACTCTGGGAAATGCCCCTTAAAGGAGAAGTCTTGTGGGGACGGGGGTGGCAAAAATCGTTACGAGCAGGTAGTGCTCGTACAGTCACCTGTCTTGGTGCCTGAACAGAGCCATGTCCCACTCCTGGAGCCCAGCCAGCTGTCTTTTGAGCTCCTCTCCAGCCACGCCATGACTTGGCTAATGGATGGCTCGCTCAGACAGTCAGTGACTGGGGCGGGACACGACTACACTGATCTGGCTAATCCCACCCGTCAGTGTCGCTGGTTGTGACGTGCCCGGAAACTGGGAGAAGATGACAGCCCATGGGGTCCAGGAGCTTTGTGATGTGGTGCAGCACGGGCATTGAGAGCGGTAATCATAGTGTTGTTTTTATCTACATCACCCCCCCCCACCCACTGCCCGTAAAGTGCAAAACCAAAGGAGGATGAAGCCAGTTAAATAACCACAGCGCTCATCTAGGTGTATTATGCATCACTGAACAGATTTGGAAAGTTTACAAAGAGTAGTTCTTCCAAATACACTAATTCTCTTGAAATGATACTTGAAATCAACAGTATAGCAAGATTAATTTCAAGAATGTAGAAACTATTTTTCTGGTACATGAAATCCTATTTTAATATGATAAAAATTACACTGGGCTTCATTCCATCTAGAAGATATTCTAGCCAACTTCAAAGAGATTGTTCATCATGTTATGGCAAGCTTCCATAACATCTGGATCTACAAGCATCATCATTACCCGCTTACCAACTTTCTTCTCACTCAAAAAAATACCTGCTACTATAAAAAGCTCAGATTTGCATGATGACGACCAAAAGTTCATTTTAACTATAAAAAAAAAGCAGTTATTAACAATTATTACCAAGTAAAAAATCCCTCCACCTATGTCCTACTCCCGCAGATTATGTAAAGCCATTGGTCTGCGAATTGCTTTACCAGGTGCTTGGTGCAGCCTGAGACCGCAGGAGGTCACAGATAAGCACCAAAAATAACATTAAACAATGAGAGGTGATCCTCTCCAAGAAGATGACCAGAATGCATAAAAGAGGAGGTTCTCTTAAAGAAGTCCGACATGGAGAGAGAGGAGCGGCTGCACATCACACCTATGGCTGATACTAATGCTGCTAAGCCTATTTTAAAAAACAAACTTCAGGATGTTGGAATATGAATTGATCAAGCCATATTGCCCCATGTACCATCGTGCAGGTCTCCTGGTTCACAACGGTCCCTACGCTAATTCCACACAGTGTCGGTCAGTGGCCGCCACCCCCGCAAAGCGTGCACATGCAGGGAAGGGAGGCCATGGAATGGCCCTGCAACCCCCATGTCACAGGACCAAACCCAAAGTGCCCCCCCAAGCAGTCCCAGCCAGCACCACTGGCGAGGAAGGCTGCCCCCAAACAACACAAGTATGGATATGGTATTACACTCACCAAAACTGCTGCAGACAGAATGGGAAAAACATGGAGGTACTGTCATGTGAGCACAGGTATATGCTCTGCTGACTTTAGGTCACATGGGTCTTTTAAAGGGGAGTGCCAGCTTCCCAGAAAGGGGAGACAAATACAAAATCCGACATGGAGAGAGAGGAGTGGCTGCACATCACACCTATGGCTGATACTAATGCTGCTAAGCCTTTTTTAAAAAACAAACTTCAGAATGTTGGAATATGAATTGATCAAGCCATATGCCCCCCCCCCCCCCCCCCCCGTGTACCATTGTGCAGGTCTCCTGGTTCATACGGGTCCCTACGCTAATTCCACACCGTGTCGGTCAGCGACCGCCACCCCCGCAAAGCGTGCACATGCAGGGAAGGGAGGCCATGGAATGGCCCTGCAACCCCCATGTCACAGGACCAAACCCATGTCACAGGACCAAACCCAACTCTTAAAGAAGTAGTCTTTGAAGAGGATTGATGGCAGTAAGCTCGAGACCAGTGATGGGCAACCTTTTCAGCTTGGTGTGTCAAAATCAGGCAAAAAATTAGGTGGTGTGTCTCTTCGATAAAAAGAAAACATAATTTTGCAAAATTTATAGTTTAAATAACAAAAATATATACCCACAGTCCCCATGCCTTCCCTAGCATAACCCCCAGTCCTTTTGCCACCTCATCCCATTTACAAGCATACACCCCCAGTCCCCTGCCCCATCCCTTTACCAGCAACCTACTCACCAACTTGCTGAAAGTTAGGTCTGCAAGCAGGAGCATGGCACCTTTGAGACAAAGACTACGGTGCGGGAGTGTAGCGCCACTGCGCATCCAAACAGACTGCTGGGTAGCATGGAGCACGCAAAGTCCATACAGTGCGTAGGATGGGGTATGTTGGGCGGAACAGGCCTGGGAACACTGCCAGAGGCTGGAAACTGGGGCATGCCGGTGTCCTTCTTGTCAGCAAATGCGGCTACATGTGTCAGTGCTGACACGCGTGTCATAGGTTCGCCATCATGGCTCTAGACAAAGCAGAGACATATCTGAACAGATTTCGATGAAGACCTGTACAGGTTACATAAAATAGAAACAATGGTCCTGGTTTCCTTTGTGTAAGGTTTGAAAGCTTGTGCGGTGCTCGAGAAAGGATAGAGAGTAACAACATATTGTCTCGGCCTCATTAAACATGAAATAGTTTGGCCTTTCTGACATCCTGTAACTCCCAGTAAGACAGCGGTTCAAACCAGATCTGAAGCCAGGCAGTATTTTCAGGTTTACCAGCGATCAAACCAAGAAGTCTTTGTGCTATTATTGCTACAGTGACAAGAACTCGCTCACTGCGTCTGCACAGTATTACTCCATCAGTTTCTTGCAGAATCCTTGAGGGGCGGACAGAATTTCTCTTGCAAAACAATTCCTTTCTTTTCTTCCTCGCCGTAGCCCCATTGAAGATGCAATGATTCACTTTATGCATTGTCATTATAAAAAAAGAAATGTCTGTTGCATACTAATATTTTATTTATAGCTCACTTTAATGGAGTCTAGTCAGAAAGTTTGAGACATAGGAAAGGGAGTCACTATGGTACCTTGAGAATGCTGGCATTAAAATAATGCTTTATAGGATTATAGGGGATAGGAGACAAGGCTGTATTCAGACAGGAGGATTTTGTCACTGTGTCATTTTGTTATTTTGAGTGACACCCCAGGTAATGGACTATGTATAGTGTTGTATTACCTACCCTGATACACTAAGCTAGAACATGGAACCCAAAGTATAACTAACTAATTTAGTGTTGTCAAAAAAATGTACTGGCTTTTATTTGACTCATCCTTAACAAAAGGTTGTGTAGTCCTTTAGTTTTCATTGTGGTGTTGTCTCGGCATTCCCCCAGCCCCTTCCTTTTTCATGAGAAGAAACATCATCCTCTGATCTCTCTCTCTCTCTCTCTCTCTCTCTCTCTGAACAATCAGTGGTGACTTGCATACGTGTTACCCAGTTTTCACTGTGGTGTTGTCTCAGCATTTCCCCAGCCCCTTCCTTTTTCATGAGAAGAAACATCATCCTCTGATCTCTCTCTCTCTCTCTCTCTCTCTCTCTCTGAACAATCAGTGGTGACTTGCATACGTGTTACCCAGTTTTCACTGTGGTGTTGTCTCAGCATTTCCCCAGCCCCTTCCTTTTTCAGGAAAAGAAAAATCATCCTCTGATCTCTTGCAGACTAACTGGCTATGTGGATAATCTGTTGAGTAAAGCAAAGTTCTAAACCAGCTCTGGGTAAAGAACTTTTGTGGGAGGGGAATAGGTAGGGTGGGTGGAAGGGCTATAATGGAGAACTGGTATAAAGTAATGCATTCTGGATATATGCCAGTGGTGTAGCTACCATGGAGGCAGACCATGCAACTCCTACAGGGCATGTGCAGCAGGAGAGCCTGGGCCTTTCCCCAACATGATCTGCCTCCATAGTAGCTACAAAGTCCCCACTTGCCAGTATCTACTTTGGCCAGAGACAGCATTGCACCTCTAGCAACAAGAGCCCCCTCCCCCCCATGCACATACTCACATGACCCAGCATAGTCCCTCAGCATTTCGTTCTCCCAGCTCCCTGGCGCACCAGTGACAAAACTCATGTGTCAGGGATCTGGGAAAACGTAACGCCAAAGGACTGTGCCAGGCCACGTGAGTATGTGTGTGTGTGTGTATGGGAGGGGGGGGGGGGGGTGAAGGATTCATGGGGCCCTATACAGTGTTTTGCTATGGAGTACCATGAATGCCAGCTACGCCTCTTCTATACCCCTGGATAAGTCTAGAAATGCAGTCTTGACATAGAAACAGATGGGAAATGCATACAAACACTGAGAACATCTTACCATTGAAACACACAATGCAGATAATGTCTTGCCATAAATATAAATAGGCAATTCTTGCATTGCCGAGGCTTTTGCCATAGAAACAAATGGGGAACTCAAGAGATGCAGAGAAATTCTTGCAATAGACAATAAAGGCCAATAGAAATAATAGGTTAACTAATGAAATGCACAGGAAGTCTTGACATAGAAAGTAATAGGCTTATGATACGTATTATATGCATATATTGTCCTTCTATAGAAACCAAAGGACAGCTTTTTCTATGCAGAAGTCATTAGGAGCAAGTCCTGAGCTACAGAGTGTCTGTCTTACCATGGGTAAAATGAGCAACTTTTGCTATGAAGAGAAGAAACAAGGAACAAATTATACGGATAACAAAAACAATATTTTAAACAATGCCCCTTCCCAATACCACCCTATGTCTAATACACATGTACAACCTATCTTGTACCCTTTCCCTTCTTTGTTCTCATAATTACCCGCTCTGAATGTCTAAATTCATCTTCTCTATGTCCACTCTGACAACGCGCTGCTCCCTCTTTCCCCCTCCCTTTGGAGTCACAGGACATGTTATCTCCTCTTTGGGGGCCGAGTTAGCTGTCTATTGACTTGGTAACCCAACCCCCAGGAGACATCATCTGCATCATCTCCATGCACCTGTGCTGCTTCCAAAGACTTACATGTGTCCCTGAGTCTAGGTTTCTGTAATATGAAGTTATAGTTCAATCTCTGCTTGCTGTCAGTAAAAGTAGGCATATTTACTTGTCATTGTGTCTCAACTCTGTATATTGTAAGTGTGATGGAAGTTCTTAAAGTCTGGATAGAACTAGATTTTTTTAATTCACAGACAGCAAGCAGAGAGCTAAACATTCAATACACCCCCAGTAAACCAATGCCCATTATGCAGCACATAGCTACACCATGCGCGTCAGCCCTGCTACATCATCAGCTAGTATGGAGTACATATTGGGGTGATGTGATGCAAAATCAGTGAAAAAAAGTCCTGTGATTACTGTGCAATAGTAATGACAGCAGTGGGCAGGAAAAAAAGTTCTGGGCCACCTTGGGGTTTTCAGAGCGGGACTGCGGCTATTAGCGGGCACAGTCCAATCGCCTGCCCCGCTAATTAAATATTCAGATGCAGCTGTCAAAGTTGACAGCTGCATCTCAATAGATACTGCAGCCTCATCCCTGGTGTCTAGTGGGGAGATCGCACCCCCGCGACATTGTCGCGGAGGGGTGATCCCCGTGTTCTTACCCAGCCGGGGTCTGCGCCGTAATGACGCTGATCCCGGCTCGGCACTCGGTCGTTTTTGGCTGCAGCAGCCGAAAGCAATCTAGTGCTAATCGCATCGATCTATGCAGTATAACTATACTGCATAGATCTCAATGAGAGATCAGTGTACTTCTACTAGAAGTCCCCCAGGGGGGCTTCTAGTATAAGTGTAAAAATAAATAAAGTGTTTTTATCAATAAAAAGCCCCCTCCCTTAATAAAAGTTTGAATAACCCCCCTCACATTACATTCCTGATCTCGCACGGTAAAAAAATCCCAAATTGCAAATTGCGCATTTTTGGTCGCATCAAATCCAGAAAAATTGTAATAAAAAGCGATCAAAAAGTCACATATGCACAATCAAGGTACCGATAGAAAGTACAGATCATGGCACAAAAAATGACACCTCACTCAGCCCCATAGACCAAAGGATAAAAGCGCTATAAGCCTGGGAATAGAGCGATTTTAAGAACCACATATTTGTTAACAATGGTTTTAATTTTTTAAAAGCCATCAGATAAAATAAAAGTTATACATGTTATATATCATTGTAATCGTAACGACTTGAGGAACATATATAACATGTCAGTTTTACCCCAGGGCAAACAAGAAACACCCTCCATATAAAATAAAATGCATTTGTTTTTTTTTTTCCAATTTCATCACACATTTAATTTTATCCTGCTTTTGCAGTGTACTTTATGAAAAAATTCAGCCTGTCATTGCAAAGTACAATTAGTGGCGCAAAAAATAAGGGCTCATGTGGGTGTCTAGGTGAAAAAAAAATGCAACTGCTATGGCTTTTTAAGCACAAGGAGGAAAAAACGAAAACACAAAAATTGAAATTAGCCCGGTCCTCTAAGGGACGAGTTAACGGGCGAGCATGTAAATGGACCAATCAGGGAGATGCATGATGGGAAATGTGGTTTCCTGGCTGCCGCCATCTTTGATATAGATTGGCTTTTAGAAAAACTTTCAACTCAGGAATGGCAGCAGCTAGAAAGACAGGATACGGCTCAAAATACTCAGGGGAACTTGGTGAGTAAGCATTTCATTTTTTAGCTCTTAGGTGGATAACCACTTTAAGAATGCAAAACTGAACCTCCCTATAATATCTCAGAATGCAAGCTGAATGTTCCCCTATAGTCGGTCTGATACAATCTACTGTGTTTGAGATAACATTTCTAGCCTGATATTTCTGGAGATTGGTACAGTATATTTTCAGCCCGTCATCCTCTTTCATACGTATGCTGCTCCTAATTTAGATGTATTCCTGAGCTCAAATCCATTCCCTCAGCACTGTCAGTCATGCATGCACCTAGGTACTTATTGAGAGGATGTTGCTTAGGATTCCCAGTGGGAATAAGCTGTCTGCTTATGTATGCAGCCATCGTCTCCTCTTAAAAGCTCTAGTTTTGTGGTGCTCCGATTGGATGAGTTTTACAAGTCATTACAACCAAAGCTGGGTAGATTTAGTTCTTTTTCTCAGCTTTGCAGAGAAAAAAAAATATGTACGGATTACATGTAAGAAAACCAGATGAGAGCGGCAATATTTCTAATTGTTTCCAAGATTTTTTGTATGGAATACTCAATGATTTATTCATCTATTTATGTGGATAAACCCACAATTAAATTATAATTTGGGGGGCATTATAGTACACTACTGTCATTGTATCAAATCGTATTAAATGTTGAGTAAAATGATGTAAACTATCCATTTGGTCTTCATTAAGAAATATTGTTTACAACACCCATTCAGACCTATGTTTGTACATGGGAACAGACAGCTAACAAACTCTATGGTCTGTAACACTGGTGGTCCATTCTTGCCGGTTAATCCAGTGACATTGCTGCCCAGTCATCTACTGTGCTCTCCTATCCAGTGACGAAGCTACCATAGAAGCAGGCCAGGCAGCTGCTATGGGGCCCATGCAGGAGGGGGTCCCAGGGTTGCACAGGGAAAAAAAAGAGCCATCCTGTGTCCTTCTGCTTAACCCCTTATGCACTGCTGTGTATAAGTGACTGAAAGCTCACTTACAGGTTGCAATACAAAAAGGGTTAAAAAGCAGAAGACAAAGGATCTCTGCTTCAATGCCTGCTCTGACAACCCCTGACCTCTATTCTTAGAGCTTGGTGTAGAGGTCAGGGGTTATCAGTGCACAAGCTGTGAAGCAGAGATCTCCTTGTCTTCAGATTTATAACCCTTTTTTGTTTTGCAGCATGTAAGTGAGCTTTGGGTCACTTACACACTGCAGTACATAAGGGGTTAAGCAGAAGGCAGTGTGCTCCTGCACCTATGTATTTAACCATAAGGGCTCTCAGAAGTGGAGGCAGGATCGCTCAGCCAGGGACCTGAAAATGACATAGGAGGAAAATATAATAATAGGATGTTTATTATATTTTGCACCAGGGCAGCAAATTATTAAAAGTTTACTTTGGTTGGAATACAGGGAACAACTTAGACTTTACCCTTAGGAATGGCCCAAAGTAAAAATGGTTAGTGGTACAGTGGGTCCATACTCACTTAAGGCCATGTTCACACAACGTAAGTTTCGTACCAATCACAGCCGTTGTTGCAACGGCCGTGATTGGCACGGAAACTACGTGGTGCTGCAGGCCAAGGGAATCCCGGCCGGAGTGTATACACATGGTATACACTCCAGCCGGAATCCCTAGCTGCGCCGTATAAAACTGACATGTCCCTGTCAGTGCACACACTATGGAGCGAATGGCTCCGGCCGCACGCTCCATAGTGTGCAGTGCGGAGATCTGATGTGGGCGTGCACGGATGAACCCGCAATAGAACTGTGCAGCGCTGAAGATCATCTGGCCAGTACTGCAGTAAAGGCTGGGATTATCTTTTCTGAGACCGGATGGTGTGAACATAGCCTAAGGGCCCTATTCCACAGTAACGATAATCGGCCGAATCGGCCCCATTTGGCCCGATTCGGCCGATTATCATTCGGTGAAATAGAGAGAACGATCAGCCGATGATCGTGTCATCGGCTGATCGTTCATTTAGGGCCAGACCTAAAATCATTGTTCCCCCACCGCGCATCGCTACGGTTGAATAGCGGTGCGCGGCGGGCGACCGACGATTTCAGAAGCGCAGCATCATACATTACCTGTCAGGTCTTCTTCTCCGCGCGGTCTTCATCCCCGGGTCCCGCGCACTCTATCTTCCGAATGGCCGGTCAGCTGACGGAGCGCTCAGCCAATCACAGGCCAGGACCGCCGCGGCCTGTGATTGGCTGAGTGTGGCCTGTCAGCTGACCGGCCATTCTGAAGATAGAACGCGCGGGACCCGGGGATGAAGGCAGCGCGGAGAAGAAGACCTGCAGGTAATATATGATGCTGCAAGGGCTGCAAGGACATCGATGTCCCTGCAGCCCTCGCTCAACGATCATCGGGCCGTGGAATAGCAGATCGCCGCTCGTTTACATCGTTGATCGGGCCCTCCTCGGCCCGTGGAATAGGACCCTAACACTGAATCAGTCAGCGATCTTGTAAACATACTTCCCTCTATCTGCCCTCCACTTCTCTTAACATTCATTTGGTAGAAAGGAAAGAAGTAGAGCACAGATGGAAAGGTGTCTATGTGGAGCATGAGAATACACAGGGTTTGTTTAGGGTCTCTTGTCATCTAAATCCATAGATCTTAATAGGAGCTGTAGACACTAAACAGTTTAAACATTTTAATAAAGGCTTATTGCAAAGTTGCCTCTTTTTCATTTTAGAGGCATAAAAGAAATAAAAATTGGTTGGGGAAATGGACATTAAAGACTCTCCACTCTTTTAGGGAAAGCCAGAATATGCACAGTGGGTAATAATTGACATCCGCGCCAAAAATTGTGCAGATGTTTCATTCCACCCTCAGACATTTAGAAAGGCAAATAACTCCGGAAAATATAGGACATGTCCTTTATTTGTCCGGAATTCCAGCATGGACGCCCCATAGAACCCGATGGGATCAATAGAATTCCGGATGTGCCTCTAGAATCTGTCTGAAATACTGAATGCATTTCATGGCAGCCTGGGCCAGCGCCAGCACCCAAGCAAGTACTGTCAGGTGCTGGGGCTGGTCCTTTAACTGTATGCACACCTTATCAGGAGCGTATAGAGGTAAATGCAGAGCTGTGATTGAACATAACTCTAGGGGCAGCATTATACCTTCAGCCAAAAGAGGCTGCTACTTCCTCCTAACATTGAGGCGCACAAGTGACGCCAGGAGAGCGAAGGAAAAACCAGAGGAGGTCACCACCTCCTCTGTTTTTATGGACAGGAAATACTGAATGTTTCATCAAGCCTCCTGAAAAGCTTCTTCCGGATCAGTTTTTCCTGACCGTAAAAACGGCCACGGAAGTGTGAAGTTACCAAGAACAAGTGAATTACACCGTCCATGGTTATGTCTGATATTGCATGCCATCTCCATTTATGTGAATGCGAGTAACCTGCAATACCACACACATCCTGTGAATTGGTGTGGCACTGTTTTTGTAAGAAAAAAAAGCTACTTTTTTTTCTAATTTTGGACAACTCCTTAACTGATTGAAACAAAAGAAAATGGCACAGCTATAACAGAAGGAACCATATTGTGTGCCGCACACAGTTACACAGTTCAGCCACATTACCCTGTGAAGTCACCCTGTGATAAGAGCCGCGCGGCTTCTAACCTTAAACAAGGATTTATTTCCCCCGGTTCCTTATGACTGAAATAAAAGTAACTTTTCCACAAATCTGTGATGATGAAACCAAGTCGAACGCGATGTGAGTCTGGCAGTATAAATGTATCAACACTTTATGACTTTTAAATTTTCTTTGCCAAATGAAGAACTATAAGATTTTATGGCATTTGCAGCGATAATGACAGAAAAGCTTTAACACAGTCCATAAACTCTGAGAAATTGGTTCCTCCATAGTGTTGAAGCTAGGTTGAGTGCGATCTGCAGCCTGCTCACATTATTGCGCATTTATAATGAATGATTTAGCTCCTGGGCGGTGTGAAATGGAGGAATATGTAGCGTGTCAGCCCCTTGTCTCAGCCACTCGCCTCCTCAGCCTGATGTGAACTGGACAGGTTTTAGTGGAGACATTTCTAGCTTCCGTTTTTACATATTTTTTATAAGGTGAATTGAGCGTATCGCAAGAGACCTGCGGCACTTGGAGAAGCCTTATTGCCGTCATTACATCATTCATATCTACTCTTTGCCGCCATGATTAAAGGGGTTGTCTGGTTTATGAAACCCATTTCCATAGATCCTAAAGGGAGGTCTCCTTTTCTGGATTCTCATCTCTTGGCCAGAGTGAATTGTGCTTAACCCTTAGTAAAGAGCGAATACTGTGAGATATTCGATATTCGTACGAATATCCCGCGAATATTCGATAAATATTCGATAAGCGTTCATATTCCCCAGCTTCCGGTTTTACCCTCCAAATGGTCAAATAGATGTTTTTCACTAATCGGATACTTGTTCCCATAGACTTTAATGGGATCGAATATTCGATCGAATATTCGGATATTCGCGGAATATTCGTACGAATATTCGAATATCTCACTATTTGCTCGTCATCACTATTAACCCTTTAAAGACCAGGAATGGTCTTTGTTGTATGTACATACCAAGGGGAGCTGTCTCAAACTGTAACATTGACTCAGATACCCCTAGTAACCAATCAGATTCCATTTTTTCTTTCCCCACAGATTCTTGGTGGAAAATGATTGGTTTCTAGGGGCAACTAAGACGATTCTACCTTACACCAGTTTGATAAATCTCCCCCAATATTTTAGCTTCTTTGGTTTCATTTTGATAAAGATAAAAAAAAAGGCAGGACAGTTTAAAAATGTGAGGTATTTTCATCTACAGAGGAATATAAGAACTTATTTATATGTGGGACCAATTGTACTTTATAATGACACCCTTCATTTTACCATAAAACATATGTTTTTTTTTATGTAGCGTTCCCCTTGCATTAAAGTGCATGTACCACTACGAATAAAAAAAAAAATAAATAAAAATAAATAATATATATATATATATATATATATATATATATATATATATTTAATCACCTGGTCGGCGTCAATGCATGGAACCCTGTGGTGCAGTCCATTTTCAAACTGCTACTCAGTTCCCACCATCTGTGCCAGTTTGCCGATTGCCGATCAAGAAATGGATGCAGACGGCAAAAACTGGGTGACGGTTTGATAAATGGACCATATCACTTGAATCTACGCATGTGCGCCAACCACGTGATAGAGAAAAAAATTTCATTAGGCAGAGTGGTACTTTTGCTTTAAGACTAACATGTTACCTGTAATCTTCTAGTCAGTATGATACAACTATACTGATACAACTATTAGCATTTTCCTTATATATTACTACGTAATAAAATGTAATACTTTGAACTGCCATATTCTGACCCCTATAACTTTTTTATTTTCCTGTCTATGGAGCTGTACGAGGGCACATTTATTGCACCATGATCTGAATTCTGATTAGGGTGGCTATAGCATTAAAAACATTTTGTGCATTTTGTAACACTTTTTTAATACCTAAAGAGGACTTTTAAAATCATTTAATTGCTCATACAGATCACTGCAATACTACTGTATTGCATTGATACATTCAGTTAGCGATGTGTTAGTACAGCCTGCCTATGGCAACAGAAATTTTCTTGCTTTTGGCCTGCTTCCCAATTTGGCTCCTGGTGTTCATCAATATCAAACAACTTACTAACATATTGTAAATAATGTATATAAGTCTGCAAGTAACTTCTGGGTGAGTACCAAACCATGGGTCCATTAAACACCTATGTATTTTTCGTTTAATTTCTCACTGACTGTGCCATTTCTAGTAATCCTAGGCACTAGATTTCCATTTCAGTTTTTTTTTATACAGTTTATTTTATACTGTTCTGTGCACCAGGCCAGTCCCTTTAAGTTGTCTTACTTAGGTTAGCTTAGCAACTGGAAGGTGGAGGTCACTAGATCCTGGAGGCCTCTTTGGCTCTTTCTATATCAGGGCCATGGTCTATAACAGAGATGGGGATGTTAGTTATTAGTTTTCAGATATGGCTTCTATGGCTTTTATACACACATTGACCTCTGTAGATACTTATTAGCCTGTTTGGACAACTGTTTCCTGGATAACAATATTCTACCCTGTCCCATATCACAACCATATGAACACAAACTAAAACAGTCACATCATTGAGTCATCATAACTTATCTAAAATGTGAGAATTATACATGAAATGTTCCAAAAGTCTCCTCTTATACAATGATGTGATATGAATTATATTAGCAACCTACATTCCAGTGATATCATAACCACTCCTAGATGATGTTATGTAATGTACATCCCAGAAATAGCTCATATATAAGATAGATCTGACTACATTACAGAAAGACACTCTGTGATAAGACCAGTAAAGTTAGTAAAGGGCCTGGGGACGGCCATTGTAGGTGCATTATCCACAGTGGTCTGCTTTGTTATTCAGAGTGCTAGGCTCTGTTATAGGGCACCAACTCTATCAGTTTCAGCCTTCCCAGTGTCTCACAGATGGAGGCCCTTCTGGATGATGTCACGCCTTCACTGCTGTTTGAACATCGCCCCTCTTGCCCAGAGAGGCGTGATTACACCACAGGACCGCTCAGGGGGTGGTAACTTCCTGCAAACAAACCACCGCCCAAATGACTACTTGGGGGTGATTAACATACAGCACACCATTTTTTAAAAGCAAGTTTATAACTTTTACTTTGCAGGGTTGCAGGGGTAGGGACATGTATGGGAAGTGTGCTGAGTGATGTATCAACACATTTTCTTTGCTTAATAGCCATTTTTAGGGTATATTCACACGAACGGGCTCGCAGCGAGATTCTCACTGCGAGCCCGGCAGGTCCTGGCAGTTCCCATACACTACATACTTGCTGCGGTCTAAACGACGGCAGCGAGTATGTAATTCTGCCGCCCTTAACCCCTTCTGTTCCCGGCCGGCTCCCCCGCTGTAAGCATACTTTACCTGTCCTTGCTGCACGGGGTCCCGGGGTCCTGCTCTCCCGTCCAACCAATTAGTGTGTTTCCCAGCCGCAGCCACTGATTGGCCGGACGGGAGAGCAGGACGCCGGACCCGTGCAGCAAGGACAGGTAAAGTATGCTTACAGCGGGGAGCCGGCTGGAAGCAGAAGGGGTTAAGGGCGGTATAATTACATACTCGCTGCGGTCGTTTAGACCGCAGCAAGTATGTAGTGTATGGGAACTGCCAGGACCTGCCGGGCTCGCAGCGAAAATCTCGCTGCAAGCCCGTTCGTGTGAATATACCCTTAACGTGATTGGTTCCCTTTAAAGTAGATCTGTCGATTGCAATCTACACTCAAACTGCTGACGCTGTTATATAGCTGTAAAAAGGTCAAGACGACACATGGTACCTTAGATATATTCAGCTGTGCTTCCAGAGCATGGAATAATGGCAAAAGATGGAAGAAGAGGAGGTGTTTTAGCTCTCAGAAGATCATGGGCTTGGGAACACATCCCTGACAGTTTTCACTAGAAAATAAAAGCATGTTTTTGTGTTCTGGAAGCACAGATGGATATATAAAAGGTACCATGTGTCTCCTTGCCCTAAGAGCTATATAACAGTGTCAGCTGTTTGGAACGGGAATTGCAAATAATAGATTCAGTTTAATATTGCTCTGTTTTTAATTACTTAATCCCAGATACTCTCTAATATCTTGACAGTAAATTAAGAAAACTTTTACCAGGGCGATTATTGTTAATGAGCTTTTCCAGGAACTCATTTAACCGATAATTGGTCCATGTAAAAGGGACAACAATGAGCCTTTGTTGTCTGTCTTTTGAACGGCCTTTAACGGGCCACCTTGCCTGTCAATCACCCCACAAAGCACACTGACAGGACAGAGAGGAAGTGACTAGTCACAGCCAGATGACTAGTTCTCGGCTTTCCCCTGCCTTGCGTGCGATATTAAAATACGTTTTACTGCACATGAAGCCCATGGAGCCCGGATCCCCTGACACCACTGAAGAGATGGCTGCCAGGTGCTGATTGGTTCCCATGAAAGGGGTACTCCGGCAAAAATCTTTTTCTTTCAAATCAACTGGTTTCAGAAAGTTATATAGATTTGTAACTTACGTTTATTTAAAAATCTCAAGTCTTTTCATACTTTTCAGCTGCTGTATGTCCTGCATGAAGTGGTGTTTTCTTTCCAGTCTGACACAGTGCTTTCTGCTGCCACCTCTGTCCATGACAGGAACTGTCTAGAGCAGGAAAAGTTTTCTGTGAAGATTTCCTACTACTCTTGACAGTTCCTTGACCGGGGAGGAGGTGGCTGAAATAAAAGACGTCCACTTACCTCACCGGTTCCAGCGGCGGGTCCCGCATCACGGCACTCTGGTCCCTGGCCGCTTCTGGGTGTCTGACGTGGGCCCGAGACGTGTCGTCTAAGGTCCGCTCAGCCACTCAGTGAAGGAGGCGGGATCCGTTTGAAGTCCGCTCGGATCCCGCCTCCTTCACTGAGTGGCTGAGCGGCCCTGAGACGTAGCGTCTCGGGCGGCGTCAGACACCCGGAAGCGGCCGGGGACCGGAGCGCCGTGTCTTTTATTTCAGCCACCTCCTCCCCGGTCCCCCCAAAAAAGTGCCCCCACGCTGGAGCACCCCTAAAGTTCACAATGTCCATTGTAGCCACAGCGTGACCATGGCATGGAGGTTTCACCACTAATCCTCATCATCTTCAAACTGATTGATAATAGCTAAATCTTTTTGACGATAAACAGCAGTTGTTGTTTTTTTTTTGTTTTTTTTTACCCGCAGCCATTAACAATAATTTTGAAAACTGGGCCACAAGATGGGAACCCGGCCTTCTACTCCTGACAGATTACAGCTGACATTAATGACTCGGCCACATGTGGAGGGCTTTAAATAAAATGATCTCCTAAGACTCGATGCCCGCAGTGCAGAAATACTAAAACGTATAAGAAGCGCGGCTGTGGACAGGATGTAGGTAGGAGAGCACTGAGATGTAACTTATAGGCTGCAGCACACAACATGAGATCGCATTTAATTTTTAATGAATCCTGAGAGATATGTTTCCCAATTAAATAAGACACTGCTACAAATTACGCCAGCGAGAAATGCCGGGTCTCCTTTACAGACAAAATGTAATGTCTCCTTCAAAAGAAAATGTTCACTATAATCTCTGAAAATATTAAACCCCGAAATATCTTCATCCGTATTTCTTCAACGTTAACATAATCTCGCTAACTGCTGATGTACTGTGTATACGTTGGGCTACGTTCACACATAGGGGGAGATTTATCAAACATGGTGTAAAGTGAAACCAGCTCAGTTGCCCCTAGCAACCAATCAGATTCCACCTTTCATTTCTCACAGACTCTTTGGAAAATGAAAGGTGGAATCTGATTGGTTGCTAGGGGCAACTGGGCCAGTTTCACTTTACACCATGTTTGATAAATCTCCCCCTATGATAGTGTTCCCGTCAGTCGTGTGGTCAGTCTTTTATTAACCAAGATCAGGAGTGGAACTAACAGGTCAAAATTATAATGGAAAGATTTGTGCAGTTTCTGTGTTTTCAACCCAATCCTGGTTTTGGTTGAAAAAAGACTGATCAAAAGACTGACGGAAATACTATGTGTAAACATAGCCATATACTGTATATATGAAGCCTTTGGCTTACTGCCAAGCTGAGTTATTACATTTTAGAGGTATGATTTTACCTTAGACCTCTTCCACTAATCAGTGTCCCTCCCTATAACAGTGCCAGCTAGTTTACCCATAACAGTGCCTATTGAAGTATTCATAACTAGGGTTGTACTGGCCTATCTCAGTGCCAGAAGATTTCTGTGTGCCCAGGCCGTGGTATAATAAAGTACCTCTAATATAAGGGCCTAGATATCTAGAAAAAGACAACCTTGTTTGCACGGCATCACTGATTGGCTGATGGAGACCGCCGGGAGCCGGAAGCCGGGAGCCTCAAACAGGTAATGTATGCTCTGGGCTGGGGGCTGCGGGCAGCAGGGGGGGGGGGGGGGGGGGGTTTAAAGGGACCAGGTTACATATGCGCAGAAGAATGAAAACCCCAAAGCCCTTCACACTACCAGGATTTTTGCAGCGCGAAATCCGCTGTGGATCCGGTATGTGCGCAGCTACCCTAAACCCCAAAATAGTAGCAAATATTTAAGCAATCACTTATTTGCTTATATATATATATATATATATATATATATATATATATATATACACAGTGGTGCCTTGGATTACGTTTGAATTTGTTCCAGGACCGTGCTTGTAATCCAAATCCACTCTTAAACCAAAGCAAATTGTCCCATAAGACATTATAGAAATGCAGACGGTTCCACACCCCAAAAATAATGATTTATTATTCTGAATAACATGTAAAACAGATGAAACAAACATTCAGAAACAGCAGAATATGTGATATTATAAGTTACTGTACAGTAATGGAGAGGATGGGAAACACAAGGGCGGACAGAGACTGCAGGGAGTATGAAGGAATGAGCAGGGCACATGTGGGCACATACATGCAGCACTCTCTGTCCGGGGAGAGAGGGGTTACAGCTACGGAGAGATTACCTCCACAGTCCTGTCCCCTGATGTGAGCCCCAGCCTGAAGTGGATCTGCTATGATTGGAAGGTGAGGGAGACTTCCTGGGTCAGAGTACAGAGCTGTAGACCCCGCTATGCAGACCCTGCCCCTCCCCCTCCAACCCAGTATAGGGAGCTCTTAAACCAAAGCAATGCTCTTAAACCAAGTCACAATTTTGAAAAACTGTGAGCTCTTAAACCAAAAAGCTCTTAAACCAAGTTACTCTTAAACCAAGGTACCACTGTATATATATAATATCTATATAACTTTTCCTGCATTTTGGGCCAAAATTCAGTGTTGCAACAAACATTGTCACTTTTTTAATACTAGTTTTATGGTTAAAGCATTGATAAATCCGCAACCCCATCCCTATGTGTGCAATGATTACTTTACTTCTCTGTATATGACATTGTCCCTGTAACACAGACACAGGTTATATATGCTTATAAAAACATGGCCACTTTTTCCAGAAATAGCAAAATATCACCTCTTCTGTTCTGGGTGTAGTTGTGCAGCTCAGTTTCAAGTGTTCAAGTGTAATGAGCTGAATTGTAATACCACACGCAACCTGAGGACAGGCGTGGTGCTGTTTTTGCAGGAAAGTAGCTGTTTTTTCCCTAATGCTGGGTAACATTTTTAACTCCATCATGACTGAGATCATTGATGTCAGGATCAAATTAATGTAATGTTCCTCCCCGCCTTCTAGGAGCCATAGTGCTTTTATTTTTCCACCTACAGGGCTAGTTGGGGAAACATTCTTTTTGCGCCACGATCTCTAGTTTTTATTATTATCTTAGTGGTGTAACAGAAAAATTTGGATAGCTTTTTATGTTTTTTTTTTCTGATACATAATTTAAAAAAATCAGTAATCCTGTTTTTGTTTATGCCGTTCAACCTGTGGGAACAATAATGTAATATTTCAATAGATCAGACATTTCCACAAGCTAAGATATATAATATGTTTGTTTGTTTATTTTTTTCACATATTTTTTTTTTAATTGAACAAGAAGGTAAATTAAATTTTTATTGGGGGAGGGGGGTACAAAAGGTTTTATCATACCTTCAAAAACTTAAATTTTTTTATTGCACTTTTTTTACACTTTTATTTTACATTAAATTGCATATACTGATCTATGCTATGTCATAGCATAGCAAAAATCAGTGTTATTTGCAGCGTGTACGCAGGGCAGCTTCTACCATAAGGCAGAATGAGGTCCCTGAGGGGGCGGCACAATCCTGCACTGTCATTTTAGTTTGGTCATTTCTGACTTAACTAAATGACAGCAGCCGCCCAGCAGCAGTTACAGGACGCCCTTCCCCATCTGCATTATCTGGGTCCAGGCTGCCTTATCTGCAAAGCAAGCAGTGGAGGATGCATAATAATCTCAAACAAATATTGAAGCAGCACCAGTGATACAATATGAGGGTCAGAGTGCTTGTCTTACCGGACCGGACCTAGGTCCGTGTTAGGATATCCAAAAATGTAGAGGAGACAGCACATCCAAAGAAAATCTTCACTTTTAATCACACAAGTGCAACGTTTCGGCTATAACACCAGCCTTTCTCAAGCAGTGATACACAATACTCTCAAGTGCCCAGTATAAATGCATGTGTGCACAATCAATGATAATCAATCAATAAGGTGATTTACAAACATAAACAAAGTGCAAAAAGTAGAAAGAGCAGATATTAAAACGCATCAGGTGTAATGTATACAGTGTGTCCATGTGCAGCACTGTTCAGTGATCATAAATATTCAAAGTGCAGTATATTTGTAAAAATGTCCCTAGTGTAAACAAGCTGTGTGTAATACATGTGCAGGTAATCAGAATCATAAATAAGCAATCAGTCAGTTAATACATACAAAACGCCGATGTCAATGAATCCACATGGAGGATGACGAGTCCGGAAGCGTCTGCGCCGCCTGCCGATGTCGTCACACCACGCACGCCCCCAGGAGGCACCGCCAATCTAGTCACATGACCGGGACCAATGTCACGTGACGGCCGCGCTCCAAAGTGCATGCGCAGTGCGCCAACCACCAAACAGGGACGCAGACCCATCCAGGAGAGTCATCATCTAAGACGTCGCCTTGATGAAAAAGGGCAGTTTGCCCTTACATCATGGTAGGGTCCCAGGATATATTTGATGAACATATAAAGCAACCAGTAACCAAAAAAGGATTATTAAAGGAAAGAAAGAAAAGAGTTGGGGCAATTCTTTTGCCAATATGCCCCAACTCTTTTCTTTCTTTCCTTTAATAATCCTTTTTTGGTTACTGGTTGCTTTATATGTTCATCAAATATATCCTGGGACCCTACCATGATGTAAGGGCAAACTGCCCTTTTTCATCATGGCGACGTCTTAGATGATGACTCTCCTGGATGGGTCTGCATCCCTGTTTGGTGGTTGGCGCACTGCGCATGCGCTTTGGAGCGCGGCCGTCACGTGACATTGGTCCCAGTCATGTGACTAGATCGGCGGTGCCTCCCGGGGGCGTGCGTGGTGTGACGACAGCGGACTCTTCCGGACTCGTCATCCTCCATGTGGATTCATTGACATCGTGTTTTGTATGTATTAACTGACTGATTGCTTATTTATGATTCTGATTACCTGCACATGTATTACACACAGCTTGTTTACACTAGGGACATTTTTACAAATATACTGCACTTTGAATATTTATGATCACTGAACAGTGCTGCACATGGACACACTGTATACATTACACCTGATGCGTTTTAATATCTGCTCTTTCTACTTTTTGCACTTTGTTTATGTTTGTAAATCACCTTATTGATTGATTATCATTGATTGTGCACACATGCATTTATACTGGGCACTTGAGAGTATTGTGTATCACTGCTTGAGAAAGGCTGGTGTTATAGCCGAAACGTTGCACTTGTGTGATTAAAAGTGAAGATTTTCTTTGGATGTGCTGTCTCCTCTACATTTTTGGATGCATAATAATACTACAAGTCTCCCTGTGATCCTGCTTGCTTCCTCCACTGTGTGCTGCCTGAGTGTCAGGACTGGAAGCAGGAGGAGGAGGGGACTCAGAACGGCAGCCTGCAGAGGTCAAAACAGTGTGAAGACCAGGAAAGTGACCCTGCAGAGCTGTGCTGCTGTCCTGTGCCCAGGGCTGTGGAGTCGGTAAGCCGCAGCTCTGACTCCAACTTCGACTCCTGAATTTTATCAGGACCGACTCCAACTCCGACTCCTAAATTTTATCAGGACCGACTCCGACTCCCGACTCCGACTCCTGCTCCTTCATAAATGGCAGGTCAGATACCAGGGCAGTTATTTATCACACTGGCTCAGCAGCTTCTCCCTAATGTCCTACATGATCCTGCGGCGACTTCTTATGGAATAAGGAAAGATATAAAGCACCTTCTCCTGTGCGTGCAGTGGCTACAGCCAGTCTCCAGCCTCCATGTCCTGAACTACTCACAACTAGACTAGATGGAGCAGGTGGTCTTTTCCTGCTGACAGTCTTCTATGTTTCTAACTAAATATTCACCATACTTAAAGAAACACTGCTAACAATGTCAGATCCCTGTGATATAGAGGTCAGCCATAGTGATATACAGGGGGTCACACATAGTGATATGGAGAGGGGTCACACATAGTGATACAGAGGTCACACAGTGATATAGGAGGTCACTGTGGGGGCACGCACACACGCACACACACACACACACACACACACACAGCCTGCTGCAGCCATAGCCCAGACACACACACACACACACACAGCCTGCTGCAGCCATAGCACTCACACACAGCCTGCTGCAGCCATAGCGCACACCACACACACACATAGCCTGCTGCAGCCATAGCACACACACACAGCTTGCTGCAGCCATAGCGCACACCACACACACACACACAGCCTGCTACGGCCATAACACACATACACACAGCCTGCTGCAGCCATAGCACACATACACACAGCATGCTGCAGCCATAGTGTGTGCACACACACACACACACACACACACACAGCTTGCTGCAGCCATAGCGCACACCACACACACACACAGCTTGCTGCAGCCATAGCACACACACACACACAGCTTGCTGCAGCCATGGCAGACACCACACACAGCCTGCTGCAGCCATAGCACGCATACACATACACACAGCTGCAGCCATTGAGCACTGAAGAAAAACACACAATCTTCTCCCAGAGAGAAAACACCACACTGAGGACAGAAGTTACTGCTACACTACTTATGTCTTCTCCTCCTCCTCCACTATATTACACATGATATCTTCATATTATACTGCTGCTCATATACAGTCATCCAGCATCCAGGAAGAGACCAGTAAAGATCTCCCCCCCACACACACAATGGACTCTTCCAGCTCAGAAACAAACTGCCAAATAGTGACAGACAACTATTCCCCGATCACCCTTATCTAATAGAGACAGTGTCCTATTAGAATGTTGCTCATAATATATATTTATGAGCAAAACTTGTAAAATTCATATCAAAATTCAATTCTACATTTTTTAAAGATTTTTTTAAAGCTGCAGTCTGAGTCGGTACATTGTTTTCCGACTCCAACTCCGACTCCGACTCCAGCCAAAGCTAGCTCCGACTCCAACTCCAACTCCGACTCCAGCCAAAACTAGCTCCAACTCCAACTCCACAGCCCTGCCTGTGCCCCCCTCCTCTGTGTATGCTGTGCCCCCCTCCTCTGAGTGCCCTGTGCTCCCCTCCTATGTGTATGCTGTGCCCACCTCCTCTGTGTATGCTGTGTCCCCCTCCTCTGTGTATGCTGTGTCCCCCTCCTCTGAGAGCCCTGTGCCCCCTCCTCTGTGTATGTTGTCTCCCCCTCCTCTGAGTGGCCTGCGCCCCCTTCCTCTGTGTATGCTGTGTCCCCCTCCTCTGAGTGCCCTGTGCCCCCCTCCTCTGTGTATGCTGTGTCCCCCTCCTCTGAGTGCCCTGCGCCCCCCTTGTCTGTGTATGCTGTGTCCCTCTCCTTTGAGCGCCCTGTGCCCCCCTCCTCTGTGTATGCTGTGTCCCCCTCCTCTGAGTGTCCTGTGCCCCCCTCCTCTGTATCATGAGCTCTGTCTTCTGAAGTCCTAACCCTCCACAGCCTCCCAGGACCTAAGTAGCCAGGAGAGAGCTCAGAAACAGAAGGTATGGTGTAAATTGCAAAAGTGTGTGTGTGTAAATATGTGTATGTGAATTTGCATGTGTGTATTATACAGCAGATATATGCTGGGGTGGGTAAACAGTGTTTCTAGGTGCTCTGTGTGTGTGTGTGGGGGGGGGGGGCTTACTGGTATTAGGGGGTCTTTGCTGAGGGAGGAGTATGGGTATTTTCTTTTGGGAGGTCAGTATCACCAACAAAGATGCTGTTTTGAGGGATTAGGTGGTCTCGCACTGGTGCACTCGCATCCAAATTCAGCAGGAATGGAGATCATCTGGCTGGTATTTCAGTACCGTCCGGGATGATCTTTAGTAACACCAGCCGCTCTGTGAGTGGTGTGGGTCACAGAACGGCCAGTGTTATACATAGTGTGCACATGGCCTAAGGCACAGAGACAGGGGGAATGACAGTCACTGCTCACACAGCTGGTACATGTGTTTGCATGCAGTATACGCACTGCTGGTACATATATGTATGCAGTATATACACTGCTGGAATATATGTTCATGTGTCATACAGTGACTGCTGGTATATTTATGTGTGGTATATTTATAGCTAATATATACCTATATGTGTGGTATGATTGCTGCTAGTATATATGTATGTGATCAGTTGATTACTGATTAATGGGGGGGGGGACATTTTAATTTTCGCCTCAGGCAGCAGAAAAGCTAGAATCGGCCCTGCGTGTACGTACATAAGCCACCCTTCTTATGGCTCCCTTGTTGGAGCCTCTTGAGTCTGGAGTCTGTATTCTTGACCTATAAGGCTAAGTTCACATAATTCTGTGTCACATTCTGTGACACGGCCTCTGTCTGTTCAACCCGGATGGACTTAATTTCTTTCAAATTGTAATGTGGGCAGATTCAGGTGTGCCCGCATTCCAATTAGCCATTGCAGACAATGTAAAGTCCGCCCTTAGCCGGACTTTACATTGTCTGCACTGTCAATCAAGTGTGCTATTGTGCGGCTGCATGGAATCCCGGCCAGAGTGTATGCAGTGTGTATACACTCTGGCTGGGATTCCATAGACTTGATTGCGATCAGCCACTTCATTAAATAACGTCCATTGTTGAAAACCTGCAACAACGACCGTTGTTTAATAAAAACTAACGTAACGTTGTGTGAACATGACCTTTAAAGTGTATCCTGCCCTTGTATCCTGTCTATGTATCCTGCTAGTGTTCAGTTTACGTAGCTCTGTACTTACTGCTGCTGACCTTCCTATGTTGCCTCTTGCTGCACCTCGCCCGCAAGCAAATAAAACCAGGAGTTGCGACCTGGGGTTGCCTGTCGCAGCCAGCCCATCCAGCCTTGCAGCGGGCTCTGGTAAAAACCAGCAGCCTCTCAGACTCTGCTCCCTGTCGCGGTTTACACCATCACTAGCGGCAGCACAGAGAATCCACTACTCCAGCCATTACACTTTGTATGAAATCACCTGTAATATTAGGGACAAGCATGCTGGATTTCATTATGTTCCTCCATTTGTTCTCATCCTTATTCAGAACATGTGCCTGATCAGCTGAGCCGAGCAGCACGTGTAGAGGGACTGTGGGACCTATTTTTGCAGTCACTAGTTGTCCATGTTGGATCCTCCTTACCATATAGCGTCTAACCTGTCGATCAATAGACACTAATTGGGAACAACCCTTTGATACCATTGTAATATTAGGATAAGATTTTAAGGTGAAAAAGTCTCCCCCTTATATGACGTTCGTAGCCTTTTTTTTCCAATCAAGAGTTGAAAATGATTTTCTGCCGCATGGGGCTGATTGAGATTTAAAGGCCTTTATTGCTTGTAAGGTCACTGCATTAGGACAGAGAAGTAATTCTCTCAACCAGCTAATCCCCCAGGAATTTGATATTGTAGTTCTGTAATCCCGCAAGGTTTTTTTTTTCCCCATAACATTTACCGAGCGGCTCAGCCATCAGTATTTTGACAGACAATCTAATATCCATGGTATTGAAATGGAAAACAATGATTTTCTTGCTACTATTCTGGAGAGAATGCACATTATTTAATAAAGCTTTTGAGCGGTTTATAAATTGCTCTCTTATTGAAGGTTACGAGTATTTGGCTTCACATCAATCAAACGTTTGCTTGAGTTGAGCGCGGGCCTCAAACCCGCCTGTAGTTAAGAGAACCCAACGATATGGATCTTCTTCAATCAGGTAAAGGCATATAAATATCTCGGCTTCCTCTGAGAGTGGAACAGCAGTAATAAGCTGGGAAATAATCTTTCAGCTCATTCAGCTGTGAAGTATTTAAACATAAAGGGGCATATGTATTATACTGATTAGAGGAACTACATTTGCATGTAAAATATTAGGAGAGACGTTCTATGTAGAACACTGCCTCTAGGCTAAATGGAGGCCGTAAATGGCCCTGCTATAATGATATTCTACTCCATCAGGGTATCATTCCCAAGAATAAATTGTGACTTTTATTGCATAATATACACTTAAATTTAACAGCTTGTCCAGTGATGTACCTTCAGACCTTGCATCTGCTATGATGTCCCGGGGGGTAGAGAAAGGAGGAGAGGTCGCCCTTTCCGTAATGTCCTTAATGCATTCCTTTTCAGTAGAATCCTAATCTTGATAACATGTAACAGGGAAGAGCTTAGTCACCTTGTTCACAATCTCACCTCCTTTTTTCTTGTTGTTGCAAAACTGGGAAGCATGCTGCCAGGTAAGATGAGGAAGCGACATAGGAGCATCCACTAGTGTTGGATTAAATGTACCCTGGCCCTAGGCAGTCCACCCAACCTTCTCCTCCCCAGTGCAAAAGCACACTGAAGTGGGACCCTAGAGCATATGTGTGCCTTCTGTGAATTCTCTATATATTAGATGGCCCCATGGGTAGTCCCCCCCCATAGTAGATGGCCCTCTGTATAGTCCCCCTTTAGTGGGTGGCCCTATGTTGATCCCCCTATAGGAAATGACCTTTGGTGTAGCTCCTATAATACATGGTCCCTGTGTAGGTCCTGCTATAATATATGGTCCCTGTGTAGTCTCTCTAAAGTAGATGGCCTCTGTGTAGTCCCCCTATAGTAGGTGACCCTCCATGTAGGTCTCCCTGTAGTAGATGGCCTTTGGTTAAGCCCCTATAGTAAATGGCCCCCTGTGCAGCTCCCCCCATAGTAGATGGCCCAGGTGTAGTCCTCCTTTTAATAGATGGCCCCTGTGTTGGTCTCCCTATAGTAGATGGCTTTTGGTGCAGCCCCTATAGTAGATGGACCCCTGTGTAGGTCCCCCTATAGTATATGCCCCCCCTGTGTAGTCCCCCTATAGTATACGCCCCCTTGTGTAGTCCTACTTTAGTAGATGACCCCTGTGTAGTCTCACTTTAGTAAATGGCCCCCTTTGCAGTCCAAAGTTCCCGGTGTATTCCCCCTTTAGTAGATAGCCCCTTGTGTTGTCCATGCTCACCTGTGTAGCTTCCCCCTATAGTCCATGGTCCTCTGTGCAGCTGGCTCAAAGTGGATAACTAGAAGAAGACCTGTTGCTGCAGGTCTCCTGGGGCTGATTTCCCCTGTTCTCTCTTCCAGTCTGTTACATGAGCTGCCTGTGCCAAAAGTTCAAGCTACCTGTCTGGAGTGCTGACTTGCAGCAATCGGGGAGCGCGTGGAAGGTGAGTTTTGTTTTTAGTGCACTAACCTGGGACGGCCCTGCAGCTGCACATCACTTGGGGCCCACCAGAGGATTGGCAGAGAATCACTGCAGCTGCAATGACATCAGATGTGGGCTGTTTAGATGGTTATGGCGGCTGCCTGAATTGCCCACATTGTAGTCTGCCACTGGCAGAAATTCACTTTTTTCTTTTTAAACTTTAGATCAGTGCTTCTCAATTCCAGTCCTCATGGTCCACATATTAGTATCTCACAGGTGATATAATTATACTCAGTGCATCAAGTATTATCACTATTCATGTATTATCATTATTGTTCTTTGAATGGGATAATCTGAAAACATGACCTGTTGGTAGACCATGAGGACCAGCATTGAGAAGCACTGCTCTAGATCATAATTTGCGGCAGGAACTCTGCAACAGATCTGCCCAATTTTGCTTGGAATCTTGGAATTATGAATAAAGATTTACCCGTGAAAACACTTTGCTTTATCTGTCTGCAAATCCACAGCATTTCCAGGAACAATGCAAAAAGGCAGAACAGCAGAGAGGTGGGTACTAGGTTTTTCAGGACAATCCCTGGCCTGTTCATATATCTACTGCCCTAGTCTGAGAAGGTTTCCTGCTGTGTGAGCTTTAAATTGAGAAACACTAAGATGGACATGTATTATTTGCACAATTTTTTTGCTCTAGTGCACTTTTCACATGCCACTCAAACAATCTTCAGTCAAAATTTTGCAATTGGTTTACCAATTTACCATTTTCAAAAAATGGTACAGCTGCTGTAAACTGCTTAAAAATAGCACAAATGGTTTGATAAATGTTGTGGGAAAAAAGCAGTGCGTAAAAACACCTTTTTTTAACCAAAATAATGGCACAAAAGTAATAAGGACATATGCACGGAAACATATGCATTGAACTGAGACATACCGAAGGCTGTCTAAAGAGTCAGATAACCCTTTCTGTATTGTTCCAGCACAGGTGTGCCACTAACTTTTATACACCTGGGTAAAGTAACTCACTCAGGTTCTCACAGAAGGGATGAAGGAGATTTTATTGTGTGTTTTTTTTTCCCCATTAGGCGTCATTTCTTGTATGTTTACTGTATTATGCACAGCTAAATGTTTCATTGGTTAACTATTTTATGTCACATGTTATGGGTTTCTCCATTCACTGGTGCAGGCTTGTTTCCCTCCTTTCTTGTTTATTCTCTATTACACACACAAACACAGCCCCACCAAACACAGGCTAGCTAAGGTAACCCTATAAAATAAAGCTAGTTCCTAGTGGGAGGGTCTTTTAGTTGAGTCAGTGGCTAGAGACAAACAGACAGCAGTTCCTGCTGCTGTTAAGCCAGGGCTTGGCTCAGGTCAGGACCCTTGTCAGTGACCAAGAGACTTATTCTTTTTTATGCAAGTAACTACCACTAGCATGCAATGCTAGACCCTTAGGAGGGTGTGACATCCTCTGAGGAAAACCTTGTCCACGCCAAGGATACCTTCTACAACACACAGGGAAGTATACTTGAGGCTAGATACTTACCCCAGTAGGACAAAGCAGTGTGTAAGCCTACGTATCCTACTGTAACACATGGCTATTCTGTGTTATATTCTAACCCGACAGTATGGGGTAAAAAGCAGTCAGATAGTGAATACGAGTGAGTATGAGTATCTTCTTCTTCTGTCACTTCTCTTCTCACCAACGTTATTCCGGCAGAGTACACTACTACATTGGACAGGCCCCTTAACACATTCCCCTCTCTACCTTGTTGTCACAACTCTTGCTACTACTACCTCCTGCCTGCACCTGCAGTTACTTAAGTGTATTTATCTTGTATTGCTCCGAAGTTCTTAGTAGTAAACCAAGTTCTCCTGGTTAAGTTTCTTGCACTTGCACCTATATCCCTGTTCCCACTTGGGTTATCCAAACCCAGGGGTAGTTTCCAACACCACTCGTCGCCACCGTGACCCTACACCCACGCAGCAGCCACAACACCGCATACCTACCTTGAAAAGTTCCTTTTCAATTTTTAAAACTGTATGGGCAAATAAGAGTTTTAGCATATTGCTTCTTAGCATGGTATTTCTGAATAAGAGTAATAATGCCGATGTTCTGCGGAAGTTCAGAGCGTCCTATGTGATTTAACGCTCATCCTTCGCAGCTGAATTGAAACGTTCTCAATGTTAAATATTTATGTTAAATATTGTCAGGTCTGGTAATAAAGCATCTTCCTGTTCCTTTATAAAGTGAAGATCAGAAAGTAGGTCAGGACAATATTCCCCAGTCAAGTAATATACCATTATCTTCAGTACTGGAGACAATTCTGATGGATTAGAATTTCCCAGTGAATGTATTGCTGCAGTCATCGGTGTCAGAAGCAATGGGGATGTTCACTTTTTTTATATGGGGTTATAGATATATAACGTGATTTTAACTAACCTTTCCCACCATGAGCCTATAATAGCCTACAATATCCATAAAATCTGATCTGTCTGCAGTATCTGCGGAAAAGATGTTTTTCAAAGAGGGTAAAGAAGGAGCGAAATCATTTGGATGATACAAACGTGGCAGCGAATAAAAAGGATTTGCAGATGGAATAATATGTTAGACCAGTGTTTACCTTGAATCATGTATTTTCTTCAAATCTTTTACAACTTTCCTTCTCTCTCTCTATGGATAATCAAAGGAAAGATAGAAGCTGGAACAAGCAGTTTCTTAAAGGGAACCTGTCACCCCCCGTGCCGGGGTGACAGGCTCCCGACCCCCGCTACAGCCCCCTATACTCATCTGATCCCGCCGGGTCCCGCTTCTGGATCCGGTCGGGTCACGGAGATCTCAGCCGCTGCAGCCCGGCGCGGGCGCTGAGAGATGAGTCCAACGTTCATAGATAATGACGGAGAGTCCAGCGCTCCGTCATTCTCTATGAGTGTTGGACTCATCTCTACAGCTCGGCTGTAGCGGGGGGTCGGGAGCCTGTCACCCCGGCACGAGGGGTTACAGGTTCCCTTTAAAGGGGTTATCCAGTGAAAATATTTTTCATTCAAATTAATTGGTTTCAATAAGTTATATAGATTTGTAACCTTCTTCTATTTAAAAATGTCAAGTATTTACATACTTATCAGCTGCTGTATGTACTGCACGAAGTGGTGTTATCTTTTCAGTCTGACACAGTGCTCTCTGCTGACATCTCTGTCCGAGACAGGAACTGTCCAGAGCAGTAGCAAATTCCCATATAAAACCTCTCCTGCTCTGGATAGTTCATGACATGGACAGAGGTGGCAGCAGAGAGCCCTGTCTCAGACTGGAAAGAATACACCACTTCCTGCCGGACATACAGCAGCTGATAAGTATGGGAAGACTTGACATTTTTAAATAGAAGTAAACTACAGATCTATATAACTTTCTGAAACCAGTTAATTTGAAAGAAAAAGATTTTTGCTGGACAACCCCTTTAAGGAATATGCATTCAACGCAAATCTATCACCCCCGAAATATCCAAACTAATGACAGCTTAAATAACTTAAACAGTTATTTCTGTGCTGTGACCATGAATGTGGTTTTATGGCCTGGCACTCCATCTGATCACTTGCATGATGGATGGGCACTAGATGTTTAGTAATGTATATATCAAGTACCGTATTCTTGTAAAGTCTAATTAGCATTAGGCTGTTTATTGCCCTATGGCCTTTGTCAGGTCCCGTCCTTCTATAAGAACATACACACGCCTCACTAAAAATGACCTGGTTAACTCCTGCATGTCACCCTATCCCATTAATCTTGTTAGATCTGTTAGATTTCTCATGACAGTGGTCAGGCTCATGAGAACTTTTTATTTATTTATTTATTTTTAACAAAGGGCCATTGTCATTAGCAATTAGTCATTGCTTTTATTATACCAATGTCCTGTCCTAAAAATCCTTTCTTATAGTAATAATAATAATAATAATAATAGTAATAATAATAATAATAATAATAATTTATTATATTATTATTATTTATATATATATATATATATATATATATATATATATATATATATAAACAGAACGGAGTGCACTCTCAGGAGTAAGTGCTCGGAGTGCCAGCAATGGAGACTGGATCACGTCTCCTCTTCAATAATAGCAAGAAATTGCAGCACTTCCAAAGTAGTGAAAAAAAACTGGTGGTTTATTTGGTGTAGCAAATAACAAAATTCAGCAACGTTTCTGTCTCATCACGAGACCTTTCTCAAGCATAAAAAATCAGTGACTCATATCCTTTTATATACTAAGTGAAATACAAAACAGGTGTCTAATCACAGTGAAATCATGTGACTAAAATGCACAAGTGAAAAATAATAATACAAGATCGGGTTCCAATCGGGAACAATGTGTAATTACAAAGAATGTATACATTACAATTCATCCAGTGTTGTGTATACGCAGTGATACCAATAATAAAACATATGACATATAATAAATCGGCGGGGTTAGCTTCCACTCACCACTGCTCAGAGAAGAAAAAGGTAGGCTGTACTTATCTCCATGCTTGTTCGCCCTCGTTGTGAATGGTTTGTAAACAACATCAGCCCGCATGCGCGGGTCAAAGGGTGTGTATCAACTGGCTTACGTCATTGTAACATCACAACAAGACCAGTGTCACTACTGTCAGGTATGTAATTGATATCCAGCTGCAGGAGCTTCTGTCGCCTCTGCTGTGACATGGTCCTTTCCAATAATTATTTTCTCTTTGATGGCATACTGTACATACAGCGAAAAGGTGTGGCCATGGGGGCTAATGTGGCCCCCACTTTTGCAAATGCATACATTGCTAGACTGGAGGAGACATGTGTCTATGGGTCCCACCACTTCAGCCATGTGCTGGGGTGGTGGAGATTCATAGACGATATTTTCTTAATGTGGACGGGGAGTACACAACAGCTGACGGAGTTCCATGAGTTTTTGAATAGCATTGAGCCGAACATCCAATTTACACTCACCTGGTCAAGGGAAACTATTAATTTTCTTGATGTAACAGTTACTTTTGAGAACGGACAGATACACACAGAAATTTACAGGAAGCCGACTGATGCCAACCTCAGCTTGCGCTTTGACAGCTGCCATCCGAGACCTATGGTCCGTAGCTTACCCTTTAGCCAGATGCTTAGGGCGCGCAGGATCACAGACTCCCCTAGAAAGTTGGAAGCAGCACTCAACACTATGACAGAAGAGTTTGTCGAGAGAGGGTACCCGCGGGGTCTCCTGAGGGAACATAAAGAAAAAATAGTGTCAGTGGAACCGGTAATTAACAGGGCTAGCACGGACAAGAGAATACCGTTTGTTACCACCTACAGTGACCTTTCCCCTAAAATAGCCAATGTGGTTAGACAGCACTGGAATATCATAAAAGAGAGTTACAAAAATGTACCGGAACTACAAATACCACCCTTGATGTCCTATAGAAGGAATAAAAATTTAAGGGATAGTCTAGTTAAAGGGGAATTGACTACAAAAGAAACCGGCAGTGGACAAAGATTTCTTATGGTGATGAACAAAGGGTCTTTTCCATGTAGACAGTGTGTCAGTTGCACATATATGGATAAAGGGCCTAATTTTACACATCCATCTACTGGTAGAGTGTACAACATTAATTTCTATCTTACCTGTACTTCCAGTTGGATAGTTTATGTCCTCTGGTGCCCATGTAAACTTTTATACATTGGAGAAACAACCCGAGACATGAGAACCAGATTGAATCAACACAGGTATTCAATCAGATCGAAAAGACAGGATTTACCAGTGTCCAAACATTTTTTGGATTTGGGACATAGGGAGAGTGATCTAAAGTTTAAAATTCTGGATCACATACCACCCCTTAAAAGGGGAGGTGATCGAACCACATTGCTTAAAAAACGTGAGCTGATGTGGATTCACAGGCTGGATACATTGCAACCTAAAGGGTTAAATGTGGAATTTGTAATTACAACTAAAATGTACAAATGAATTTTGCAGGTAAATGGTTTGTCCGAAAACTTATCTAGATGATTTTCTCTTGTCTTACTCTGTATTTGTAGTTACTTATATCCTTTCTCTCTTCTTTCTTCTTTTTTTGTAGATTTCTCTTTTTGAGGAACGGCGAGGAAAGCTACCCACCAATCACTGCTCTGATTTATTGCTGTTTTTTGTTCTCCACACACTGCCCGGATTTTTTGACTGTTTAGTTGTCTATGGCCATGGTCACACTGTTATGTGATATGCGTTATATCAGTATTTACTTGGGGCTTTGGGTTAGATGAGGGAAAAGTTATACAGGGGTTTGGGTGACCGTCTGGATGTCCCGAGGTCCACATTGTGGGTCCCGGTTTGACTTCCAGGTTTTATGACTGGAAAGCGACTCCGCTACGCGGTAATGCTTTCCACTCCACCGGATAACCCCGCTTTCACTGGAATGAGTTCCTATCCCTTTATGTCTATTAGACCCATTGTTTAGCTCCTTTGTGTGCTCCAACATAGCCAGTGTTCACATGAGATCTTGTAACACTTGCGGTTTCTATGGATCGTAGGGCCACAACATATTGAACCTTTACTAACTCCATGACCAGTGTGAAGTCACAGCAGAGGCGACAGAAGCTCCTGCAGCTGGATATCAATTACATACCTGACAGTAGTGACACTGGTCTTGTTGTGATGTTACAATGACGTAAGCCAGTTGATACACACCCTTTGACCCGCGCATGCGGGCTGATGTTGTTTACAAACCATTCACAACGAGGGCGAACAAGCATGGAGATAAGTACAGCCTACCTTTTTCTTCTCTGAGCAGTGGTGAGTGGAAGCTAACCCCGCCGATTTATTATATGTCATATGTTTTATTATTGGTATCACTGCGTATACACAACACTGGATGAATTGTAATGTATACATTCTTTGTAATTACACATTGTTCCCGATTGGAACCCGATCTTGTATTATTATTTTTCACTTGTGCATTTTAGTCACATGATTTCACTGTGATTAGACACCTGTTTTGTATTTCACTTAGTATATAAAAGGATATGAGTCACTGATTTTTTATGCTTGAGAAAGGTCTCGTGATGAGACAGAAACGTTGCTGAATTTTGTTATTTGCTACACCAAATAAACCACCAGTTTTTTTTCACTACTTTGGAAGTGCTGCAATTTCTTGCTATTATATATATATATATATATATATATAATTTATTATTATTTCTATAATAAATATATTTATTGTATATAATGCTAACTTGTTCCTCAACACAATTCTGGAGGTACAGTACATTTCTATTACATCATTTCTATCATAGTCCAGACACCTTTTATAAATAGGATAGTGTAATTGAAAATGGGTGAACCAGTCACCAACCAATGACTGTATGTACAGTATACGTGCTTGGAGTGTAAGGAAATGGTGATGGCAGGGGCCTTAGGGAACCTGATAGGCTACTTAAAGCGAATGTTCCATCAGATACATTGCTTTAAGATTTTTACATCAATAGACTGGCGCTGGTGCGGAGATGCCGGTGCCATGGTCCTTTTTTTGAACTGCGGCCTGATTCCCGTGCACGGAGTCAGTCTATTCCCGGTCACTGTCCCGACCTGAAGCACTGTACTCGTGCCCACTTGCCCCCAGTGTGACATTCTGCCCTCCCCTCTGTGATGCGGCTTTATTAGAATCAATTGAGCTGTGTCACAGAGGGGAGCGGGTTTCGGCACACTGGGGGCACCTGCGCCAGTCTATTGATGTAAAAATCTTAAAGCAATGTACCTGATGGTACATTTGCTTTAAGTAGCCTCTCAGGTTCCCTAAGGCCCCACCCCCCATCACAATTTCCCTACACTCCAAGCACTTGGAACACAGGTATATTCGACCCTATGATACCACTATTTCCTTAGTTGTGCCTTATAAGATCTGTTGACTCCTTGTGGCCTTGGTGCACTGTATCATATAAGAACTATTCTGCCCTTCTGGCAACGGTTAGGTTTTATAAGACCTGCTAAATTCTTTTGGAATTGGGCCAATCTACAAGACATATTCTCTTGGTACGGTAACTGTCAGGTCTTATAAGACCCATTGACTTCCTAAGATGTTGGGGCACTCCTTAGGGCGCTTTTACAGTGCATCCTGTGAAACCTATTTTGTTCTCATGGCAATGTTTATATCTTATATGTCAGTGGTCTGTCCTACAAGACCTATTCTCTCATTATGGCAATGGTTAGGTCTTGTAAGACCTATTAACTATTTATGGCAATGGTTTATCCTATGAGTCCAATTCTTTCCTTATTGCAATAATTAGATCTTATATGACCTTGTGGTTTTCTACTTATGGTACCATTTAAAGATATGTCTTTCCTTTTCTCATGGCTCAATACAGCCCAAAATGGGTGAGATAACTTGACATTACTAACTTTGACATGATTCAGCAATACTCTGGCGAGAGATGTACATGTACATATATGTAATAACAAATTGTTGCAGGTTTTGCAAGCATGTTGTGATATGTCACTTTAAAACTTTTTATATAATGCTGCCCTTATATACATGCAACAAAGGAGTTAGTGGAGCCTCGGTTGCGAGTCTCAAAACACGGGAATAGCCAGATATCCCTAGCCTGTTACCACAGGGTGCCTCAAGACGGGGAGAGCACCACACCACCCTGATAGGTAGCCCCCTAAGTCCCACTCGGTTGCGAGTATTGGAACATAAATAGGGAAACAACAGGGTGGATCTTTTGTGTCAAAGTCAAACTCAAGGTGTGAGTATTGTGACATGACAAGGGCTTGCCAAGGCAGGCATCCATCCACAGACAGCTGTTTCAGGGTATTTGCCCCTCGTCAGTGTGGAGCAGGCTTCTGGCTAGTTGGGACATTGACGAGGGGTAAATACCCCGAAACAGCTGTCTGTGGATGGATGCCTGCCTTGGCAAGCCCTTGTCATGTCACAATACTCGCACCTTGAGTTAGACTTTGACACAAAAGGGCCACCCTGTTGTTTCCCTATTTATGTTCCAAAACTCGCAACAGAGTGGGACTTAAGGGGCTACTTATCAGGGTGGTGTGGTGCTTTCCCCATCTGGAGGCACCCCGTAGCAACAGGCTAGAGATAGCTGGATATCCCATGTTTTGAGACTCGCAACCGAGGCTCCACTGACTCCTATTTTGCATATTCAAATTTTGGGGGGCATCAGTGGAGACTCTTGATTGAGATTGTCATTGAAATTTTTTCACTTATCTCATTGAGCCCAGTGATTGCTGTGTTTTGTTGCCCTTATATACAACATAATAAACATAATATCCTTACCACGCTCCCCTTGATTTACTGGTCTCAGCAATGACAGCCTGCTCAGCCAATCAGGGAGCACAGTGTCACACTGGAAAGAATACACCACTTCCTGCAGGACATACAGCAGCTGATAAGTACTGAAAGACTAGAGATTTTTAAATAAAATTCATTAACAAATCTGAATACCTTTCTGACACCAGTTGATTCACACGAAATCTTTTTTCCCCCCGCTGAAGTACTAGAATGATAGTCAAAACTTACAAACTTTTCCTAATATAGAACCTCACCTCCCCATAACTTATACTGCAATTCATCTCCCCATGATAAAAGGTTCCTTATGACATATGTTCTTCTAATCTCCGATAAGTAACATAAAAATGATGGAAACGTTATCTAACTCTGTTAATGCGGCGAGTGCCGTCATTCGAGGCGATAAAATGCGATCTCTTCTAATTATGTCTTTCCTTTATAGCAGCAATATACATAACATGTCTGTATTATTTTCATTTGCAAGACATTAGAGCAAAAGAATATACATTACAAACATTAAACGCGCCCTAAACGGAGCTCATTTAGAATTGACATATCCAAATGATCTGGCTGCCGAGTTCCTAATAGGGTTGTGTAACGGGGAAATTCGGTTGTTCTCGCAGCCCCATAACACAGATGGGCTGAGCCATCTATCATCCTTATGCACTGTATACTTATGTAATGCGCCTTAGAAATAGATATAGGCATTTCTGCTTATGAAAATACAAGGTATGAGGCGAGAAGATGACTGCTCGGAATCACTGCAAAAGCATATTAAAACGTTCATGAGCGAGGGTTAATGTTCCACCAAATTACATTCTCATTAAAATCTTGATTAAGAGGATGAGTTATTATACAATTAAAAAACCACATATCCTTTGGCTTATCCCCGTACATTCTTGCTGTGAAAACAAATCTTAACTAGGGGAGGTTTAGAAACTAGTTCAATTCTGTAGCATCAGAGGGATTATATTTTATCCGTTGAGCCGTAAATCGAGTGCAATAATCCAGGCTTGCAATTATTTATTGAGGGAGGAAGTTCCTATTGATTCTCATATTTTGTATCCAGTAGGTTTCGGCATATGAGACCCAGTTAGCGTAATTTTGAAAGTGATGCTGTGCTGCAGATATGCTGGGATATTGAACGGGAAAAAAGTTTTACTTGACTTTTATAAAGTTTAGTAGTAAATGAGGATGTCGAAGGTTTGGGAACTGTTGAACACTAAGAGGATATGTCGGTAGTATTGAGCAGACCTGTCAAACTGTTTGGGTTTGGCAATGTTCTCCGAACCTGAATGCTCGGTGTTTAATTCCTAGTGGCTGCAGAAGTTGGATATTATAGTTAAAGATGGATATAGCCTGTGGCTTCCAGGTCTCCCTAGGGTGGCATCAAATTTCTGCAGCTATGGGGGAATCAAATGCTAAGCGCCTAGGTTCGAAAAACGTTGCCAAACCCAAATAATTAGACAGGTCCACTGAACACTATCTTTAGTTATTTATTTATTTTATAATTACATTGTTAGGGCCTATTCACACTACGGAAAACAGGTGCGGAATCCCGGCCCGCGGACTCCAGCCTGCCATCTGTTCCAATGTGATGCTTTGCACACCTCTCAGCTCAATGAATCGACATGTCAATTCTTTGAACGGAGAGGTATGTAGAGCAGAGGCGCGTGAGACATCCCATTGAAACAGATAGCAGGGGGGATTGAAAGCGAAATCCGCGGGCGGGTGTTCCCCTCAAAATCTCCGCCTGATTTCCGTAGTGTGAACGGGTCCTTAGCTCGATTATTGCTTCAGTTCTACCACCACCATCATTCTGCTATGGGAATACCCTTGAAGGCTTTGTTTACCCAGTGTATTTTTTTAAGGCAAGAATGGCCATTGTTGGTGATTAAAACAATGGTGGTTGCCTTAAAATAAGGCACTGCATTGAACTTTAGGGAGAACAATGGGCATCCTCCATACACTGTATTGAACAACTATCGCTGTTCTCCTATGGCCGCAAAATTGACTTGAATTATTATAATTGAATTGTTTGTGGCTGCTAATGCGGAAACAACGACTGGTCTTCCCACTCTGTCCACACATGGTATGGCCGTTTTGACGGCCTTACATTGCATGGACTTCAATGGTTAGTTGGATTGCAGGCGCACCCAAATGTGCCCGCAATCCAAATATAAGAAAATGATGTTCTTGAGGCCAATATCTTAATATCAGCCACAGGAACATGTCAAACAACGTCCGTGTCAAACAAGGGCTGTTGTTTTTACACTGTGTGTATATAGCCTTAACCACTTTTATCCCTGTGATCAGACCATTACAATACTGATTGTCCACCTTCATTTCCGTCAGCTCCTCCGTACAAATAATATGGTTCCTCTATTTAGCTTTTTAGCAACTCCCACATTACACATGACATCTTTATGACTTCGGAATCTACAAAGTTATTGCTAATTACGAAGCAACATTTTTTTCAATAGGGTTGGATGGATAGATGACGGGAAAGCGCTACAATCTTGTCCTCCAAAATAATTACTGCTCGTATAACACTCCATGTATTTTTATTTCAAGTGTTTTTCCCATTCTCCATAAAGTTCTCTGAATACTGGAAATATTTTAGTCCCTTAAAACACAAAGCGCATGCAGAATTATCTGTGACCTTTAGTGTTTCATCTGGTAACATTTTCCGCTTTTATGTACACTCTGTTCGCTTGTTACAAAGATTTTGACTTGTAGATCCTACCTTGTCTGTGCCAGCGTATCTCTAGTCTTTGTACTAATCTCCCATGACCACTCACTCTAGATTGAGTTTCTTTGTTCTGCCTCGCTTTCTGATGCTTGTGCCTCCGCCAACTGTTTGTTTTCCCGCTTTGCTTTTGGCTTTCTTCCCTCTGTAGAGACAGCAGCTTAACTTCTTTTTTGGATCATAGTTTTATCCATACTATCTCAGAAGCCTAAAATAAAATTCACAGTTTGCTATAAATTAAAAAAATATATATTATCTTCATAGTGCCCAGAATACAGAATATCAGCTAATTTCCTATTGGCTGTTAATGCAATATGTTTTATCATTGGGGTATGCAAAGTTTGCAGATTGTGTTGGTTAGATCTAATACCTTATTCCTATCATCCTTGACCCCTATCTCCACCAACATAATCTGTCGGGGGACTGGCAAAAGGGCTTCATACACCTTATACTGATGACCGAACCCGCCGCAAACTGGGGTAAAGCCCATGAAAGTAAAAAGTGTATCGGGACCTTAAAGGGTCAGTTCAGTTTACAGTATTAGTAAGTGTACTCACAGCCCTTACTGACAGCAGCTCCCTGTGCGCCTCATAGGAATAAAAATAGACTTCCCTCCTCCAGGCTGTGCTGTCCTGCTCTGTGGTGAGTCTGTCCATAAGATGACCGACATGGAGAAGCATGTGACCATGCCCCGCCCCCCCAGAGTCCTCCATAGGAATATACAGGCTCAGTGGTGGACACGGGGGGGGGGGGGGCAGGCATTGTCACATGCTCCTCCATGTCAGCCTTCTTATGGACAGACTCACCACAGAGCAGAGCAGCACAGCCTGGGGGAGGGGTGTCTGATTTTAGCTCTATGAGGTACGTAGGGAGCTGCTGTCAGCAAGTGTAGAGAGTACACTATTTATCTCAAGACTCACATCTGTGTTTTAGTTCCATAAAGTGTCTCTATTGCAAAAATCTGGACAAAAGAGCAGCATGCGTAAATGCCAGATGCCTTGCTGGAAATTCTATAGACCCAATTAGTCAATGGGGACCATCAGGTGCCAAATGTTTCTGATATGTAAGGGATCTGGTACTACCTTTATTTCCATTGTTCTCCTCCTATTACAGAGCAGAACCAGTGTAAATTACAGCACAGGTATGAACCTAGGTGACTATAGAGCATCATTAGCTGTTGGCTGAACACACATTAGCCCATAGCCCATAGCTATTCTTGCCACCCTTTCTTTACAAGTGTATGCTTAGCTTGGCCAAGTAGACATGTATTCTTAATGGGTACAGAGGAATAAGTTGCCGCCAGATACCTCTGGTGGTGGTTTATATCCAAATAGGCTGTAAAATTTAACATTCCCAATCGTTCTTTCTCTCACATTGAGTCGATCCGAATCCGAACATTCGGTATTTGATTAGCTGAGGCTGCTAAACTTGGATAAAGCTCTAAGGTTGTCTGGAAAACATGGATACAGCCAATGACTATATCCATGTTTTCCACATAGCCTTAGGGCTTTATCCAACGTTAGCAGCCACCGCTAATCAAATGCCGAAAGTTCGGGTTCGGATCGACTCAAGCATGCTCGAGGTTCGCTCATCTCTAACTAGCACTTTTCTCTTCAGCAGTAGAAGTTTATCCAGAACCAGAACAAGGCAGAAATTGATCTCAATGACTTTTTGTTTCAACTTGTGGCATTCTCTTTCAGAATCACAACCTTCCCCAGCCAACTGTGAATGGCAAGCCATTAGGAGAGTGGCCAGCCTGAAGGGGTTGTTTACGAAGGCCACTCCTATTCAAAGACCATGTTAGAGCTTATGGATACTATCAGGAGATAACAAAAAAAAAATCATGACTGTCTGAAGAAGACCAATGGGGAACTTTCTATGAAGTCTATAACTGTTTTTACACAAACCCTTCCTTTTTTTAACATATGTATTATTATTATTATTATTATTATTACTACTGTATTTTTCTGCGTACGAGGGGGTGCTGATAAGTCTTTGGCTGTACCCAAAAAGAAGCGAGATAGGAAGATAAAACTCTACATTTATTCCACATACTCTCCACTGATGTCAACACACTTCTTACATCAGTATTCCAAGTTCTGTAAGTCTTGCAAAAAAGGATTTGGGTTGTGCCCCAAACCAGTCATCTGTAGCAGCCATGGTGTCAGAAATGGTGCGAAATTTGGTACCTTTGAGGTGTTTCTTCAGGTTTAGAAACAGATGATAGAGGGAGCTAGATCTGGAGAATAGGGTAGGTGGTCAACCAGCTGGAAGCTTAGCTCCACCAGTTTTGCTGTGGTTATTTTGCAGTGTGAGCGGAGGCGTTGTCTTGCAGAAACAAGGTTCCTTTGGACAGTTTGCCTCCCCTTTTGGCCTTCAGAGCTGCCTTTAATTGTTCCAAAAGTGTAATACCTTGCAATGATGGTGGAACCATTTTGAAAGTAGTCCACCAGCAGCACACCCTCCTTATCCCAGAACACAGATGCCATCACCTTAGTGGCTGATTTTTGCACCCTGAACTTTTTTAGACCAGGAGAATCACTGTGCCTGCACTCTTTGGACTGCTCCTTGGTTTCAGGGTCATACAAATAAATCCAGGTCTCCTCCATAATGACCAGTCAATCCAGTAAGTTCTTATCAGTCCGGAAACATAGACAAATGGACCAGGAAGTTTTCACTCACATGCTTTTCTGATCTGTTGTCAAACATTTGGGGGCCCACTTTGCAGATAGCTTCTTCATGTTCAAATGTTCATGGATAATGACACAAACATGTTCACGAGAAATCCCCATGATGCTACTTTTTTAGCTACAATTTTAAGATTCTCCAGTATGAGATTGTGCACAGCATCGACAATCCCCGGAACAAAAAAACACTCTCGGTTGTTCAGGACGTTCCTCATGATTGGTGCTGAAGCGGCCTGTTTTAAATTTGGCAACCCAGGTTTTAACTGTAGAATATGAAGGGCATTGATTCTCCAATATCTGCGGCATATCACCATATCCTTCTCAGACTTTTCTTGCAGAAACGAGAAGTTTATTACTCCTCTGCTCTCATTTGCTGTGAATATCGCCTTAGACTCCGCCATTTTGTTTTCCTGTGCACCTAGATCAGTGTTGCCATAAGCTACAAACACAAAATTTGGAAAACATATATAAGACACATAAGGCTTTCATGTGAAAAAAAAGAGCACAAAGCCAAAGACTTATCAGCAGACCCTCATATAAGACAACTTTTTAACCCAGGAAAAAGCTTCTCAGAAGTCAGGGGTCGTCTTATATGCCGGGTGTCATCTTATAGGGCAGGTGTTGAAAATATTTGGAACTGGACTGGAGAACCTTCGGTCGCCGCATATGGTGGTGGGAGCTCAAAAACGACCGCATCTCCGATGTATGTGGCTACCATGAAGGGCTAAGCAAGCTGCAAGCGTCTGGGGTATGGAAAAAAGAGATACGGTAGAGTGGTTCTGTGCCCAGAAAAACACACCTCTTTCACCTGTCTGGCCCGCCCTTGTATGCTACCGGTATTACTGTACCTCCTTCTCTGCCTCTCAGATCTCGCTGCTGTTGTTTTTTATTCATTTTTATTTGGTGTGCGTTGGAAGAGGGGTAGTCTTATGCGGCAAGTATACCCCAAACTCTATATTTAAACTAGAAAAGTTTGGTGTAGTTGTATATGCCAAAAAATATAGCATTATTATTATTATTATTATTATTATTATTATTATTATTATTATTATTTGTATGAAAGGAATTATTCGAGCATTAAAAATTTAGCAAATTACATCAGGGAAAGCCTGGCTCCTGTTCACTTAAATAGGACAATGTTCAAATGGAGCTGCTGCTGCTAACAGTATACCAGAGATCCATGTACAGTGCACAATGAAGAGATGGTGAAACATGTACAAGTTCTATGCCCACTAACAGATCCCTACAGGATCAGATATTGATACGCTGAATATACGCCATCAGTTTTTAAGCCTTGGATAATCCATTTAAACCATTGTGCTGTCCCATACACTTCTTAATAAATTAACAAGTGTTTGATGTACCACTCCCCAGAAGATAAAAAAGATGATATGGTTTATATCCTCTTATGTGCAGTCAATGAGGTTTGGTGTTGGCTTATCCTGCTAAAACAGTAGGGATTAAAAACTTTCTCGATACCAGATAGACCAAGATGTTTGATAGCAAAGTTGAAGAACCACAACCTTCTATCCCACCAGACTTCATATACTCTGAGCAGTGGCATTCATGTATCTAAAACAGTACCCAATTCATATAATACTTTAATATGCATTGTACCTACAATGGATAATGGAAATATCATCTAAATAATGTACTCTAAGTAGTAATCCTAATATTATCTTAAGGATTGTCTTTAAAGTCACCCATCGTCTTCCGTCATACTGTAATGCTTCTGTTTGGGTTTCTACATGGGCCAGTGAAATTACCTTTACTGTTTTAGACATCATACGACTAAGTAAAATGCTAGCTTACTAACTTCATACTTTAAGCTAAGGTGACCTAAGACAAATAGTAATATATCAGCTTTAATGAGCAATATAGGCCGTCCTAAAGCCCTTATTTGCCTTTAAATCCTTTTAAGCTTGTTGTAAATGGCACGTCAGCTCCAACGAGACTCTTTAAGGCTCGTCTATCATCTGGTTATAGGGATTTGTGGACACATTTGAGCTACCATGAAATATCTGCAAATGCTGCAGTCTTACGTATATATCCAAGGACAACACAGCATATTTACTGTCAGCCAGGTGATATCACGCGGTAGAAGTTTTAACCTCACTTTCCCCCCCACTCCGCCCAGCATCACAGACACACAGTCATGGTTTTTCTAAATCCTAGTTATTAGCTTTACCGGCTTTAAGGATGTCATCCAAAAGGTTCCCATTTAAAGGATTAGGCACAATTAGTAATATAGATATTTTAACAAGATTAATTGGCTTAATGCTCGATCCGGCCGTCCAATATCAGCTTCTAATGTAATGCTTGTCCCGCTATGGGTATTAAATGACTATAATTTAATATATGTCAAATATTAACCCATTTGGCTTCTACTTTGCAGCTGCAGGTGTGAGATTAGTTTATTAAAAGGATTTCGGATTCAGATTCTGAAAAAATCCTACATTGTAAGTCAAATGGACATTAAATAGTATCCTTATAGCATTCTGACCAACAAAACCTTATCTTATGTGACAGTACAGGGCTAGAAAATAAATGTAAGGGACTGCTGAGACGGGAAACAGGGTAATACCTTAGAAGTGCAATTCTCAAGCTCTGTATGGCTATTATATGTCATTTAAAAAGCTCTGTATCCTTTAGAATTGTGCAAGGCCAGTAAATTTCCTTGAATCGGCAAATGAATAGGTAACTTAATTATTGTCAGAAACCAGGCAGCTCGCTCGGCCCCCGGCTCTGCCAGAGCACACAGCCGGCCTGACAAGGGAGCCAACGACGTCCCTAGAGATCGGCCTGGGCGGTTGCTAGGGGAGCACCGACAGCGTTCCTAGCAGCCAGCCTGGTTGATAGGGGTGCGGCAGCACTGTTACTTTGTTGTAGCTGCGGACGGGATTTCACGCCCACGGACGATTGCCATGAAGTGTTTGTTATTTGATGATTGTAACTGACGGAGCCTCAGCCCCAATCACGCCTGGGGCTTGGACTCCAGGTCCAGTATCCTCCCTTTGCATGTGCTCCTTGCCTGCGATAGTGCCTGGTTAACTAGTTTATCTTGACCTAGCATCCTGGATTGTATTTCTGGTTATCTGACTTCTGGCTCTTGACTCGTTTATTATTGACCTGACATTGCCTTATTTTGTGTTTTTGTCTTGTTTCGTTCTGTGTTGTGCGATGCCCTGGCCCCTGGGGGCCACTTCCGCAGTGCTGGTGTTATGAGCGGGCAATGACCGGGGCAGCTGCAGGGGTTATACTTGTCACGGTATAGGCCTGAGGGCAGCACAGCTGTAGGGCCGGTCTGTGGAATCTGCGGGTGATGATGGGCATGCGATTCTTCGCTGCACCTAGTCAGGGCACCAGTTAGTGGACACCAATGCCAGGGTTCAGTAACAGCGGTTTTATTATAGATGAGGTAACTAGTAGCAACAGTTCTGTCCGGATGCAACCGGGTATATAGCAGGCTTTGACAAATAAAGCAGGGGTGGTGCTGCATAGGCTGTGAGAATACGTGCCGGATGATGGGAGAAGGAGTATGAGAGAAATAGCGTTGCTGGGTGGATTAGCTTGAGAATAATACTTGCTGTGAATCCTTGTAGCGATGATGAGAGATAACGGAATGACACCCAGATGAGAGAGAAGACTCCGGACACTTGAGCAGGCAGATACAGCCGAAGACTTGAATATAGCAGAGCACTCGATCCACACTTCTAGTGGTGAAGTGGGAGCTGCAAAGAAGAAGCCCAACTCCTCTGAGGCAGGAGAGGGACGACACACATCCTCCTTGCTTGGAAGCAGGGGGAAGACCCACTTGTTAGGAGGAAGTGGGAGGTCACATGGTTGCTCCTGGCCAGAGCTAGTCGGCCATTGGAGGAACCATGGTTACAGGTCACGTGTTCAACAGCCTTGCATACCACTGTACAATGCAATAATACACAGGAATACATGAGAATACACATGAGAATGCACATTACCAGAGAATACTAGGGGAAAACCAGCAGCAGTTGCAGTGCAAACACTTACCAGAACAGGCATTGACACAGCAAGAAAAATGGCCATAATAGGAGAAGTAGTCTGCATGTTCTGGGACACTGCAGTTGCACTTGGATTAAGACAAGGTTTGCCGTCCAGTTGTCCATTGCCACTTAGGGATTCTGAGGCAAGTAGGCAGCCAGCTTCAGGGCTCACCTGTCCTTGCATTACCCTGTAAAAAAGACAAATTTGGTCAGCTCTCCTAGAACACCATTCACACTAGTCAGGAGCACGTTGCTATGGCTGAAATTGCAAACACACAAAAACACAGAAAAATGCAACAGCTCACCACAATGGCATTTTTCTTTGTTTTCGTGTTTACAATTTCAGCCATAGCAACGTGCTCCTGCCTAGTGTGGATGGTGTTCTAGGAGAGCTGACCAAATTTGTCTTTTTTTCTGTGTTTCAGATGGGGGGAGTGGCTGCCTCTACTTGGTCGTGCACTCCACCCATCCCACCCAAGTGGTGTAATTACTCTTGCTGTTATTAGACGGATCTTGCATGCCCAGAGCATAGGCGTATTACATGCCATAGAGAGGCCATAGTACAGTGGAGGACTGCCCTGAGCATGAGGCCATTTTTTTTGTGGGAATTTTTTTTATTAGTTGGGGGGGCTGCTTTTAACTATTTTCATGTCTGTAGTGGGTCTGTATCTTGCCATTGCTGTTGCATTTTTCTGTGTTTTGTGCTTGCATTACCCTGTCTCTGATTCCCAACAATTATTTATTATTAACATTTTAGGGTCTAGCCCTTTAGTCCTGGCAACTTAGACATACAATGTATTACATTCACATAGACATTTGATATGTTTGTCATGGGTGGGAGAGGCCTTAAACAAGGTAGAACCTTGTAATCACATGATTGCCCTTAAAACCTGTATATTCGGAACATAAAGATGGAATATATAACAAGACATTCTTGTGTTAATATTGACATCCTACATATAGAAGGAACATACCTTAATATATTTATTTGACAAACTGCTTCTGTAATTAAAGCCTTTGGGAATGCCTCACGTTTTCTAAAAAGGGGAACCAGTCTCCACCACGCTTGGGCTTCCCTACCCTTTCTGTTGCACATACAGATAATCTGGATAGTTCTCCCTAATGGACATCATAGAAGTATTTGGAAAGAGGCAACAGGGATCTGCTTACAAGAAGCCATAGCGCAGATTGCACATCCCTGATATGTTCCATAATCATAGTTTTCAATTTACGCTTGGTGGAGCAAACATATTGTAAATTGCATATGGTGCATTGAGCAAGGTAAACGGTATATGTGGTGTTACAATTGATAAACGATTTATTATGGAATGATTGTCCTGTACCAACTGATGGAAACATAACCTGTTTACTGCTTTGTACACACACTGAGCACATTTATGAAAACCTTGAATGGCGAGACAGTTATCCTTTGTGACATTATGTGTTATAACTACATTCGGTGAAAGAATGTTGCTGAGGGTTTTGCCCCTACACACAAAACACATATCACGCCAGATGCCAAGATTTTTTCACAAGTATCAACTTGAAACAACATGGGGATGTATTTCAATACAATTTGCCGAATATTCCTAAATTTCTGGCTAAATGGAGTGGAAAACACAGGAGGACTTCCTCTAAACCCCTACCCAATTTTTCCTATTTTCGAAGTGGTAAGTTCTATCCTGTGTTTCAGCCATTCATCTAGCTCTATGTATAGTATGGCTCTAGCTCTATGTATACTATGGCTCTAGCTCTATGTATATTATTGTCTCTTACTCTGTTCCCTAAATCCCTATAAGACCCCATGGCTGAACTAGAGATGATCGAACATCGTAAAAACTTAGGTTCTATCGAACTCAAACCTTGACGAACCTTCTGCGTTTGATTCCCGATGCCTTCCTGGTCAGTGTGGAAGAAGGAGACAGCCCGGGTATCGCCTGGGATTCCGTGATGCAGCCTAGGTAATAGCCGTAATGAACTCTCATTTGGGGAGGTTTCTAACCAATGCTCCAGGTGACTACTTGTAGTATGTAGGAGACCATTGTCTATGGCCAATGCTGAGCTGACCATTTTCGGGTGAAAATTGTGAAAAAGATGACAGAATTGGACAGCAGCGACCCGGGCTTTCACGGCAGAGCAGGCCAGGTAGGTATATAGCTCTGCTATGTCCTTAGCAGCCCTGTCAATATCAGTGATTAGAAGTTCACACTGGACAACCAATTTAATCTCTGGATAGTTCACTGAATTTGTGGTTGGCTGAAGAAATGTTAATGGTGTATATTTTTTGTATGTATGTTTTTGTAGGTAAGGTTTGTCAGTTTGCTAATGACATAAAAGTGTACAATAAGGTTGATATTCCTGGAGGTGTCAGTAATATGAAAAATTATTAAGCTTTACTCGATAAGTGGTGAAAATGCTGTAAACAGCAGTTCAATGTTTCCAAATGTAAAATAATGCAATTGGGGAGGAAGAATCCTCTGTCCGAGTATAATATCAGCAGTTCTGTGTTGGTAGAGACTTCAGAAGAGAAGGATTTAGGGGTAGTGATTTCTGACAGCCTTAAAATGAGTCACCAGTGCAACCAGGAGGTAGGGAAAGCAAATCGTATGCTTGGCTGCATAGCTAGAAGTATAACCAGTAGGAAGAGGGAGATTGTGATCCCGCTGTATAGAGATCTAGTCAGACCACATCTAGAATACTGTGCCCAGTGCTGGAGACCTCACCTAAAAAAGGACATTGATAAAATAGAACGGGTCCAAAGACGGGCTACAAAAATGGTGGAGGGTGTCAGGCATAAAACATATCAGAAAAGAAGGATTTGAATCTGTATAGTCCGGAGGAAAGAAGAGAAAGGGGAGACATGATCGAAACCTTTACATACTGTATGTTAAGGGACTAACTAAGATTAAGGGTATAAACCCACACACCGTATATGCAGCGTATTTACTGCTGCGATACGCAGCAAACTCGCAGCAAACTCGCAGCAGATTAGATCTAAATAACTGAACACAGCATCAAATCTGTACCAACAAATCTGCTGCGTATTTGTTGCGTATCTGCTGCATATACGGTGTGTGGGTTTATACCCTAAGGGTGCGTTCACACCTACAGGATCTGCAGCTGATTTTCTGCAGCAGATTTCAGTTAAATAACTGAACACAGCATCAAGATGCTGTGTTCAGTTATTTAACTGAAATCTGCTGCAGAAAATCAGCTGCAGATCCTGTAGGTGTGAACGCACCATAAAGAAGGAAGTGTTTTTAATAACTACACACAAGAGCACTGAGATACACTGTAAGGTTAGTTGGGGGTAAGATCAGAAGCCACGTGAGAAAATATTAATTTACTGAAAGAGTAGTGGATGCTTGGAACAAACTCCCAGCAAATGTGGTTGGTAAATCTACAGTAAGTAAATGTAAACCTGCCTGGGATAAATATATATCTATCCAAATATAATAAAAAAGTTAATAATATATAGGCAGAGTAGACTGAGCAGGTGGTCTTTATCTAACAGTCAGACCTCCTCTGATCTTACTGTTAATGGCGGGCATCCCCTTTAATGCATATTTACTATTAATGGGGGGGGGGGGGGATGATGAACTTACCATACATAGGAGACGATGTGCAAATTTGTCACTTACAGTAAAAGTATTCATTAAGCATGATCCTAGGTTTGAACTCACTAAAAGTAACTTTTATGACTAGCCTGACCCTGAATCCCTGCAGTCCTTGCTAATTAAATGATTTATAAAAATCTGTTTAGGTAGACATATCCTGTAATAAATGTATCAGTCTAAAGTGGACGTGTCTATTCCCAGTCTCCCATCGCTCTATCCTGAGATCACATCTTTTTCTTGGCCGGTTCATGGAGCTGATTCATACAGTACTTACAGTATTTCTTGATACAAGTTCCGGGATTGACCTTCAAACATGCAAAGCGGAGGAAAATGAGGACAGCATGTCATTTTACTGCATGACAAGTCATCAAAGATGATGTGCAGAAGAGTTACCATATGGTGGATGCTGTGCAAATCTGTAAACTCTGTAAAATATCAATAAACATAAAACTACTTGATCTGCACTATTTGATCTACAACAACTACTAGGAGTTTAGCTTTTATTTTCTGCTCTTTTTGGGCTTTTATAGGCCCGATGTACAAAATGTTGGAAGATTAGCCTGTTCTTTGATCTAGACTCTACAAAAAGATTTCTGGTTGCATGACGGCACACTAAAATACATGAAATGCGACTTGAAAATATATCAATTTATTAAAGGGTCTGTCTCAATAAGAAAAGCCATTCTCAAATACCCTTATTCTGAGCTAATAGAGAGGAGTGCAGTGTTTCAAGCCATTCTTCTATCTGGTTCATAGACAAGAGTTTCAATGAGGCTCTTTCGTTCTGGAGGACCCCGCATGTTCATGTATAATAGAGACAACACATTGATTTCAACAGAAACTGTGCAATACTGGATTTCCACTGTTAGACCGGGTTCACACACAGTAAGACACCAGTCATTCTGTCACAGAACGGCCGGAGTAAGAGAGGTTCATCCCAGCTGGTACTGCAGTACCGACCGAATGAACTTCATTTCTGTTGAATTGGGATTCAAATTCACCATAGCACACAATGGAAAGTGAAGCCGCTGTTCAATGAATAGTGGCCGCACAAAACTGACATGTCAGTTTTTCCTGAGGCTGCTAGGAATCCCGGCCAGAGTGTATACTATGTAGGATTCCTCTAGCTTCAATACAACATACATTTTCTATTAATCACGCCCGGTGTTGCATTTTGCAACAATGGCCGCGATTAATAGAAAATACACGTTGTGTGAACATAGCCTTGTGGCGCTGCAGAGAAATTGATTCCTCACAGATAACAACAGATTTAGCAACGTTCTCCAAACCCAAAGGCTCAGTGTTTGATTCCCCCATGGCTGCAGAAGATGGAGGCCGCCCTAGAGTAGCCAGGAAAACATAGATAATACAACCTGTGGCTGTATCCATGTTTTTCAGGACTATCTAGGGTGGCATCAAACTTCTGTAGCAGTGGGGAATCAAATGCTGAGCCTTAGGGTTCTAATAACATGGCCAAATTGAAACATTTTGACAGGTTCACTCAACACTAGTTCCTGACAATATGAATGCATGTCTGTTCATATAGTCAGTAGGATGATAATTTAAGGGCTTAGTGTTACCCTCTTCTTACAGAGGTACCAGGACTACTTGGAACACTCAGGACTGAAGTATCTTAAAGGAAGTTCCTCCCCCAGGGCAGCTGCAGACTGGTATTATAAAGGTAGAAAGAGCCTAAAATCTATGGATCTTCCCACTCTCATAATACTAGGCTGAGAAAGCGATGGGGCCCCATTATTATTATTATTATTATTATTATTATTATTATTAATAATATTATTATCAGCAGCCTTATATTATCAGGGTTTATAAGGTCTTGGACTTTAGGCCTTTTTAAAGGGGAACTTCAGGTAGAGGTAAAAAAAAATTAAACTTCTGCAGAAGCATATAGCATTGCTTACCTATCTATCCTAGTTTTGAAACTACTAAAAATCTATTTGTTGAGGGGAGGGGGGGGGGTTGTTCTGTGTTGTGTGGCTATACTTCCTGGTTGAGCAGTTTTACACAGTACAGCAAGTTCCAGAATGCAATGCTTTCCCTCAGCTGTTCATCACAGTCCTCCATCCTGCCCATTTCCCGGCCAAATCTGTTGCAGAACATCTAGGCTGTGTTCACACATTGCAGTTTCATTGTGTTACTGAATTATTTGCAGTACTTTATCATTTCATTGTGTTCCCACCCACACAGCACGCTGTATTCTCTACCTGTAACACCACACAGCACGCTGTATTCTCTACCTGTAACACCACACAGCACGCTGTATTCTATACCTGTAACACCACACAGCACGCTGTATTCTCTACCTGTAACACCACACAGCACGCTGTATTCTCTACCTGTAACACCACACAGCACACTGTATTCTCTACCTGTAACACCACGCCGTATTCTCTACCTGTAACACCACACAGCACACTGTATTCTCTACCTGTAACACCACACAGCACACTGTACTCTCTACCTGTAACACCACACAGCACGCTGTATTCTCTACCTGTAACACCACACAGCATGCTGTATTCTCTCCCTGTAACACCACACAGCACACTGTATTCTCTACCTGTAACACCACACAGCACACTGTACTCACTACCTGTAACACCACACAGCACGCTGTATTCTCTACCTGTAACACCACACAGCACGCTGTATTCTCTACCTGTAACACCACACAGCACACTGTATTCTCTACCTGTAACACCACGCCGTATTCTCTACCTGTAACACCACACAGCACACTGTATTCTCTACCTGTAACACCACACAGCACACTGTATCCTCTACCTGTAACACCACACAGCACGCTGTATTCTCTACCTGTAACACCACACAGCACACTGTACTCTCTACCTGTAACACCACACAGCACACTGTATTCTCTACCTGTAACACCACACAGCACACTGTATTCTCTACCTGTAACGCCACACAGCACACTGTATTCTCTACCTGTAACACCACACAGCACACCACACTGTATTCTCTACCTGTAACACCACACAGCACTGTATTCTCTACCTGTAACACCACACAGAACGCTGTATTCTCTACCTGTAACACCACACAGCACGCCATATTCTCTACCTGTAACACCACACAGCACACTGTATTCTCTACCTGTAACACCACACAGCACACTGTACTCTCTACCTGTAACACCACACAGCACACTGTATTCTCTACCTGTAACACCACACAGCACACTGTATTCTCTACCTGTAACGCCACACAGCACACTGTACTCACTACCTGTAACACCACACAGCACGCTGTATTCTCTACCTGTAACACCACACAGCACACTGTATTATCTACCTGTAACACCACACAGCATGCTGTATTCTCTACCTGTAACACCACACAGCATGCTGTATTCTCTACCTTTATCGCAGATATTGGAATAAAGTAAAGAACTTTTTTAATTGATTTTTTTTTTTATCATTTCATCTCCACATATTTTGATCAAGCATCTTTTATCTTTGAAGCTGAGCCCACAATAAGGACTTTATTCAATATTATCTTACATGGGATATACTGTTTGTGCCTCATTATTTTTTTTTTTATGTTCAGGTGGGATTGGCAGTGCCAGCTCTCATCCTCTCTGCCGTTTAGTGAAATCAGTGCAACAGCTGCTTCTGGCCGATGGTGGATCACTCAGGGGATTGGGGGATGACCTCACGCCCTGCCCCCTGTCTGCATCATCAGCCTGTCCTCAGCAATCACACACACTGTGAGACAGAGACATGGAATTTTTGTCTCCTAAGGTGGGAGAGCAGTGGGAGCAGGAGACAATGTGGATTGGCACAAAAGCCATTTTTTTTTTACTTCCTGGATTTCAATCAGCTACCAGTGCGGTTCTGCCACACTGGTAGCTGATTAAAAACCAAAAAGGGAAGAAAAATTAGGATAATTAAATCAAATCTCTGTACTTGTGCCCCTGCTTCCCATCCAGCCCCCCGCCCCCATTTTACCTTTTTCACTGATGGAAGCAATTCTTCCTATGTAACACTGATGCAATAAGACATGTGTAATTTAATAGAAGATAACAGGGATGTCATCATGAGGCAGATAAATAGCATTGCCTAATATGTTCTAAAGTCTGTTTGTTTCCTGGGGGTACAACGCTGGCACTTTTATGTGGTATCTTTTTTTTTTTTTTTTTTTTTCATTTTTCATTTACAGAATAACCCTTCAAATCTGACAGGCTTTTCTGATTCAATGATTTCGGGCCCGTGTAGAATACTGATGATGCTAACATGATTATCTCTGCTGGAGAGCTAAATTATAGTGTGATAATGTTTTATCCACTGAGTTATTACAGGGTAGGTTGTGTGATGTATGGAGAAATGAGCTTTGGGTTTCTTTTTTCTTCTTTTAACTCTTCCTAAATGACAATTTCCCGACTACATGCAGGTTATATATGAGCATTCAGTAACAGTCTTGGTCTATGATCATTTCCCAACAATTCCATTCCATCTCTAAAAATATAGGACCATTTATAGCATATTAGATATATAATATATAGATTAGCCTCAAATGCAGTGTTTCCCAACTTGTGGTCCTCCAGTTGTAGCAAAAATACATTTCCCATCATGCCTGGCTAGCCTGTGTGAAAATACTATTGGAGGGAAAGTTACAGGAGGGTGCCATCTGTTCAGGTTTCTCACATCTTGTCCAGAGTAGAGAGGGCTTACAAAGAGAGTCTCTGCTCTGAATGACTTAAAGTGTCACTGTTGTTTCATTTATTTATTTATTTTGCAGAAATCATTAGTAAAGGCGATTTTAAGAAACTTTGTAATTGGGTTTATTAGGCAAATATGCCATTATCTGCATTCAAAAAGACTTTCCAGCCCCCCCCCCCCCCCCCTCCTCTCTCTCATCCATTGCTCATTATCAGGAAATCTTGACTGTTTTACATTAGTAGGGCCCTGTCTGTGCTATGGAGAGGGGAGGGGGGAGGAGGTAGATTAGTTGGCAGCAGAGAGCAGAGAACAAAGGATTACACAGCAGGAGCTGTGTGTAAGCTGCTATCCAGAGGTCAGAGAGGTCAGTGCTGACTTCAGAGGAGATAACCTGGTGATGTAGCTGTAAATTAACTCTTTGTTGTCCTGTTTTGGTGTCTCATCTCCCTCCACCCCTCCCCTTTCCATAGAGAACAATAATGAGAGGAGAGGGAGAGCTTATAAATGCTTTTTCATGATAAAAATGCATTTTTCGGCTAATAAATCCAATTACAAAATTAAAATCGTCTGTACTATTGATTTCTGCAAAAAAATAATTTAAACAACAGTGACACTTAAGGTCTTAATACACCCAAGACTTTAGACGGCCAAACCCATCATTTGCTGTGGATTTGATCTTCAATCTAAGGTGTATGGGGCCATTCCCAACAACTTCTTACACATGATGCAGCTTACTCTTCCCAAGAGAGAACATAGGAACCCTCAGCCGTGACCGACGTTCCTGCATATAGGGAGGAAGGGCAGCGGACAGGAGAGATAATTGATGATTGGACAATTGTTTGTCTGTTAGTTATTGAAGGTGTGTGGGGACTCTACTCCTGTCCTGTATTGCTCAGTTAATCAGTTTATTGAATAGGCGCGGTGTAACACCTCATTTCCCATGTGGTGGCGCTGCAGGGATATTGAACAAATGAAGTTGGGGCAATCTTTGGCCAGGAGATTTGTTAGGAGCACTGCCCCTACCCCATAGCTTCATCCCCCACCCACATTCATTGAAGGTAGCACACATACCTTCCTCCTCAGTGTCCCGAGCGCTATCAGCAGGTTAGATTAATCTAACCTGCTGATAAATCCCCTTTAAGTTGGCCATACACCTTTAATAACTGATGGCCAAACCATCATTCAGGCTTCAGCTATCTCTCCTGACCGGACCCACCCTCACAGATGAAAATTCCTGTGTTCTCTATGGAGAGGAAAGGGGTAAGCCACAGCAAGAGAGCTCGGACTGCGACTTATCTCTCCCGACCCCTATCTCCATCATCTGTCGGTGGTTGTTAGGAAGAGCCCCATATGCGTGAGCCACTGGCACAGCCGTCAAAAGTCTAAAGTGAATGGGGACCTTTGCTGCTAGATCTCTTCACAGATGACAGATGACCTGAGGCCTGAGCAAGGGGATACTTTGTCATCAACTTACTGCTAAAATAACCTTCCATGAAGTTCTGTAGAGAATTCCTATAGCAGAGAAACCCTTTAACAGCAAGGAAGATTTGTTATATGGGTATTACGAAGATTGAAAAGTCAGGTACAATAAGATTTTTCAGCTCATAAAATATAAAAATATATCCGGTTGTCATGGCAGATTCCATGCATTATTTCTTCCATAAATACATCTTGAGAAGTGGGTGCTTTCGTACGTGTTACATAATTCCCCAGTGGAATCTGTGAGAAAACTGGGTGCTGCGGCTGCTGCTAGATTAATGTCCTGTCATATACATTGCTGGTTTCTAGGTTTTAGTCATTAGAATATATTTATCCGGTATACCAGTCAGATATAGGTCCTGTTTCCCTGCTATTGTGACTTTTTATTTTACGGAGAAATACCAAGATATACGCTAAGCCAAACAGTGGCTAAACTCCAAATGTCACCGTATCATAGATACTAAACATAAACTATAGTGGCAGGTACTTTCCAGGATATGTTCAGATATAGAGACTTCAGGATCGACAGGAAATGTATGTGTGTAATGGTATACAAAGTAGCTGCCTTAGCCCAGTTTTTCTAGGTAATGGTAAGGAGACACAAAGTAAAGGTGGGGTAGTAAACCTCTTAGACCACCAGTAAAGTCAGTCTAGTTTCAGGGGTCTCTAGCTTAGCTAGCCAAGGTCTCATTCCATTCCTCTATAGGAGCTAGAACTTACCTATAATCTGAGGCTGCCTCTAGGAGAGAGACACTAAATCGGTGACGGACTGGCCCACCAGAGTACCAGAGGATCCTCCGGTGGGCCCCCAGCTTTATAACCTGCAGAAACACTGAGTGACATGTTGTTTCTCACTGGTTCTTCACTGGTGGGCCTCAGATACCCCAGTCCGACACTGCTCTAAATTAACTCTGAGGCTGCCTTGGTGGACCAGTGTCCTTCTGCAGCTCCAATCTCTATTCCAGGGGGGACTAGTACCATAAATGCCCTGCATAGGTTGTGCATGGTGAAATTCTCATGGCATCATGTGAAGCATTACAGTGCCCAGAACATACTTTCAGTGCTCATTGAGAGGACATCTCTTAATTTTGTATCTGCCTCTAAAAATGGGAAAATTGTCCAAAAACTTACGAGATAAACAAGGAACAAGTATCCACCTGCAACGCTAGTCTCCTAGAGGCTCTCCGGCCAAAGCCAGTGCACTGTGACATCCACCCCAGACGTTCTACCACCCTATACCCTACCATAGGGAACTGTAGCATAAAACTGTGAGTAACTCATGTCTTTCTAAACTGTCTCACCATTAGAAGCCAACCCATGATCTTGCACCCTAAAGTACTATTTGGACTGGATTTGGTTCCTAAGATTAAAGTGGTATTAAATGGGTTATCCAGCGCTACAAAAACATGGCCACTTTTCCCCCTTTCTTGTCTCCAGTTCAGGTGTGGTTTGCAAATAAGATCCATTTGCTTCAATGGAACTGAGTTTGAAACCCCACCCAATCTGGAGACAACAGAGGGGGGAAAGTGGCCATGTTTTTGTAGCCCTGGATAACCCCTTTAAGGCCAATTTTCTCTCTGCAGTGAGAGTCCGCTCAACAAATCAGTGTCCAAAGCCACAATGCCTCTGCCAGTGATTGGTTAAGTGGGTTGTCACTGCCCACATAAGCCCATCTTGGAAGTGACAGCAGGAGCGTTCAGCATGGGACCTGACCATGCTGCAGGAGGTAAGGTAAGAATAGGATGTTTCTTATTTTCAATGCAAGAGCATATATATATACATATATATATATATATATAGACATTCTTCGAATAGCGGCCGCAAAGTCATGTGAGCTCACACAATGGAGAGAGCGTCTCCAGCCACACACTCCATTGTGTGCAGTAGTGAATTTGGATGCGGGCACACACGGGTGTGCCCGCATCCCAGTTCAACAGAAATGAAGATCATCCGTCTGGTACTGCAGTACCATCCAGGATGATCTTCAGTAACACCGGCCGTTCTGTGACTCGGCCGGGTCACAGAACATCCAGTGTTATACGCCATGTGAACATGGCCTTAATCTGTATTCAACTTGTAAGGGGACCAAAACCTCTTCTTATGTGCCCTAGGAAATTCTGTAGTGATGTAGCTGATACTACTATGTTTTACAAATACTGCAACCTATTATCTATATTTGCACAGAAAGTGACTTCAATAAAGAAACTGCTCTTTTTCTAGTTCCCAATATTCACTTTAACATCACTTGCACCAAGACACTACACCCAGGGCCGGCCTTAGGGCTGTGCGACCTGTGCACTTGCACAGGGCGCCTCCCTCCCGGCCAGCTAGGGGGCGCTTCGGCAGACAGAGAGCTGCTCTGCATATCTAACTAGAAATAAAAGTTAGTTGTGCTGCCTGTCTGCTGGAGCGCCCCCCTCCCCAGGCAGCACAACTAACTTCTATGTGTCTGCCTAATAGGGCCAGGATCCAGGGCTGCAGTGTGTGAGGAGAGGGGCCTGGGCTGCAGCTGCCGAGGGTCCCACACTCTGTGGCTCAGTCTAATGATTTGCCTGTCCGATCTATGTACACTCTGCACAGGCAGTGAGACTGGGCAGCAGTAATACATATCCTGCAGCTACTTAGTGCCTGTACTGTAGTCATGTATTTTACTGCTGCCAAGCAGTCTCAGTGCCTGTGCAGACTGTACATAAATCGGACAGGCAATAGATAGACTCCTTATCAACCCTGACAGCTCCCAAGGACCCCTGCACACTGACTGCTACAAGTGGATAGAAAGTCTTCAGAGAAACTTTATGTAGGGGACAATGGATCAGTGATCTGCTGCTCTGTCTGTAGCAGCCACCACATCCCCCATGTCAGCCCTGCAGAATATACCCCCAGAGATACCAGCTGCTGCAGACTGGCAAGATGGCAGCCCATGTCACCAGCAGGGGATCACCTCATCTCCTCTGACTGCAGGTCACCCCCTCTGATCACCTGGTTATACAGCCCCAATAGTCTACCAAGTAAGTCATATATGTATATGTGTTTTTATTGTTGTGTTGTGTTTAGTTGTGGTATTCTATCTATCTCCTATTTATGATCGCACCACCCAAAAATGATCAATAATTAGTAAACACTTATGAGGACACTTAGGGCCATTTTACACAGAAAGATTATCTGACAGATTATCTGCCAAAGATTTAAAGCCAAAACCAGGAATGGATTTAAAAGAGGAGAAATCTCAGTTTTTCCTTTATTACCTGACCTCTGTTTATAATCCATTCCTGGCTTTGGCTTCAAATCTTTGGCAGATAATCTGTCAGATAATCTTTCCGTGTAAAAAGGGCCCTTACACAGCTCTGCTACAATAGTGTGTCAGCAATACAACACAGCCGGCATCCATAAGTGATAATGCGTCCACAGCTCCTGTGTCCATACCATCAATCCTCTGTTATTATATGGCCACCCCTCCATGTTACTAGCATGTAATGGCCTCTATCTGCATTGTTTGGTGCCTGTCTCTTCTCCGCTGCCATAGACATTAGTGGGAGCTACAGAAAAAGCATAGACAGCTGGTGTGACTGTATTTGGAATCCCATTCACCTCTGGCCTCCGCTCATGGTTACGTTATGGGAAGCATATTGGTGTTTGGGCAGTGGACTGTAATGGTGGTATTACTGATTTATTATTGTGTGATCATGGTATTATGTCATGTTGCAGCGGTTTTATCTGTTTTGTGCGCTTTGTTCAGTAACAATATGGAGGTGATAGAAATTAGCGAATTTATAGTACCCCAGTAAGTTTCCCAGGACTGGATGCAGCTTTTCCAGGCACTCAGGGTGGAGCGGCACAGACTCTAAAAGCAGCACGGTAATAAGCAGATTGCCAAGCTAACAAAGCGATTCGCTTTGTACTGTAAATTCGCTCATCTCTAGTGATAGTTTATCGCTGTATGGCAGTAAAATACGCTCTTGGTATAGTGGTACTGTATGTACAGTATATAAAGATTTGTGTGTATAGGAAATATGTCATTGGTTTAGAGGCCGAGGAGGCTATGGTACGCTATTTCTGAATAAACTGAGTGTGTCCGTTTTGCTGGTGCAATATTTTAGCATTTGAGGCCCCACTTTTCATTTTGCCCAATGCCACACTTTGCCTAAAACCGGTCATGCTGCCGCAGCGCCCCTGCCGCCCTCCTCTCACAGTGGTTAGCTTCCCTTCTCCATTGTGCACACGTCCATCCAATCAGTAAGGGGACGTGCGGTCCGGGTGAAGACATGCCATGGCCGGCGCTCTGGTAAGAATTCACGGCTGTGGCTGGGGACTGTAGTTGTGTGGGAGGCTGGGGGTGGTAGTTTGGGGGGCTGGGGGTGGTAGTTGTGTGGGGAGATGAGGGTGGTAGTTGTGTGAGGGGCTGTAGTTGTGTGTATGGAAGAGAGGTAGCTGTGTGAATGGTGGAGGGGTAGTTGCTTGTATGGAGGGCGGGGGTAGGGTAGTTGTGTGTATGGCAGAGAGGTAGTTGTGTGAATGGCTGGCGGGGGGGGGGTGATGGGTGTTGTCTGGAGGGGCGGAAGGCTGAAGGAGCTTTATGTTACCTTAAGGAGGGGGGGGGGGGGGCGAAAAAAAGGTTTTGCACAGGGCGCCATTTACCCTAAGGCCGGCCCTGACTACACCCATAGGAGTGCTTTGGGGGTCATAGGATGCAATTCTGTGTACAGAACATTAATACATGGATACAAGGACAATGCCCAGGGTGCAGTCACTGCCCTCCAGCTGCCATGCCACTTACATCCCTGGCGGAGAACTACAAACTCCAGCTGGTCCCTCTGTTACATCTATTTCTTTTCCTCCTAGCCACGGCATAGATATACCAGCTTTCTGTAAGCACAGCGTCTTCTTCCCTCTTAGCTATATTGAACCTTGAAGTTACTAGGACAATATGTAAATCTATACCAGGGTCCCATGAGTTTACATGTAACATACTGTATAGCATTGGTATCTTCGTAAATGGCAGAAGAAGCATTGGACCACCTCAGGCACTAATTCTCTGGTGTGACTGCATCCTCTGCATCTCATTTACTTATAGAGGAAATAATTCTTACAGTTATGTCACAGAACCTGGATAGAGCGCTCAGTGCTTTTCCACAGCCTAGATATTAAACATGCAATGTCATAATAAACTCCCTAATGTCACAATAGAAAAAGGAAAAAAACTAAGTTAGGTAACAGTGCATGATGAATAAATACTGTGATGTCACAATACAAATATATGCAATGATCTCACAATACAGGAATATACACAATATAGAGATAAAAAATGATTGACAGTACATAGATAATAAAAGCAGCAATGTCACTGAATAGAAATAGAATAAACATTAAGGAAAACCCCGCCCATGCACTTTCGGGCTATATTTATCATGAGGCGGCAGCATTTGCTACTGCTCTGGACAGCTCCTCACATGGACAGAGGTGGCAGCAAAGAGCACTGTGTGAGACTGGAGAGAATACACCACTTCCTGCAGGACATACAACAGCTGATAAGTATTGGAAGGCTTACTTTTTTATTTTTTATAGAAGTAATTTAGAAATCTTTATAACTTTGTTGATTTGAATACAATATTTTTCTCCGGAGTACCCCTTTAAGTTTGCTACTTCTTCCATCTAAAAAATAAATAAATAAAAGCTCTATGTCTATTCATTTTTATGATTGGTGGGTGTTTCACTTACAAGACCAGCATAAGCTCTGTTCACATCATTGTTGGATGCTCCATTGACAGCATATAGAGATGAGTAAACCGCTCATCTAAAAGAAACAAAGCCATTTGTTTGATCAGTGCTCCGCTCATCGAGCCGCCTGCCTTTAAGCGCTGCTCTGTTCTCTGCCATTCCTCCCAGAATGCCGGAAAAAGCTGGGTCCAATCCTGGGAAACTTTTCCCAGTTTCCCAGGATTTGATCCAGCTTTCCCCCGGCACCCAGGGTGGAGATGCAGGGAGCGGAGCAACGCTTAAAGGCAGGTGGCTTGATGAGCGGAGCGCCGATCAAAATTAGCTGAGCGATTCACTCACCTTTAATAGCATATAGTAGTATTCTCTCAAAACTCCAAAAACATCATCAAAACGCCAATTTAAATTAATGGATTTTGTTAGGTATTGTGGGTACTCACCACAGAAGAGATATAGCACTGCGCTATGGCTTCCATTAAAAATGGGAATCATGATGTAGATGTGAATGGAGACTAAGAGCTGTGTCTAGGAAACATCATGAATTGACTTTCTTTGGCCAATAATCACACAGTACAAAGACACCTCTGCTCAAGGGCAATTGGTGTCATCTATGATCCTGTTGAACTCTGGAGAAATAGAATACTCACCCACACTTCTGCATCTGGCAATTCTATGGGTGAATCCTACAATTATGCAGTTTTACACCTAAATTCAGGTTTGGCACATGCCAGAAGAATGCTCTTCTTCTGAATGTGTAGGAACACTACTCTGGCTTTATGGTTTGGCTGTGCCGTCTAGCTTTAGTGAAGGGAGAGATGCGCCCTTAACCATACAATTATGTTCTATACTTAGAGTCACAGGATTCCAAGCTGTAGTAACAACTTGGGGATAACCTTTAACGTCTTTTTTCACTATGATAATCTTACTATGTATAATGACACAGTTTGCCGAATATGAAGTAAACATAATTTACAGGGCTTAGAGCTCCTACTTTCAGGCAACCTTTATAGCTTTAGGATTTTTTGGAAAGTAAATCGGCCAACCATATTCACAAGAGAATGGACACCGGTCCGCGCTTGTTACATCTATGACACATGGCATTCCTTTATCCCTACCACCCTCCAGAGTATACCAGTTGAAAAAGGTCATATGAGACCGAAACGTCCGTTATGGTATATGTTCTATGGATGAATTGTTATATAAGAATGCATGTGTTCAATCGCGGAGCAAACTCTTGTGTATACATATTGGAATAAAATAAGAAAATAAGAAACAAGCAAAATAACTGTTTCCCGGTGTGCAATTAATATTATAAAATATTGTTCTGAAGTTCTAATTGCACCCAATAGTGTGCACAGATATAATACTAACTTTGGTTATCTGTATCTATTCTGCCAGCGAGAAGCTGGGAGTATTTGCCTTCTACTAGTACTATCGAACTGTGAAGAGTTTTTCTGTCTATTATATTCCAAGAGACTGTATCAGGTGTACTGCTCTTGAGAAGAGATTACAGTAAAGACTCTACTTGTTTAAGTTATCTTGTCTAAGACTACTGCTGCACCTGCACTTCACTTATCCTAAATCTAAAGCGGCATGTCAGTGTATCCAGGGGTGGGCACATACCACTCGTGGCCACCATGACAAGTGCCTCGTTGGTACAATACCATCTCGCCTAGCTACATAACATCTAGCAACCTCCAGTCACTCCATAAGCACTGGGGAACAGGATAAGCGGGCAGGTTGTGAGCAGAAGACTCAGTGCAGTACCAAGCATGGGGCAGGTAGCATAGTCAAACAGGTGAAGGATCAGGGCAGGTGGCTTCAGAGGGAGGTCAGACAATCCGACTAGGCAAAAGAGACTGGGCTCAGAAAGAAAGTGTAATCCAAAAAACAGGCATGAGTCAGAATACATGGGAATACAGCAGACAGATACCTTCACTTGGATTGCTAGACTCCAACAATGCTCAGGCAAGGGAGGAACTGCTGGAGCTTAAATAGGTGCAGGTGGCTCTGGATTGGGAGACAGCAGTAGCAGGTGGAGGCAACCTGCCTCTATAAATCCTGCACACCCTAGTGGCCAGAGGTGTCACTGCAGCAAAAGGTGGGAAAAGATGCCTAAAGACACGAGCAGCCCCATAATGAGCATGGAGAACAGCAGAGGAGCAGACAGGACAGCAAAGACGGTGAGTCTCATCCATCAGCCTTAACATATATATAAATGTCATTTGTTGAGAGAGATTTGGGAGGCCCCTATACACTTTAGACTGTCCCTACAGTCAGCAATTTAATCCAAATAAAGTATATAGAGACCTAAACATTGAAGGTTTATCCTTTAGGTCACTAGGTACCCAGGTACTGGGCCACTTGGGCCACTTCAAGTTGTTAACGTTCCTGTGATTGGACACCAGTTTATTTGATCACCATTGGGTCAGGACTGGACTTTAAGCTATAGTCCAGTCACAATGAGTTTTCTACCTACCGCCCAGACCTTCTGTGACTCAATGGTAGCCAATGATTTCAATACAGAATGTATGATATTTTGTGTAAAAAGGTGATGCGCCTCATTTATAACAAGTGTTGAGTAATTATTAACCATTAAATAGCTTGCTGTCAGCACTAAGTCATGCAGAAAAAGTCATGTGACCCCATTTGTACTAAGTGTAAACTATGAGAACGTGCACAAGACAACGGAATTTGCTTAGTCACATCCTTTTAGCCTACACATTGGTCTTGTGATAAGCACAGATGGCGTCACAGATCACGCCTAAAGAAAAGCTATCACCAAGTTTCTGTTACAGTGGGCTACATATGTGACGTTACCAAGGAACTGAGTTATGATAACTGTTTTACGTACATTTGTATTGGACTGATTCTTTTCTGCCCCAGACAGTAGCCAGGTCAGCAAACCAAAGTAGAATGCAGTAAGTGTACAGAGACACTTCAGTTATGGGGTGGGACTATATTCAGGGGCCCAGGGTAATGAGTCTAGAAAATGGCTTATAGTATCCTGTCTCCTGCCACCTATGGCAACTTCCAATACTTACTGCATGTGACCCATATAGAAATACCAGAATTACATGAATAAAATTACTTACTAGACAGTTTTGTGTGAACATAGAGTCCATTTGGCCCTTGGGATCCAACAAGTTTATGTTATGGGCTATGAAAGGGTGCATAATGGTAAGATTAATCCCTTTGTCGCTCCCTTCACGATGTCTACAGATCTTGCATAAGATGGGGAATAACCTTAATTTCAAATGTATATGATGTACCAGATGTAGTATAAAACGTTTGGATTAGGGATCGGGGGCCTCTGAACATTTGGCCCTATAGGACCCAGGTATTTCCAATGACCGCTTAGTTCACGCATTCTATAGAGAATCATGTGCCCTCCTATAGGGTCAATAGTGCTTGTTAATAGATGTTCATAGATGTATCTTTTGACATATGATAGGGACACGTCAGAGGATTATTTCATACTAAAGGGATGGACCCTAATGTTCTGCTTCTGTGTATCCAGAAAAACGAATACACTGCGTTATATTTGGTGCTGGGCCTTATGGCATGGTACATGATCTCCAATGATAGAAAACATGCATTTTCCACTCAATCTCTAACCTGAGTATCAGTTTTTACCTTATTGTTTCTTTAAATATCGTTGCATCCTATTCTTTATGTACAACGAACATCATATTATATAATGAAACCTTTCCTTGGCATGTCCTATATTGTGTGTGTTAGGATTATACAGATTACTCCGGAAAAGATTAGGTGAAACAGTCAATAAATCATTTATTTTTAGCTGCAGTTACCATTTACTTAGTTATAAGTCACTTACTCACTTCCAGCAGTATATGGGTCACACAGAAGGAAACATTACATAGTCAGGTATACCATTACCTTGGGTGCAGAACATCTCAATTCCTATTCCTATTATGAACCATTAAAATGCCTTTTTGGATCCATTTGCATATTGTGTCATTTACAGAGAGATGTAAAAAGATGATGTGAGCAGATGGGAAAATGAATTCAAATGAAAGATGGCCATTTGAAGCTTAAAGGGGTTTTCTGAAGCCTGAGAAATTCTTTCTATTTACTCGTTATTTTATATTATGTCCCCCATAGTAAAGCAAAACAGCTACTCACCCATAGGCGGTGGGTAAAGATTTTGCTAGCTGTTCTTTCTATGGGATATCACATCTAACAGTGACAACCAGGACTGTGAATACTGGTCAGCCCCACCTAAGGCAAAAGATTAGTGCAAACTCCTTATACACAAGGCTTTTTTATGTTGCAGTTGTATTGTGTAGGAAAGCAATACAGAGATTATTCTGACCGTTTTACAATGCACATCTGAAGGTGTATATGGAACTTTTTCAGCTGCTTCTTGCTCCAGTTCTAATTTTTAGTTGTCCTTGAGATACTGAGTGGAGACTAGCTGCTGTGATGTCTACTATACAATGCACAGACAGAAAAGGGGGTGTGCTAGCCTATATCTCTGTGGCATACCATCAGAAGCAGCAGAAGCATGGAGAACATGACAGAGCAGTGCTGCACAGTAATAGTTGTGAATCAAGGACCTAATGGGCAACATGTAACCTGATCACTCAATAATCTTCTCTTTTAAGTAGTTTTAGCACTCAAGCCACACAAGGAATACTGTGTACAGTTTTAGCACCTGTATATAAGAAGGACACAGCTAAACTGGAGCGGGTACAAAGGAGGGAGACCAAGGTCATTAAGGAAATAGGTGGGTGACTGGACCAAGACAGGTTATCAAGCTTGGGGCTATTTAGTTTTGGAGAAAAAAAAAAGCCTTAGGGGCGATCTGATCATAGTGTACAAATATATCAATGGACAGTACAGGGATCTTTGTAGTGATGTTTTTACTCCTAGGTCAGTAACCATGACAAGGGGGCATCCTCTACATCTAGAAGAAATAAGGTTTCACCATCGATGCAGGTTCTTTACTGTACGAGCAGTGAGACTGTGGAACTCTCTGCCACATGAGGTTATCATGGCCGATTTATTAAATATGTTTAAGGGAGGCCTGGATGCTTTTCTTGAAAAAGATAATATTACAAGTTATGGACAATAGATCTCTGGTGATACATTGATCCAGGGATTGTTCTGGTTGCCATTGGAGTTGGGAAGGAGTTTTCTCCCTGTGATGGGGCAATTGTCATCTGCCTCATAGGGGTTTTTACCTTCCTCTGGATCAACACAGTAGGATTTTTGTAGGTTGAACTTGATGGACTAAGTGGAGAAAAAGCCATTTTTCTCTAATAAGATATATCACAAAGCATCTTATATTCTGTTCTACTGTTGATTTATGCAAAGTTTTTGGAAATTTTGCTGCCTGTTTAGGATGCTACATTAATGTATTTTATTAAACATAGCCATGGCTATAATGGTTGGTTAGGATTAGAGATGAGCGAGCACAATAAAAACGTAAGTGCTTGTTACTCAAGTCGAGCATTTTTCAAGTCAATGAGTGGCTGCAATGGTGTCCTGTCTCAGGTGCTGATTGGATGAGCGGTGATAGGGAAGACCAGAGCAGTAAGTATGATTTCCCCATTTAACAGCCTTTTAACAAGCACCCGAGCAGCACACAGTACTTACTTGAGTATTGAGTTATTTTAAATAGCCTCATACTCGAGCGACTACTACGTATACTTGTTTTAGCATGCGCGCTCCACTCAAGTAAAGATCCCATGACCTTTAATGTCTGAAAGCCAAAATCCCTTTTAGTCTACCCCTCTTGAGTATAGTCACACAACAGTCCTTAAATCTAATAGCTAATGTATGGCCAAACTTGATTTATCCTGATTTCTGTTATTAACTTTATCAGTCCCATAACTTCTAAGGTTTTCAAGTCCCAATAACTATTCTGGAAACCATAAATAGATCTTTCTTGCTTAGTAAAGTTTTTCTCTACATTTCTTTTCCTCAGAAATATTTTTAAGTAGAAGGAAAAAAAAATTACAACAGCAATAACGTAGGTGTCAGAACAATTGAAAGGCTATTTGGTGAAGTGTGAAGTCAACATATAATGGAAGAAGTAAAGGCAATTTGTTCCCAACTGCAAATATCTCTCTATGTGAGGAAAGAAAAGGATAGTTTTGTCGAATAGAATAGTAAAGTACAATATTCTGTCATCATATGATAAGTGACTTCCAATGTATTACACATGTATGCAGTTTCATGTGTTCTAAAGTTATGATAGATAGATAGATAGATAGATAGATAGATAGATAGATAGATAGAGCACATGACTAGATATAGGGTAATTTTTTATTATTGCAGTAATTATTATAGTAATATAAATTACATTTGATATCTGGGAGCCCAGCTATAGGTTTGTCATCCCGACCCAGTAGCTTCATGTTGCACCTCTATCCTAAGGGTAGGGACTGATGTAAAGACAATGCTGACCAGCAAAATACTGTTTCTGTTATAGGATATCATGTCAGTATAAGTGTCCCCTGCTGTTGCTTATCCTACTAATTAATTTCTGATTCTGGCCTCCTCAGCACGAACATTAATACCTGTGTAGAAGCCTATGCGTCCTTTACTTCCTTTGTACACCTGTGAGCCTGTATATGTGAAAAGAGAGAACTGGTATTACATGGAAATTTATAGACATTTATAGACATTTTCCCATTTCATGGAATAACCCCTATAAATGAGTATTAGGCTATGTTCACACTACATTTAACAGGGTTCTCTGCATAGCAACAGACGGTGTTAAACTGCCAGCTGCTGGGCTTCAATTAGGACGTTCCTGCAGCTGATACCTCTGTATCAGCTACATGAAATTTTTTACAATTGACTTGTGGGCACTGACGGGTGTGCCCGCAAATCAATTAACCAATCACTTCAATGTAAAGTGCAGCAGTCGCCACTCTTTACATTTTGTGAATGGTTATTATTTCTGGACGCTGTTCACTGCCGCCCCTGCAGTATAGTACGGAGGCTAATTCCATTACAAGAAATGACTCAATCAAAGGCTCATAAGTGGTAGACTATACACTAGGTTATATGGTGCAATACAATTTTTATTTGGTAGACAAAAAATAATAATAACAGTGCTTCATATGTACAGTGACTGGTTTTCTTTAAAGGGCGAGGTAGCATCCATATTAGATAGTAACTGAGCAATATATGGATTAGTAGGTAGGTGTCTGTCCACAGTAGAAGTGGCTATTGCACCCTACCTCACTCTAGGAGACCGCTGGGACTTAAGCAGTCTCAGTACCCAGCGGAAAATGTCCCTATTCTTTTGGTAAGTGCACAACAGTTAGTCTAGGAGTGGTGTTGTCGTCACCTCCTATCAGTTAGTAATGGTCATAGGTCCGTACAATGTGTGTAAATACAGGGCTGTACAGTGTCTGTTCAGCATAGATTGTGGTAGATACTGAGATCAAAGACAGCAGTTTGAATCATTCCACAGGTCATCCGACGCATTTCCCCCTTTTTTATTGGTAGGAATAATTGGGTTCATCAGGGATGTTCCGTTTGTGGATGGTCAGCCGTGTAGCAGATCTAGTGAAAGTAAGTATATACAGTGTATCAGTACCCTGTTGTGTTGTCATAAATAGATGTTTAGAAAAATATTGAATATTGAAAAGTGCTACCTCTCATATATGTCAGCTCCATGTAGTAGTTGTTGCACAGAGATCCAATAACATTAATATGGATGATAGGACAAGATGATTAATGACGTCATCAAGCCACTGGAGATGTATGCCGGTATGGGGTAGCAAGGTATTCCCCCAAATTCCCCCAAAACGAGGTCTTCTCAGAGAGGGAGTTAAATCTACCTATAACCACAACACCATCCATCCAAAACACGTTCAGGGACCTTCAGAACGCCTATAGGGACAATATCAAATCATATTGGGAGACTAAGTCCCTCGAGAATTACATCTCACACAAGATAGTTCCCCGGGGACTTCGCATCAATATCGTCCCCGCCGATAGGAGCAAGAACCCAGGCCTCCTTAAGAGGTGGGAACAAGAAGCTACTGCTTCGTCAATAAGGTTCATGAACCTCCTCCTGGATGACGAGCGCATAACCCTAGACAAATCTACCAAGAAATTAGAGGGACATATACAAACAGCCCTGACGTTTAAAGATAACCCAGAATTTACCAAAAGGGAAACAGAATTACAACAACACGTAGACCAGTACAAAAACAAGATTAAGGACAGGAAACACAAACAATTCGTCAGGGACCTTGCAGTATTCAAAGAGGGCAAGGCCTACACATTTCTCCACACCACATCTAATCCAGAGACTGAGACGGACGTATCTTCATCTGATACTGACACGTCCTCATCAGGGAGATCCAGAAGGAAAAACAGAAGAAACTTTAGCCGATCACCTTACAGTACACGACAGAGGGCAAGAGGGGAATGGCAACCACCACCACAAAGCCAAACATATGGACGAGGAAGGGGACGAGGGAGGTACAACACTTACCAAGACAGACAACACTTCAACAACGCATCCCAGGGTACCCAACCCACCACAACTACCTCCGTAGCATCATCATCATCGCTGCATACAGCCTCCTCCGCCCAAGAATCAACTGCTACTCCCTCCCCCTCTTTTTCAGCGAGGGGGGTGCCCACAGCGGGCACCTTTTAGGACCACCCAATGGATCCACATCTCCCAACGAACAGATTCACTCCTCCAACCAAATTATCAATCTATCACATCACACACTAACTAGCGCCGAAGAATCATTACTCATGAAGGGCCTGTCTTTTGTGCCAACAAACAATTTCAAGGTGTTCGACTGGGTGAAAGACATACACCTCTTCGCCCGGAAATTAAAATGGAAGAAATTCTTTGCACTAAATGAGGCCAGAAAATGCCTCGAACTGGGAATACTACCAGAAGACCTTCCTGGGGTAACCACACTCTCCAGTCTCCTGGATGAAAACGAGAGAGAACGAGGCCTGGGACCCTTCTCCACTTGCCAACCTAAGTCCAGAAGGATGCCACCTGTGAGTGATCAAGACAGCATTGACATCTTTATTAGGGTAGTGACACAAGAACTTGAACAACTAGCACAGAATCCATGGTCACAGAAAGCTAACCTTAGCAGGGAAGAACATCTAGCAATGAAGAAATTACAGGACGATCGGACCATCGTAATTAAACCAGCCGACAAAGGGGGCAATCTGGTCATCATGGACCATAACATCTATCGGGACATGTGCCTGATGGTTCTGAGAGACAGAGATGGGTACAAACTCCTGGACTCGGATCCCACAGACCTTTTCAGAAAGCAATTAAAAACTATACTGGATGACGCTTTGACAACGGGCATTATCGACAAGAAGGAATATGCGTTCCTACTACCCACAGCCCCCCGGGTTGCAACGTTCTATGGACTACCGAAAGTCCACAAAGGCCTACACCCCCTCAAATGCCGCCCCATCGTGGCAGGCATTGGTAACCTCACACAAAATCTCGGGATATATGTGGATGAGATTCTAAGACCTCTGGTCATAAGTATCCCATCATACATCCGCGACACCATGGACCTCCTGGCGAAACTGGCGGATATCACAACAAAGAAGGAGTGGTACCTTGGAAGTATCGATGTTGAAGCTCTATATAGCTCTATCCCACACTCAAGGGGTCTTCAAGCGGTAGGACACTTTCTCCAGACCAGAAGTGTCCATCTCACCAACCACAATGATTTCGTCATTCGCATCTTGGAATGGATTCTCACCCATAACTACTTCCTCTTCAACAACGGGGTGTACCACCAGCTCAGGGGCACAGCGATGGGGAGCCCTATGGCCCCCTCGTACGCTAATCTGTTCCTGGGCTGGTGGGAGGATACCACGGTCTTTAGTGACAAACATGACCAATACCACCCTTACATCGAATTCTGGGGACGCTATATCGACGATGTTCTCATCCTGTGGTCTCGCACACCCGCCGACTTCAATAGATTCATCAAGGACCTGAACGAGAACGAAATTGGCCTCCGGTTTACATCCGAAATTAACAAGGATCAGATCTGCTTTCTGGACACCATCATAAAGATACAGGACACCGTCATCTCCACAGAAGCCTACCGGAAGCCCACAGCGGGAAACAGCTTGTTGAAGTGGGAAAGTCACCATCCTCTCAACCTTAAGACCGGAATCCCGAAGGGGCAATACCTCCGTATTAGGCGTAACTGCAGTACAACACAATCCTTTGAAAAAGAGGCCAAAGCACTCCAAAGAAGGTTCAAGGAGAGAGGCTATCCTAACTACACTCTCTCAAAGGCGTACCAGATAGCGAAACAAAGCGACCGTCAGGATCTTCTGGTACCCAGGAACAAGGACACCCAAGATGGAACCAATGACCTTAGAATCATAGGGACATATGACAACGCGGCACCACAGGTGAGATCCATCCTAGAAAGAGCATGGCCGATCCTGAGAACGGACCCCCATCTCACCTCGGTAATCCCCAGCCGCCCCCAAGTCACCTACAGAAGAGGACGAAATCTAGGTGACCTTATCACCAACAGTCACTACGTCCCTCCGGTCTCCAAACCTACCACCTGGCTGGACACCCGCATAACCGGCACCTATAGATGTGGGGACTGCAAAGCATGTCACTATATATCAGTGTCGAAGACATTCTGCTCTGGCTCCAACCCCACAATTTACAAGAATAGGGGCTTTGCGAACTGTAAAACCCAACGCGTTATCTATCTGGCCACATGCGAATGCCCGAAATCCTATGTGGGAAAAACTATACGGGAATTCAGACGTAGAATCCTGGAGCACATCGGTGATATCGAACACTCACGACCTAAACCAGTATCAACCCACATGCGGACAGTGCACCCCAAAACCCCCTTCAACATCACGTTCAAGGCCATTGAAACAATAAAACCAGATGTTCGGAGGGGAGACCATGATAACAAACTCCTGAGAAAAGAAACGGAGTGGATTTACCGCTTAAAGACCTTGGAACCAAGCGGTCTAAATGACCAGATCCTGTTCACACACTTTATCTAAGGACATTCATCCCTTTCCACTATACCCTTGGGCAATCAATCTAATCACATTCCCTAACCGCTTGCCCCGATACAGCACCCTCTGTGACAGGGCACCTCTACTCCTCCTATGCCCTACCTTCTCCACCCTACCTTATGTTAATACCTTGTTTCACATTTTACCTATGTATGATCTCATACTCGCCTGACCAGAAGTATCTCCATCATCCTATAATAGCATCGTTATGTCTAAAACACAACTAGTCTCATCCATACTGGTTGTGCATCTTTACACATTCATCTTCCCCCCCCCCCCCTTTTGCTTCATTACCATCTCCCCTCTATTGTAAACCCTGTAGTATACTTAACATCTATCAGCTCATTTGATCCATGATTAATCTTGCCCCAACATCCTCCAGCCTACTCCATCCATCCTATATACCTTATTAAAATGACAGATCCTATCCTTCTCCATATTCCCACTTCCCTGTATTCACATCCACATCGCAAACTAAGGGCATTTTAGAGGTGTGGGCAAGTATCCTCAATCCCCGCATTGCGCATGCTCGGATTTGGCGGAGACACGACGCACTGACGTCATCACGTCAGCGCGTCCCCTCCACGCCCACACAGCCATGCGCTCTTTAGGACGCGCCGGCCGGCGGTCCCATCAGACGCACATCGGCTATCAGAAGCGCTACATCGGGACTTCCCTCTTCATCAAAACGTGAGTGGTACATCTCCCCTCTTACAACATTGCCCCAGGATTTCTCCCACAGGAGGTCTGATGGTTCATATATGTGTCCACATTTAGGAGGGTCTCCACGTGGCCGGGCTGCTCATCCAACAATCATATTGGAGGGACTCATTATATACCCACGTCTCAGGTATGCGTATTGCACCCACATAATCTCTATACCTACAGATCCATACGCACCTTTTGGCTGGGTTCACACTATGTATATTTGAGGCTGTATTTGTGAGGCTGTATAGCAACCAAAACCAGGAGTGGATTGAAAACACAGAAAGGATCTGTTCACATAATGTTGTAATTGAGTGGATGGCCATCATTTAATGGCAAATATTTGCTGTTATTTTAAAACAACGGCTGTGGTATTGAAATAATGGCCGTTATTTACTGTTATATGGCGGCCATCCACTCAATTTCAACATTGTGTGAACTGATCCTTTCTGTGTTTTCAATCCACTCCTGGTTTTGGTTGCTATGAGGACCTGACATGAGGACCAAATACAGCCTCAAATATACATAGTGTGAACCCAGCCTTAATGACCACCAGGATGGGATCTGTGTTTTTTATAGGCACCCGCATCTATACTGATTTGGGGGAATACCTTGCTACCCCATACCGGCATACATCTCCAGTGGCTTGATGACGTCATTAATCATCTTGTCCTATCATCCATATTAATGTTATTGGATCTCTGTGCAACAACTACTACATGGAGCTGACATATATGAGAGGTAGCACTTTTCAATATTCAATATTTTTCTAAACATCTATTTATGACAACACAACAGGGTACTGATACACTGTATATACTTACTTTCACTAGATCTGCTACACGGCTGACCATCCACAAACGGAACATCCCTGATGAACCCAATTATTCCTACCAATAAAAAAGGGGGAAACGCGTCGGATGACCTGTGGAATGATTCAAACTGCTGTCTTTGATCTCAGTATCTACCACAATCTATGCTGAACAGACACTGTACAGCCCTGTATTTACACACATTGTACGGACCTATGACCATTACTAACTGATAGGAGGTGACGACAACACCACTCCTAGACTAACTGTTGTGCACTTACCAAAAGAATAGGGACATTTTCCGCTGGGTACTGAGACTGCTTAAGTCCCAGCGGTCTCCTAGAGTGAGGTAGGGTGCAATAGCCACTTCTACTGTGGACAGACACCTACCTACTAATCCATATATTGCTCAGTTACTATCTAATATGGATGCTACCTCGCCCTTTAAAGAAAACCAGTCACTGTACATATGAAGCACTGTTATTATTATTATTTTTTGTCTACCAAATAAAAATTGTATTGCACCATATAACCTAGTGTATAGTCTACCACTTATGAGCCTTTGATTGAGTCATTTCCTGTTTGATATACATAAGCGGGGACACTGTAATCACATATTTCTTATCTTTAGGGATCACATATCTTTTCTTAATTTTTAATTCCATTACAATCAGCAACCATTCTTTACTGAAAAAGGACGACGTGTGAACATAGCCTTACAGGAAATATTTCTAGGCAAGTGATATAGTTACCATCCTCAGTCCCCCACCATTGCCTGTTTAATGCATCTATGTTCCCACTGAACAGTACAGCCCATGACTGCTGCTACCACTGATCGTTTGAGAAGGCAATTCTATTGGCTGACCCCCAGAGTTTTATGACACTGGTGTCCATAGGGGAGCGAGGAGAGTGAGTACATCCTTTTTTTTCCCCTTTTGACCAGCTGCCTGAACACAATTAAAAATAAATAAATAAAATTCTGGAAAATATGCTTTAAAAATGAAGGGTATACTAACATGCTGCAGATATGTTGCAGAAATTTGTGACTTTTCCAGTCATCTTCCTTTTTACCGTCCATGCTACAATGGTATGTATAATCAGTTGACCGTTAAACAAGAGATTTTGACTGAATCATTGTCCTTTAAATCATTTTTAATATTTTTAATAGTCTTCCTTTGTATAATGTTGGCTGTGAGCTATTGAACTGGGGAATCTCTTCTGATGTCTCCATTCCCTTCTTATCCTTATGCCTATGTTAGGGATCAATGATTTCAAGGACACAGAAGATTGAATTCACAACCTCCGTAAAAAGTCCTACTTCCTATCGGCGGTCTATACCTATCCCTACCGGTGTTTAGCAGATCGTGAAAGCTTATGCTGATCTCAGGAGCTCTTTTTAAGTCCCTTGACATTTACAAGGAAGTTGTTGATTAAGGTAGGTAATAAAATATTTCACGTAAATGGAAGTGTCTGTCGGTATCTATTATCATATTAAGGATCATCTGAAGATAGGCGCTCATGCGGAAAATACATTCAACTAAGAACAAGAGTAGCGTGTATCAGGCATAGTACGTGGGCTGACAAGTCCCGGCAAGCTGATGAGCTCCTGAGATAGTCTACAAGGATCTGCGGCACATCTGCTCATGTGACTGCTGACACTTCTGCCTCCTGAAGATCATCTTGTTACTTCACATCTTACCTCCATCATAATTAATTACTAATTAAAGTATAATGATGCTCATGTATACACGGGGTTAATGACTGCTCCTTCTTTCCGAGAAATAACTATAGATATATCGTATCATATAAAGAATTCCAGTTCCTACTTTCCCATTATGGTTATCACCATCATCATCATCTTCATTATCACTTCCATTAGTCATACATACAGTAGTAGCAGAAGTTATTGTGGGGACATTGGGGTTTGTTTCAGTTATAATAATAAAGTGACATTTCCTTTCATGTGTTCATTGTAGTCAATGGGACCTGGTTGGTGATAAGTAATCAGATATTTTAGTTTGCTGGATGCTCATTTGTCCATGTTCATATACTATGTAAGGGTAGAGAATTACCCAAAAGGGAGAAAGCCCAAGTTAAGACCTGGAGCAGTCACCCCATACACCTAGCCAGAATCCTGCTCCACACTGATGAGGGGCAACACCCTGAAACAGCTGTCTATGAATGGATACCTGGCCTTGGTTTTACCCTTGTCATTACATTGACTTGTAGGGCCACTTAATATAGTGGTTTTGGTGGTTTCCTTACAGGAGCCGCTCCTTGGCTGGGTCCTTCCTGGAGGGATATCTGGCTAGTCCTGTGTTTCAAGGCTCCACGGGCTCTTCTTTTACATATTCATGTTTGCCAGGGAGCAATGCACCAAGGATTTCACTGCATTGACGGCTTTAACTGGCAGCCAGCAGTGTTATCGTTGGGTTGGTCTCCCTAAGGTCAGCAATCTGTTTCTCTTATGACCCCATACAATACACAGTCTGTACATTGCTACAATATACTGATAGCTCCCAGTAGTGATGTATTTTCTATACTCTGGGGTTGTGCCGCCTAAATATTTGTATTGCATATGCATTGTCTCTTCTCATTATATCTCTATTGCCATATTGATACAGGATAGATCATAGACTTTAATACTGTGATGGGATGTCACTTATACAACAAGGTATTTAGAGACTGGCTGTCATGTTGCCGTGTGACCCTCTGCTTAATATTCCCAGCACACGGATGAAATGCAGGTGGCTCTCTTATATCCCTGTGTTCTTTCCATCCAAGTAACACCATGCTTCTGGAGCAAATGGAAATATAGTATATTGCAAATTCTGTATCTGTCTAGATTAATGTGTGGCCGAAAAGTAACAAATCAGAGTTGAGTCCGTGAGCTATAAATCTTTCGCCCGGCTTTCAACAATAATTTGGTTTCAAAACAAGCAGCGGTGCAGCTGAGCTGAATAGAACAGATGATGGTGAGGCAGAAACACCTGGTTACTATGATTTTTTGTACAGCAATGGTTATCAGGGATTGAGTATTGGACAATTCATTCAGCGTCTTCCCATCATATGCATTGATGGTATATTGATTAGATCTCCATTGGTCCTTAATAAAAGAGACCAAGACCTCTTTAACCCTATTTAAGGCTATGTCACTTTCATGGTGTAGCAATTGCAGCACATTTTCATTGATTTGTATTGCACTGTAATGTGCCGGGCCTGCGCAGAAGAAGAAGGACAAATTGTGGCTGAAGATGAGAGGAACTTTACTGTTGAACTTGTGGTAAAATGGTGAATATTGATTTCACGGCTATGTTCACAATACGTGAACATAGCCGCTCAGTCAATCACTGGCCACGGTGGTCCCGGCTTGTGATTGGCTGAGCTAGGACAGGTAAGACAGGCTGCTCTGAAGCTGCAGCGCACGGAACCCGTGGAGAAGAGGAGCAAGAGGAGCCCTGGACCATGGATAGGTAATTAGATAGGTGTATTTGTTTTGCAAATCATCAGACGCCGGCCGCGCACCGCTATTACATGTAGCGGTGCACGGTTGGTGGCCGACAATTATAGGACAGAACCTATATCAACAATCAGCCGATGACACCGATCATCGGCTGATCGTTGTGTTTATTACACAGAATGATAATCGGACGGATAGGGCCGATTCGGCTTATTATCGTTCCGTGTAATAGTACCCTTACAGAGAGTACAATGTCCCACACTACAATGAGCTGGGGTTGGGGGCTCTTAATGAAGCAATAAGTTACCCTAGGATGCAGCCATATCCTACTCTTGTTTCATCAAGCCACCATGGACGTCTTACCTGATGATCCCTAAAGCTGTCAGTGTATTAGTTTGTATGTCTCAGCCATGACTAAGGGTACTATGTGTGCCAGAAATGAATTGATGTTCTTCTGAGTGTTCTGTATCCTCTGTTGGTTTTATGGATGCACCAATAAAGAAGTTTTTTTCTCTGAGTTTACACACATTTCTTAAACTGTATGTCTCTTATGCCTGGGCCTGTGACCTGTTTTACTGCTAGGGGGGGATACAACTTTTTGTGCATCCTTTCTGGAAGGCTCAGCTCCAACTACCTGCTCTCCCTGCTTCCCACAGCACACATTTAGCCTTCCCTTCCTGTCCTGTCTCCCCTCAGGTTATTGTATATATCCGGGGCAGCTCCCTCTACTGGCCTGGAAGTAATCCTGCACAGTGCCTGGGCGAGGTCCCCAACATCTATACTTCTGTGGTTGATCAGTCATCGGACCCCAGTGATCAGACAATCCAAATAATATGACTGGTGGTACACTGGGTCAGGGAAAGGATGGCGAGGACACACAGACAGTGGCCCTGCACTGACCTCTTGCTAATCCGAATTGGCAACTTCAGCCCCTCGCTCCTGCTCTGTTTTGATTGGATGCACATTGGAGGAGCATATCTGGGCGCTACGTGGGGCAGGGGTAGTTGAGGCTGCCGGTACTATCATTGCGGCGGGCTAAGGACGGGCTGTGAGCCATCAAAAGAGCCACATCTGGTTTGCAAGCCATAGGTTCCCGACCCCTGGTCTATGGAATGCCTTTCTCAGTGGAGTGCTATAGCAGTATAAAATCATATAATAAAAAATATATTATGCTGTTGTAATATTAAAAATAATAAAGAGGCCATGCTCACCTGTCCGACCTTCCTCCGGTGCCTTCCTGTTTGCTTCTCCGGTCTCCTGCTCAGTGACAGCCTGCTCAGCCAATCGCTGCATAAACCATACGCTTCTTGAAGCTCTTGCAGCTCCCAACAGATCAATTTTTTTTTGTCTTTGTGATATGTGAATTTTTTTTTATTTTATTTTTTTTACATGACGGGAACCTATTTTAAGAGTTTTCATTGTCCATTTATAAGGGGGGTTGGAGTTCGAACCACTGGGACCCTATTGATCTCTAAAATGAAGAGGCAGTGGTGCTGGGAAAGTTCCTTCGATGCTTTGCTCTTGAAGGTCATTGGCCATTGACTAAATTAGAAGTTAAAGAAGCCCATACCTTTCCTAGTGCGGCTGCCACTTCAATCTTGTAATCAGATGGGGTCACAGCTGTTAGACCGCCACCAATCAGTCACTGATGACATATCCCAGCAATACGCTTTCAAGGCTCGCGCAGAGACAACCCCTTGAAGAATCAGGTTACATTTCATTATGACAATTGTTGCTTTATTCCTTATTCCTGGAGACCTTGCACAACCTTCTCTATTGAATACTCACTTACCTTATTATGATAATGTGCCACGGTGTCTCAGCACACACAATAGTGCAAGGTCAGAAGGCATGTACCTGAGCAGAAGCCAAGCGCACCATTTATTTAAGACTCGTTTTATACATTCAAATAGTGCAATAAAAGGGGATTGTTTATATTCTGCCGTAACAAACGCAGAGACACAAAGATCTATATTTGAGTGCAGCGGGCTTGGCTCATGGAGAGAGACTCAAGATGATTCATTGATAGCGGGGAGCAGGAAAATGACCTTCCTTCAAAGAAGTTATTTACCTGCAGTAAAAGATATAAAATAGCAATGGATTTGTAAGATGGAAACATCAAAGACCAAAAATACCACACAAGACGAGCAAATTAATTGGAGACATGCAATATTAATAGTTTCCTGAGGATTTTGACCTCTGGATTTTACATTGTATAAACAGAAGCATGCGCAGTATGCACATACTATAGGAATTCCTCTTTATAGAGTATTACAATTGCTCTAATATTCTGACTATTCACGAGGATTTATAGCCCATCTCACATCTGCATTAGCTGGAAATAAAACTGCTCTATTACACTGTTCATCCTAAGCTTCCTGGTTCATAAACTGAATTTTATCTGCAGTAAACAGTAATAGAGGAAATAAAAAGTACAGTGAAACCTCCTGAGCAGACAACTTCTTTGAGAAGACCACTGTCCTTCCAGACCAATTTTTTTTGTCTGTCCAATTTTTGAACCATTATTTCCTATGGATAATGGCTCTCTTTTCGAAGACCACCCCCGATCTGACCAAACATAACTTTTTTGTGCAGATTGTGTAGCTGAAGACTCCCTTATAAAGACCAGAAGCAGGACTTACATGTTAAGGCTATGTTCACACTGCGTGAGAGACCGGCCTATCCATGATCCAGCCACGTCACGGAACGGCCGGTCTCTTTATTATTAGTACCGGCCGGATGATGTTTCTGTTCTGATGCAGGCGCATGAGCTCACGCCCGCATCAGAACTTCCCATAGCACACAGTGAAGCAAGCGGCCGGAGCCACTTGCTTTATTGTTTAAACTGACACAATATACGCTCCGGCCAGGATCCCATACGGACCCTCAGAGAACTGACATGTCAGTTTTTTGCGGCTGCAATTTAGTGAATTGCGGCTGCAGAAAACTGACATGTCAGTTCTTTGAGGGTCCGTATGGGATCCTGGCCAGAGCGTATACCATGTGTATACGCTCCGGCCGGGATCCCATAGAACAATAGGCAGTGTTCCACCCCGCACAAAGTACATCCGTTGTTGCCGATAGCAACAACGGCTGTCCTTTAAGTAGTGTGAACATAGCCTAAAATTGCTATCCGACAGCAATGACAACGCCATGATGGAGGAGGAGGCGCACAAGCAGGACGAAGGGGGAGGTGTGGTTAAGCTGGGAGAAGAAGACTGAGACCCGGACCGAAAAAAATTACCTTTGTCTCTGTGATAGGTATACTTTAAAGCGAATGTATCATCAGGTACATTTGCTTTAAATGTTGCACATGAATAGAACGGTGCTGCCATGGGGAAGCCGGTGACATTGTCCTTTTTTTGAATCAATGGAGCTGGGTCATAGAGGGGTTTCCTCCCACTGGGGGTGAGCTGGCCCGCCTCCAGTGCTTCAGCCCGGTGCTCGGTAATAGACTGGTGCCATGCGTGGAAATTGGGCTGCAGTTAAAAAAAAAATGCATGTCGGCGCCATTCTATTCATGTGCAACACTTAAAACGAATGTAGCTAATGGAACAATCTTTTGACCATAGCTACTTCTGTAGGGCATTACTAGTAATGGCAGGTGTGTTAGAAAGAGTTGAACATGACTGTAAAATAGGGGTGTTCTATTTATTTGGTTCAAACCCTGTATTCTTAAAAAAAACAAAAAAAAACCTGACCCATAGTACATACAGTCCAGTGCACCATTCACTGTACAAACCAATCCAAGCACAGTTTATAGCACTTACACATTTCTCCATTGCCTTTTAAGTAAACTTGACAATATATTTTCTAATTTTAATGAAGTGCCGCCAGCGGTGGTGAAGCCTTTCCTGGGTTTTTGAAGGAACAGAACATGATTATTTAGTGAGTAAATATGGCTAGTTGTTCTTCAAAGGGAACAGTCAATGGACCATAGAGAGAAATCAATACATCTCTCCTTGTTACACAATAACTTAATAACTCAAAATGTTTCCAAATAATTGCTATGTGGACGTACAGGGGTTCCTTTGTACATTAGAAATATACATTCAGTGCTGTGCCTGGGAATTCACCAGTTAATGATATATGAGCGCATAAAAGCCGCTATTACAGGGATGACAGTTCACAGAACGTGTTTACTTCTCCGCACAACGCTATAATTTATACATTATTAAGCCACAGGGGGCAATTTAGAAAACATAGTCAGAGATTGTAACTGTATTTAATATATATATTTTTTTTTCATTTAAAAAAAAAAAACTCCTTATCCTTGAACTTAATTTTCTGAACTATTTTATGTTATTTTTTATTTTTGTCCATAATTGTGTTCCATGATTATAAATAAATGCCTTACCATAACAGTAGAAAGCAATTTGATATAAGCATTTTAATCAGCATCATAATCATCTTATCTCATTTCAAATTGTTGAAGAAATTAAAATAGAAAAAAAAAAGGCAAATTTATAATTTTGTGTGTTCAGCTCCGTTGTATATTTATTTGTCTCTATGGTAACAGACTACAAACAAACTCCACATGTAGTCAGATTCCGCAGTCAAATGGTATTCTACTCCCTCTGTACTCTCTTCTACCTTGCCAACAGACATTAGAACAGGAATGTGGAATCTTCAGCCCTCCAGCTGTTGTAAAACTACAATTCCTATTATGCCTGGACGGCCATGCTGGGAACTGTAGTTTTGCAACAGCTGGAGGGCTGAAGTTCCCCACCTGGCAGCTCTCTGTTGTGTGACTGCAAACTGTACTATCATACATGGTTGATAATATTTAAAATGTATATACATAGCCATATTACTACACCTATTTGGGGAAATTGTGAGAAGGTCTATTAGGGCACCCACAAAATTCTACTATATTTAAGTTTGCTTTTAGTTTCATGTGGAGGGGTAGAAAATTTTCTGTTGGATTTCCCGTGAACAGAAAGTAAATTATGGTGTGTGCCACTGGATATAATATTACAAGCATACACCGAATATCTCGGGGTGCCATAGGTCACATGATCTGCAAGCTGAATTGACATTGTATCTCTTATTGCTTTGCCTTTACTCCCAAAGTGTGTTTGGTATCTTCCTCATCCTTGAGGACATGATTTAAATGAATTTATCGTTTTGCCTATCACTACAAAGCTATTTGCCTACATGAACTGTCAAGCGGACTTTTAATCACGGACACTTTTTGGACACTGTTTGATTATGTGGTCACGTGATGGCCTCTGAACACCTTATATATGTAAATCACTGGGGAGGCACTTGAGCATCCCACGTGACCTCTAAACACAGATGTAAGGAATGAATTACTTTGTATGCACCAATCACAGTATGTTATTTTACTATATATTGCACACATATGTTTCACTGAGCACGCTTGAAAATGGTGGCGAATAGCTGCTGAAACGTTGCGCCTGTATGCTGCACTAGCTGTTTGAATAAATTGCACCTTGAATTTCAATAAGGAGTGCTGTGGATTTTCCCATACTATTTAAACACGGTCCCTGGTCTTGACTTGGATCCGCTGGCACCCAGCGTTTACCTCTCTTAAAGTGCTGATACTACTTTCTTGTGATTTTGCTTTTTAATTAGATACATTTACTATGGCTGTGCTACATGTTACTAAATCAGTCACAAGATATGGGAACAAAATACACACCAATCCCCATTAGAATAGACTCCTTAGTAAATGTCCCACGTAGTCTCTTGTGATCTTTATCATAGGTTGGTATACCATGTTTAGCTAAAAAAAACAATAGTATATAAACTTTGTTGAGTTCTATCACAGTCCTCCATGAGTTATTAGCGAGGACAAGTTCAGTTCTTTATGGCTTAACCTTTGCTATCGCCTCATTTATTTGTGGCCTTGGATAAATTTCACTTTAGTATTTGCTAAGCTTCTGATATTTACATTGACCTAGGACAAGCAATAAACTTTTGTAAAATAACAAATGGGAGCAATCGACCAATCCCCCGGCTACCTCCAAGTCAAACACATTTAGCAGTAATAAAGTATATTAAAAGGTTAATTCAATAAAACAAATCTGTCAGGAACCTTACGCCATGATCCAACAACTAAGTCCTTAGTACCTGCGAAGTTTGGCCGACAAATGTCAGTCTGGACTTTGTATATTGTATTTTCCTTTGTACTGTGGTTGGTTTTGGTTACAAAAAAAAAAAGAAAAAAAAATGGTCTTTTGTGTTTCACAGGATATATATATATATATATATATATATATATATATATATATATATATATAGTTACTGTGCGCCCTTGTTTGTTAAGGGGTTAAAGGGGTACTTCAGGGGGGAAAATGTTTTTAAATCAATTAGTCTGAGAAAGGTATACAGATTTGTAAATTACTTCCATTTAAAGATTTTAGGTGTAAAAGTACTTATCAGCTGCTGTATGTCCTGCAGGAAGTGGAGTATTTTTTCCCTTTTTGACACAATGCTCTCTGCTGCCACCTCTGTCCATGTCGGGAACTGTCCAGAGCAGTAGCAAATTCTCTACGGCTTTGTTCAGTTCCCGAGACGGACAGAAGTGGCAGCAGAGAGCACCCTGTGAGACTGGAAAGAATAATCAATGACTTCAGGACATTTTTAAAATAGAACTAATTTACAAACCTGGATTTTTAAATAGAACTAATTTAAAAACCTGTCTAACTTTTTTTTTTTTAACAATAGTTGATTTAAAAATATTCTTTTTCTCTCTACAGTACCCCTTAAATATGACACATTTTAGGACTCATCAGACACCCTTTATCCAGACCGTTAAAATAGACATAAAAAACACTGTTTGGCGCAGTCCATAAATTTTGCTGTTTTCTGCTTAGCAAATCCCCCCCCCCTTATTTTAAATGCATTGAACCACACAGCATATAGAATTGTGTCTCCCCTCACATACAGACACTCTGACAACTTGTTACACGAAGAAAATAAAAAAAATATAAAAAATCATGGTTAGAAAGTAAATGGAAATCTAATCCATTTTCACTGTGATGCTAGTTTCAATTTACTAGAGACTGTAAGTGAGAAAAACAGTATGAAAATGGAGGCTCACAAGGTAAATGGTTTTCACACGTTTAACATCTACTTGTGTCTGACATACGAAATTACTTTTGTGATGTGTGTATTAAGTAATGCGGTTACCACAAGAGGAATCCAGGTAAATGTGTTTTGTGGATGAAAAGCCTCTGAACGGATTTTTCTCTGAAATATTCAGATATGGCCTGTAGCAAGCCATGCATTCTAAAAGCCATGATGTATGAGCAACATCTGGGCCAAACAGACGCCAATTCAACGATAATCAACCTAAAATCCAAAAGTGATTACAAAAAATAACTATTACTGATTTACCCTATCTTTATTTTTTTATATCCCAATAAAGGTCCCAATAAGGTCGAAGGGCCTCAAAAACTACTTCAGATGGAGACATAAAGCTAAGTTGGTATACATGTCTGTAAAGAAGTACAAGTGTGCTGTAGTTAGTAAAGTAACTTACTGTACTGTTTTTCTCCCCCATAGATCTAATAACTTCCTTGGTTTCCTCTTTGAATTGTGATCCTGCTGTTGCTATGCAACAATGAACACTATTTCCCACAATCCCCCTTGCTTATAGGCTCAGTGGAGACCGACTGCCAGTACCACATGGATATTACAGTTGAACTGAGTATGCCTGACCCATGATAGTGGGACGTAACTAGAGATAAGCGAACTTTTCAAATGATTGTTCCTACCGGACTTCCAGATTTTTTCGAAAAGTTCGGTTCGACCGAATTTTGGATTTCTTCGGATATCATAGTTTAAAGCATCTATATGATCCCCTTTGAAAAAGGCGGATAGCCGAAACGTACGTCGGGGGGGGGGGGGGGGGGGCTGCCGGTGGACATTCCATTTTACCATCCTCACCTTGGTAATATACCATTGTAATTATTTTAATACTTTATATTTATCACTTCTGCAAATAACATATAGGTGTGTGCTTCGATATTTATAGTAGATAGTACATCACATATTATTTTGATTTTTATCACACCCTATGTAGTCCATCTGCACTACCCCCTGCTTGTATGTTCGTTGTCGTTGTTTTTTAACATTCTTCCAGTTGTAATTCATCGTTCCTTTCCTGCTTCTTTTTGTTCATATGTGCTTTTAACTACATAAAGATTTCTCATATTGTGATAATTCTGAGGTTCAGTTGTCCTTCCATCAGTTTATATGATACGGGGGTAGTGTATTTGGTTGAATTTAGGGCTCTACATGTCAGTAACATCATTATCTTTTCGATATTTCAAAGTCAATTTTTTTTTTTAGACTTCAATATTCACCATTACAGGGTCTATGCACTATTTTAAAGACTTTTATGCTATACACCTGCACCAGGTATTTTTGTCTCTCAGGATAAGACGGATCAGAAGTATAAGACTTATAGGATATATAGGTATATCTGTAGAGCGCGTTTTTGTTCCGTGCACCCTTTGCTGTCCTATGCCTAATCTATCTATCTATTTATCTATCTATCTATCTATCTATCTATCTATCTATCTATCTATCTTTCGCCCTCTATATATTTCTCTCTCAATCACTAGATGTTTCTCCTCTCCGCTTTCCCAATCTTTCCTTTCCTACAATATCTTCTCAGTAGTCTGTAGTACACAACAGCAGCAGAAGCACCAGCAGCGTTTTGATAATCACGAGCTGTGTGCACTGTAGCCAGTAACAACCTCCCTCCTCTCGCTGTGCAGACTGCATGGTGCGGTCATGTGACCGCTCTTCTTAAAGCAATACCGACGTCACACAGGGGGTGGGCTAGTGCAAGATCCCTGCTGATTGGATGTGTTCCGGGCATCATGGGAAAGCGCTTTTCCCGCAGAGTAACCCTATCATTGCCAGCGGCTACCATTTTAGAAAGCAAAAAAAATATAAAAAATCGGCGCGGATTTCCAAAAATCCAAATCCGATCGGACTCGGATTTTTGGAAAAATCCGAACCGGATCCCATACCGGCCAAATCGGTTTGCTCATCTCTAGTCGTAACTAAGGGAAGCAATTTATTAAAAAAGTGCAGGCATATGGGGGATTAGTCTATATCAGTCAAACAGTATATCAGTAACAATATATCAATTTGGAGTTAATGTTCTCAAGGACGCAGCCCCTTGAAGGTACCATTTTCATTAAAATAGTTCTCCAGAATTGAAAATTTTATCTAAAAAAAATAAGAAATAAAAAAATAATAAAAAGGTGGTAAGGTGAAAAAAAAATTTCATTGGAGGACAGTGCAGTGTCACCAAGGGGGCTTCATGGCAGTTGCCCCCCCCCCTGCTTGGAGATTGGGCCCAGCTACCGTGAAGCTCCGCCTAGTTGACGCTGTCCACTGATGAAATAAGGTGAATGTAAGGGGGATGACAGTATTACTTTACAGTGATACTTTCACCTGCTTTCTGTATGAGGACTTCTCTACACAGCTGTGAAGCCTAAGTTCTGAAGTTTTCATATTTTACTTTTTAATAGATTTCTTGGTGCGTGATCCAGTACAAAATGCTTTTTATCGTTGGTTGATTGTGCCACCTGGGCGGGGCTTCACGAACGCAGCGCCACTTGGTCCCACCCACATTGGCTCCACAGGCCCCTCCCCTCCGTGATGCACAGGTGATAAGTCCAGTGTCCTATGGCCTTTGGTGTAGGAGAATTGATGGTGCTTTGTGACACAGGCTTCCGTAGAAATATTAATAGAAAGTGAGAATTTATAACAAACTGACAGGCAGTTTATTAGGCAGGTGTGGAGGAAAAATGCACCAGTTCTTCTTTGTTGCGGCCGACCTTTGCCTTTAGCATCCATTCTTCTACGTATACTTGCTCCTAGCTCTTGCATAAAGTAACAGTACTGATCATTCCTACTATAGTAGTACATTCTACCTCTGATGCAACAAAGAAGTTTTTGTCGGTTTTCCCTTCTACTATTATACTATTCCTATGAAGAGAAACTCGTTTCTGAACCTGGCTGTAAGATAAAAAGCAGTATTATCGTCTCCTTGGACCTTCTCTTTATAGTCCCTCCATAGTATTGGGTATATTTTTCCCTATTTTCCCATCTGCGTGGTGTTTTATTTTCCGGCTGCACATTTTATCATTGCAGCCTTTCTAAACTGTCCCATTTCTTCTTCTCATTACACATTGCCTCTGGGTTTTTAAGGTGATAAATGGATATTTTGTTTCTCATTACCACATTCCGATTGTCACAGGAAAAGAAGAGATAATATTTTACTGTTGCTTCTCCTTTATTGTGCCACAATGAATTATCGACGCATTTTTAATTATGAAACCCGTCTCCTCCCCATTAAGAATTCACATTGTTCTGGCCGTAGAAAGGACTTCAAAAAAGAACAGACAGAGCGCATTATACCTCAACCCATTATCACGCGGACAGGAGAAAAGAGGACAAAAAAAAAGATAGAATGGCTACAAAGAGTGTATAACAATTCCAGGTGTAACCGGTGAAGGTTATTCAGTCTCTTCTCCTATATACATGTATCCTCGAGGAGTTTATAAAATTATATTGTTGAAGACCATTTATTATAACTTGACATTATAGTAAAAAAAACATGACTTATGATCCTGTAGTGATTGGTAGAACTAGGCTTCCGGCACATCACATACGGGAGGTCTTAAAAGACCCTGAATGCTAAAACCCTATGGGGCAATGGAGATTGGGGAGAACACACAAATAAATCAATGGGGATTTAAATGGGGAAGACATTCAAGACATCATGTAAAATACTTAGGTCATAGTCGTTTGGTGTCAGCAACACCATTGCTCCCCCCTATTTATTTATTTTTTTCTTTCTCCCTTGCGCCAAAATCAAATCTTCCTTTTGAACATAGAGCTACTATCTGGAATGAAGGCCCAGCTCTAGATCATCCAATTCCATTTGCTGCTGAATGGGGACAACTTGTGCGGGACTATCCAGGGGGATTGCATGGTTAGTACGCAAAAAGGTGAGGAACGTGCTCATGAAAGTGATGTCTGTGCAAACCTTGCCTTAAGTGTAAAATAGTAAACTTTACACATACCTGTCCACGCTCTCTATCCAGGTTTGAGTTAAGGTTTTCTGCTGCCTGAGCCGAAACCTGAAATGGCGCTCTCCCCCCACTCACACTGCCTGCACTGCCCCATTGCCCCCCCCAAGCCTATTGAAAAGTAAGGCGTGTGCAGAAAACCTGCAGCTTATAAGTGCATACACAATCCACCTCCACCACAAATCACCCTGTTCAAGCCCTACTGTCACCAACAGTCAAGTAGATATGAAACAAAATGGACAGTGAGCCCTGACTGGTACCACCCACTGACCCTACCTACTTGCCTCTAGACAGTCCTTTGTGACTACGGACAACCACGGAGGCGGTCCCTACACTGCAAAAGTGCGAACACAAAACCGAGACAGAGGTACTAACCCAATATAACAAATCAACAATCCCGGTCAGTAATGGCGGGCAGCAGCGGTACAAAATCGTAGGGCAAAGAATGGTCAAGGACAGGCAAAGAGGTCAAGGCAGGCAGCAGACAGGTCAGGTGAAGGAACAGGCAAAGGGTCTGGAACAAACAGCACAGGAATCACAAAGAACGCTTAGCCTAGCAAGAACTAATAGCCAGCGACTTGCTGCTGGCTATGCTCAGTATTTATGAGGACAAGGAGCCCGGTCCAGATCCCCATTGGACCGGCGTTCAGATCCACAAAGACCTTTACTGGAAAGGCATCTGTCAGTCAGGGAAACACCACACTGCTCAGCTGCAGAAATCAGGCTAGGAGAGAGCAGAGTAACCCTATCATTGCCAGAGGCTGAGAGGCAAAGCGGGTGGGGCTGAACAGACAAAGACAGAGCCCTGTTCACACCAGGTTCAGTGCCCTCTGCGCTGCATGCCCCGAACTGAGGAGCGCAAAGGCACATTCCTGACACCTACCTTTCATCCTTGAGAAGACAAGACAGAAAAAGTTTCAGTCCACCAGTGTGTAAACAATTCTTCAATCTTTATTACTTCTTTAAAAATTAAAGATCCTGACATACACAAGAGACACTGCATTGTGACTACTCCTGGCGACCTTATTCATGGTCATACTATCATTACACTATGTGTAATATTTAAAGGGGTAGTGATCACTTGTAGTGTAGTGCAGTCTAAAGCATATAACAATACCTGCAAAGTGTTTGCAGTCCTGACTTCCTTGCATTTTGCATCTGTATCCAGCTATCATTTGCAGGTCATGGGGTCAATGAAGTCAGTGGTGTGTAGCAGACAGTATAATTTATGGCCACTCTGTAAAACATGCCACCCTTACAAATCTGCTGCCTGAGCAATAAATTCATTTCGCTTCATGGCAGAAAGGGCCCTGTGATTGGTTGAATGACCTTTCAGTTCAGAGACCGGCTCAGAAGTTCCAGCGGTGGTTGTGGGTAGAGGGCAGAAGCTAGAAGAACACCAGGGAGCAGGGACAGGTATGTACAAGGGCCCATTCACAGGTATGCCCGAGCAAAACAGGCGGAAATTTCGCTCAAAATCTTGCCTGCCCCATTGTCACAATGTGATGTCTTTGGCCTCTCCGATCTCCGCTCAAAGAATTTAGCCGGAGTGCGAGACATCACATTAAGCCAGTGGGGCAGGCAGGATTTCGAGTGCGATTTCCACCTGTTTTGCTCAGTGTGAACATATCCTAAAGTTTATTATTATTTTTACACATTCATTAGCCGCTGGCCATACATCACTATTAGGCGTCGCGATCTGTGCCGGCAGTCGATGATTTTAGGCAGAATTAAACAACACGATCAGCCGGTGATTTTTTTTTCATTAGCTGATCATTATCTTCATTACACGGAGCAATAATCAGATCAGACGGGACTTTTGTTTTTTTTTATGCTCTTTAGGCACTGAGCAGCAAGGAAAATGCCTACGGTAGTAGGCAGGAGCAGGGACCCCTTTCTTTTAAGAAGTATTCTTGCAACTGTACAAAACAGGTGTTAATTTTGAATTGACTAGCAATGGTTGCCTTCACAAAAGGTGAGATCAGCCTTAAAATTAAGATTTTTCTTTGTTTGTCAGCTGATCACCAGCCCTTTTACACAGGCTGATTATCTGCCTGCTAATCCACCAAAGTAAAACCACATTCACTTGGGTGCTTAAGCAGCATAGGATATTTTATTATTTTATTAAAAGTCAAGAAAAAAACTCCTTCAATCCGGGGAATCATTTTTTTTTTTGGCTCCCCATCTCTTGGGAGAGCAATTACAATAACAACCCACTGATTGGAATGTGCACGGTGTAATGCTTAGTGTTCCCTGTGGTGGCGCTGCAGATAAACTAAACTTTCACTGTTAGTTTTCCCCATAGATAACCATCGATCATTGGGAGTCCCAGAAGGGAGACATCTTGTTCTCCGCTCATCGTCAGAGAACCCTATAAAGCCTTAGAAAATCCATTAAATGGATAGGAATAGGTCTAAAGTTATTACTTGTGGTACTATAATAGGTAACATTGTTCTCAATTACATTACATCTTCGTGGGAATTTCATCAGAAGATCTGCCAGGGAGATGCTGTTCTATAGTTGGATTCCAGCTCCCCCCCTGCGGAGAATAGATTAATATAGTGTTTAGTATATTTATTAAAATGAGTCTCTCCATTGTGCAATAATTCGGTGTTCACATTCCCTTATTTTAATTTTGACATCCCACCTCAATTTGTCAGCATGTCATAAAATAATGCTTTTTACTTTAATAAGCATAGCAAAGGCATAATTTTTTTCCCCCAGATTAAATTTGACTTTAATGAGACAGGTCATGGAAGCAAAATTACAGAAAGAAAAGTGTAGCCTATGAAGATAATTGAAATTACCTTTCAGTCCTACCTGCTAATAATTCATCAACTGTTTTTCAGTGTAGAATGGCTTTCATAATACCGACATAATACCCGCAAAAGTAATTGTACACTTTGTTCAAAATGCCAACGTGCTTTACTGGCGGCGTCTATAAAGATAAGTGGCGTCCTCTCATTTATAGCTAATTAATTATTTCCAACAAATTACCAGAAATAAAGCTGACAAAGAGAAAGTTGTGTGAAAAAAAGTTGTGACGGAGGAGTAATGGGATAAATAGCGCTCGATTGTAGAAGACCCCCCCCAACACCCCCATACACACATAGCACCCCCCAACACCCCTAAACCCACATAGCACCCCAAACACCCCTATACCCACTTATCACCCCCAACTCCCCTATACCAACATAGCACCCCAACACCCCCATACCCACATAGCAACCCCCAACACCCCTATACCCACATAGCACCCCCAACACCCCTATACCCACTTATCACCCCCAACTCCCCTATACCAACATAGCACCCCAACACCCCCATACCCACATAGCAACCCCCAACACCCCTATACCCACATAGCACCCCCCCAACACCCCTATACCCACTTATCACCCCCCAACTCCCTTATACCAACATAGCACCCCAACACCCCCATACCCACATAGCAACCCCCATACTCACATAGTAACCCCCCAACACCCCCATACCCACCGCCCCCATACACACATAGCACCCCCCCAACACCCCTATACCCACATAGCACCCCCAACACCCCTATACCCACTTATCACCCCCAACTCCCCTATACCAACATAGCACCCCAACACCCCCATACCCACATAGCAACCCCCAACACCCCTATACCCACATAGCACCCCCCCAACACCCCTATACCCACTTATCACCCCCCAACTCCCCTATACCAACACAGCAGCCCAACACCCCTATATCCACATAGCAACCCCCATACTCACATAGTAACCCCCCAACACCCCCATACCCACCGAGAAACCCCCAACACCCCCAGAACCACATAGAACCCCCAACACCCCTATACCCCCATAGCACCTCCAACACCTCCATACCCACAAAGCAACCCCGCAAAACACTCCCATACCCACATAGCAATCCCCAACACCTCCATACCCACATAGCACCCCCATACCCACATAGCACCCCCATACCAACACCCACATAGCACCCTTAACACCCCCATACCCACATAACCCCCCCTAACACCCCCATACCCACATAGCACCCTCAACACCCCCATACCCACATAGCAACCCTTTCAACACCCCCATACCCACATAGCAACCCCTCAACACCCCCATACCCACATAGCATCCCCACCCAGCACCTCCATAACAGTTTCTTATAGTGTGTCGGTGTTACACTAGGCACAGTTTAAGATATCAAGCTGGCAGCCTGGAGTCCAAATACAAAATCTGTTATAGTTTTCCCTACTACTATATGCAATTTAATAGTAGTGTTTTCTTAAAGAGGTTATCCAAGAAAAAAATTGTCTTTTCTTCTATCCTCAGGATAGGGGAAATAGAGGAGGTTGCGGGGGGAAGGGGGCCATTCACTTAATTAACACACATTACAAAGTTGTATAACTTTGTAATGTGTGTTATTTAGTGAATAAATGTTGAACACCGCACTACCCCTTTAACTCCCATCTCTTACACTATTTATGCTGCAAGTGTGGATTCCTTCCAGGGAGCAACGCAGGTCACAGGAGGGACCAGGAATAACACCACTTTCTTTGGCCTACGTTACTGAAACGCACATCCGCCGGTGGAACACAAGCGGACATGCACACAGAGAATTTTGAGACCATCCAGGAAGGGCGCCTGTGCCCAATTATCCCATGACGTGCGTACACAGAAGGTATCTATTATTCCCTAAAAAAGGCCATGTATTTACCCTAGCAATACAACATAAATGGAAAACTTACTATATATTTTACTACCCCAACTGAGGCTATGTTCAAACTACGTAAAAGTACCTCCCACTTTTCATTGTAATTAGAAATAAACCAAACTTGGTTATCCATCTGTTTTTTCCCTGCTCCTGTTTGTAATAGCTGCTGTTGAGATGTATGTTTTACTCTATTGTACACATATTTAATTTTCTTTCTCTTCACATTGATTCTCAAACCTTTCCTCAGAGGCGCAGATACGCCGCATCCTCAAAAACTGACCTGTTGGGACCGCTTTTATTGTTGATGGTGGATGGGCAGACGTTGCCTCGAGGAGGACATTAACTGATACGTCACGAAAAACTATTTCAGAATCAGGAAAATAAGTTATAGCATTCAGTAGCTATAACCAGATAAAGTTAGAAAAAAATCCCTGAAAGGGTTAAGAAAGATTTAACCTTGTTCAATCCCCACCCATAATCCTAGTTTGTTTATAATAAGTTTCTTTTACATGAATTGGTCCGTTTGTCTGCAGCACACCCTGACTTACACCCTGAAGCTGCTGAAAATCCTCACTTCCTAGTCCACTATGTCTCCACTTCTCTGTCCTGTCCCTCCCTTCTGAGACAGAGGTCACATGATCTGTGTCTTCTGTATCCAAGCAAGCTATAAACCTCATCTGTAACCCTGCCCACCACTGACACCACACAGTGATTACCTCGCCAAGGGCAGGGAACCAACAGTGTCTCCTGAGCAGTATAGGAGAAAGGAGACACTGTTGTTTCATCTGTCTCCTTCTCTTATCTATCTAGGAAGATGAATAGATAGATAGATTTGTTTACTGTGCAAAGTAGAAGCAGATTGAGTCAGTGGTGGGCGGATAACACAATACAAGGGTGGGTACCACGGCAGCTAGTTCTGAGATGCAATGCATGATGGGAAATGTAATTTCCCGGCTGGGTGTCATGATATAAGACTAGGATCATTTGTAAAATCTGGGGCTAGGAGCAGCGTAAAGTGGGAAAGGTGTCTAACAATCAGTGAGGGGTTGGGGTGCATCTATATGCTTTTTGTGCATTTTATTATTTTTTTTATGGGATTGCTGGATCAATTTCCATCTCTGCATCTAATGTTTAACACTTTCAGGACCTGGGGTCATTAATGCCTCAATGCCCAGGTCGTGTTTGGACATCAGCTTATGGGATCATAAGCACATCATAGGCTTCCGGTTTCCATGGCTACCATCAGGGCTCTGCGATCACTTTGTAGAGGCTCTAATGGACACCGGCAGAGAATTCTCCCTCTGTAAAGGGAGAATTCTCTGTCTGGAGCCCTAAAGATGCTGCGGTTGTGCTAACGACAGTATCTAAAGGGTTAACTCTCATCACCGGAGCGCGGCTCCGGTGCTGAGAGTTGCAGCAGATGACTCCCCCCCGCGGATGACACAGGCACAGCTCCTGCGCTTGTGTCATCCTGGATCGTTAATTAACGTCGCTGCAGCATCGGGCATAGGCTGCAGCGACGTTCATTAACTGTCCAGCGGTGGGAGGAGGTTAAAGAAGAGATGACCGCCTGGAAAATGTCTGTCTATTGCGGTATCCATGTTTTCCAGGCAATTTTCAGGCAGTCTCTGAGTGCTAGGTGGTATCCTCCCTCTCCATGGAGCGGGCAGCCTGGGGGATACGAGCACAGATCAGTTTTGCTTTGTACGAAGCAAAAACGAATCTACTTCGCCCATCTCCTCTGCTGATAACCTGCCATTTATCGCCTAATCTCTCATCCATTTTATGAAGCGCCCTGCATCCAGTTTGTAGCTCCATAACCATGAATAATACATCCATTAGATACTTCTTTCTCCTTCAGAACATAAACAATGGCCGTATCTATCATTTATATGCATTAGGCAGGAGTCCTTCCTGTCATGAACACCTAAATTAAAAAATTTGCATTTCACGTAAAGGCTCAATAAAGACATGTATAGACACAGCTCTTATTTATAGAACACATGCGGAAAGACGTGACCTCATTCTGAATGAGAGCGCCCCCCTCCATGCTTATATCCTACATTCATATTTAGATTGATGAGATTGCATCACAAATGTAATCTCCTATTCCTTCTGGCTTAACAGCACATATCGAGACGCTTTAAATACGGCTCCTACATGTACTGAACAAACACGGGCAAATTGCATATGGTTAATAATATTCGGTTTCTGAGACTCACGCGAGCCTGTCGCCGGCATGCAGATTTCCCCGTGTATATTGTCACTGAGGATATTAAGAAAATGTCATTTCCTCTTAGTGAAATAATCTCTTTACTGGAGCATTTATAAATAAATCTGGAGCAGATCAGAATATAAAAGATGTTCATTTCTGATTATTTGCCCATTTACAGCAAATGCAGTTATTGCAGTCTGCGGCTTTATCATCACTTGACAAAGTAGGCATGACAGGTTATTCTAGTCTCTGAATTATGCAGATAAGGAGCTGAAATGCCATTTGCGTTCTCCCACTTGTTACACTACAGCTAATAGGAGGAATGGAATTAAAATTGGACTTCAACACTTCCTTAAATGAGTAATAATGTTTTGTGTCATCCCGCTTCTTCCTTGCCAAATTGCTAGTCAGGAGCTCGAGTTCTCCTCTAAATACAGAATAAAGGTGAGAAATAAGGGCAAAAATACTTTTTTCTAACTGTCATGTGTATTTCATATTATGCTGTACACTAAGGGGGAGATTTATCAAACATGGTGCAACCAGTCAGATTCCGCCTTTCATTACTTACAGACTCTTTGGAAAATGAAAGATGGAATCTGATTGGTTGCTAGGGGCAACTGAGCCAGTTTCACTTTACACCATGTTTGATAAATCTCCCCCTAAGTATCTATCTATCTATCTATCTATCTATCTATCTATCTATCTATCTAGCTGTCTTCCCAGAATTCCGAGAGTAGTATGAATGAGTGTCCATGTGCCTTTTCACATTCTCTTTAAGAAGAAGCATCACCCTTTTGGTATAGTTGTATAATGAAGCAATGGTAGTCTGCTCCCACCAGCATACTACTTTCCCCATCATGCATTGTATCTGGGTTACCTTTAAGGAGAAGAAAAAAAAAATGCAGACAGGGGTGTAGGAACATAACAAAGAAAGTATACTTACCCATCCCTGTGGCCCATAGCTGCCGGATGTAGTTTTTGGCTGGCTTCCTGGAGCATCAGTGTCTGGCTGCTGCAACATCATGGCCCCAGTGATGAGTTTCCGCTCAGCCAGTCAGTGACTACACTGGTGTCCCACCCCAGTCACTGATTGGTTAAGCAGGCAACCCATTAGGGTATGTAACGTTGCATCAACAGGAGCTGCAGGAGGACAGCAGCTTTAGGAGATTGGTAAGGCAGCGCTAACTTCCTGTCTTTCCTCTCCTTTCCTCTCTCACAAGAAGATCTGGAGAATAACATTTTCCTCCTGCCCTCCCCCTTTTTTTTTTTTTTTTTTTTTGCAAGAGAAATAATGCATGTATTACTGTAAATGTTATTTGTTTGTGCATAGCACCATATATCGATTTTTTTTTATTTGATCAGTTACATTTTGGCATTAACCCTCTAAACCCAAGGGAAGGGCAATCTTTCAGCCATGGTTCCCTAGATGTTTGCTCCACAGGGGGCTTTTTTTCTCTTGAGTGCTGGAGACTGACTTTTTGTGAGTTGAGATTTAGCTTTGTTTTGCACAATTTTTATAGTTTTGCCTGAACTTGAAGTGCATGGCATTACATCTAGTCTGCAAATATGTGGAAAAAAAAACAAAAAAAAACACAGGCTGAGTCTTGGAAGGGGCCAGCCTTAAGGATGTCATAATGGTAATGTCTAGTGATAAGCGAACATGCCCATCCAAGCTTGGTACTCGTTCGAGTATTAGGGGACTTGATATCACGATACTCGAGAAAATCTCATCATCTTTTTCCTGTAAGTTTTGGCGCTTTTTCTCAGCCAATAAACATGCAGGAGACTTTTTGGTACATCCTGCGATCACGTGGGACCCATACATGTCGATACCAGCGATTCGTTGGCCTGCCATATAAAAATTGCGGCCGCCGAGTCTCGGCTCACGTGCATGCTGGAAGAGATTAAGGACAGAGTTGCTGCTGGTCAGGGAGAGTGTTAGGGAGGGAATTAGCATTCCAGTAGGCAGGGAATACTAGCGAAACAACCAAACAGCCAGACTGCTGGCTGGGACTTGCAGTGCAGATACCACGATTTCAGCAGCACACTGTGGTGATCGGCTGCTGGAAGAAAGGGGACATTAGGTGTTGCATACAGACCCCTAAGAAGTGCTCAGTACCATTTTATTGGGACCGCTACTATATTTTTTGATTTTTGTCTTTCTTACGCAAGACATATCTAAGTTCACTACTGCTTCCACAGTGTAAGGGGGTGTCACAGAGTTTGTATAGGTGCAGCCACCAACAGATTGTATCCCACAGCTGTTGCCCAGAATTTGGCATAATGGTGTGATTAGGCAGCCTCGGAGGCATCCATACATGCTGCCCCTACTGTTTCCTGTCCATTTCCGTGGTGTTTTCAGCATTTTCTGAGGTTGACAGGTTTTCACACGACCTTCCCTCTACCGAACTTGGGTCCTCTGCAAAAATGCTCGAGTTTCCCAATGACTTCAATGGGGTTCGTTACTCGAAACGAGCACTTGAGTATCGGGAAATACTCGTCTCGAGTAACGAGCACCCGAGCATTTTAGTACTTGTACTTGCTCATCACTAGTAATGTCATCCAGGGGCGGCCCGGTGGTTAAGCACAGGAGTGAGTATCTTCAGTAGGGTCATTGCTCCCCGTAAAGTAGGCTGTTTCTGCTAGCATGGCAAGGGAAGTAGGGATCTGGTAGTACCCATTTTAGTAGAGTATACCTTCCAAAACGAGAGTGATATGGGCACATGTTATAAGCATTGCCTGCAGGCAAAACCACATCTGCATACAGTACAATGTCCAATAGCTGCCCAATGTCACCACAACATCACTAACATCAGGAAAATATTGAACATCGCAGAACATCACTTACACTGGGACCAGTATGTGACAGTTTATGTGATGGATATCACTGATATGTCTGATATCATCTGGAGGTCTCCTGACTGGTAGGTAAAATGGCAGAGAACTTCTAAAAACAATAAATTAACCAATTAACCAGGGTGCTATAGAAAGTTCATAGCCAGTTTGAATTGGAAAACTCCTTTAAGAAGTATAGCTATTTAAGGTAATCACACTGATTTTTGCACTACAATTTGTTACCTTAGTTGTAAATGACATGTCGTAACTAAGCCTAATACACACTTCTATGTCAGTTTTTCTTAGCAGGAAATATTTATCAGGAATTGCTTTAAGAAATCAGTAGTTCCTGACAGTAAAAAATTACTGTTCTCCACTCCTATCCTCCTTTGCAAGCACACAAGCGACGGGAGATAAGAGGCACAATGCCAGAAATCTGGCCAGTTTCAGTATGCACATCTGGGGTTCCACATGCCCCCATAGACTTCTAGGGGGTCATATGCATTGGAATTCCAGACATGCTCTATATTTTCCAGAGCTGTTTTCTAGAATGGACTCCCTTCAGGATAGGAAAATCAAGGATGCTTATTAGAACCCAAAAATTGATTTCCCGATAAAAGTTCCAGATATATTTCATGGGCATGTGGCCTCATGGGTAAATAAATTCGCAATGCACTAATTTGCTGAAGATTTTCTTAACAGCACTAGCAATGTGGATGTGATTTCTTATATCAATACACAGCAGATTTTGGATAGAGATGAGCAAACCAGACGGATTTCTGGTTCGTATGAATCAGAAATCTCGGCGGCTTACTCCCGCTGTCTGCTCGCTCCGTGCAGCGGGTGGATACATCGTAAGGAACGCCTGGAAAACTGGGATACAGCCAATGCCAATGGCTGTATCCCAGTTTTACAGGCGTTTCTTACGATGTATCCACCCGCTGCACGGAGCGAGCAGACAGCGGGAGTCAGCGGGCGAGATTTCTGATTCATACGAACCAGAAATCCGGCTGGTTCGCTCATCTCTAATTTTGGAGTCAATGAAAAGTCAAAATCTGCAATAAAAACCCCTTTGCTGCATCGGTCATTTAGTTTTCCCCTCGGGAAACAAATCCACAGGAATGCCTGCACAATATGGGGCATATTCTGAACAATGTGCATTTCCCCTCCAGGCTCCACCAGATGATCCTAATGAATTGTAGTCATAGAGGCCCCTATCCAGTAATGTGCCAGTAACAAGGTCTCAATTTACAGCCCTGTGCATTAGTAAATGGTGACCATTAAGTGTTGATATTTTCTCCTCCAAGCACTGGAGCATAAGTGACATTGTGTAATGTTCCTCGTAGAACACCAGGACACAAATCTATCTTCCCCCGCAGCTCCTTCAACGCATTCTACATATACCCCTTATCAGCCATTGAGCCGTAGTGAAAAATTGGTTCCACTTACAACATACACACACTGATCAAAAGACCAGGAAGATATGGTGTATAATTCAGTCCAGAAATCTTTATTAGGATTCCTGTTCCACCCTTTTACCATTGAATTATCTTTCCTACAAGCCTATAAACCAGGCTCGCCAGATATAGCAATATCTTTTTTTTTTTTTTTTTTTTTTTTCTAGAACGGCAGCCTTAGAAGTAAGCTGACTGGATAAATATATTCATTGGTATTTTAGTGTAGCTCAATAAAGCTATTATTCTTTGTAATGAGAGTAGAGTAAATTGTATAGACAGAGACAGAGGTCCATTTTTTTTGCATTTCATCCGCTGTCCCTCTTTATCTTCCAGTTAATCTTCCATTCGTCACATGTGATGTAGAAAGAAGCATTCAATATTATTTCAGCTGCCTTTTCTATATTCCATTGTCTTTAAAGATCAAGGACTATTTCGAAATTCAGCACGGATGTATTGAAGCATGTTAGATATTCTTCTTCATGCATTGACAACACGGTAAGGCGGCATCAAGTGTTAACTAGGAAGCTTGGCTTACAAAAGTAATTGTATAATCTGAAGGGTGGGGGTGGGGGGGCTTCGAGACAGACTTTGGCTTGCCATCAGGAGTAAGATTCTGTCAGGGAATAGGGGATTATGGGTATGTGGCGCATATATATATATATATATATATATATATATATATATATATATATATATATATATATATGTCTTTGTTTAGCAGTTTGTTACTATATGTAATACAGATACATATGTGTAGCATGCTACCATGATGTCACAAAATAGCAGTAAGAGGTAGTTGTAGTTGGAATTAAAAGGTTTATCCTCCTAAAAGTTGAAAAATTAAATGCACCCAAACCTAGCTGGTCTTACTCACCAAGTTCTCTTGATTATTTTGAGCCATCTCTTGTCTTTCTAGCTGCTGCCATTCCTGAGTTACAAGTTTTTCTGAAAGTCGATCTATATCCAAGATGGCGCCGGCCAGGGAAACTACATTTCCCATTATTCATCTCTCTGATTGGTCCATTTGCGTACTGACTAGCTTTCTTTCCTACCCACTGCTGTCATTACTATGGCACAGGAAAAAAAACTCAGGACTGTTTTTTTTTCCCACTGATCTTGCATCACATCCCACCAGTATTCTATATTAGCTGATGATATAGCAGAGCTAACGTGCACATGTAGTAGCAAAACTGACGCAGGCACGGTTTTGCAGAGCAGACAGGCGCATGGTGTAGCAGAGCTGACACGTGCATGGTGTAGCTATATGCTGCATAACAAGCATCCGTTTACTGGGGGAGGGGAGTAAAGTGTAGGTTTAGATCTCTGCTTACTGACTGTGAATGAAAACATTCTAGTTCCATCCAGACTCTAAGAACATCCATAATACTTATATTATACAGAGCTGTGACACAAAGACAGATACATATATCTGCATTCACCGACAGCAGGCAGAGATGGAGCTATAACTTTTCATATTACAGAGACCTAGGCTCAGGGACACAAGTCTATGGGAGAAGCACTTAAACTACCAGTGAACAGGTGCAAGTCAATAGACAGATTACCCAACCCCCCAGAGGAGATCACATGTCCTGTGTCTACAAATGGGGTGGGGGGGAAGGGGGAGCAGCAGTGCATTGTCAGAGAGGACACAGAGAAGATGATTTTAGACTTCCAGAGTATGAAGATGTAAGGATGAGAAAAACAGGTGCAAGATAGGTTATACATGTATATAGGATGTAGGGTGGTATTGGGAAGTAGGATCATTTAGAATATTGTTTTTGTTACCTGGATATCACTTCTAAGTCTCTGACCCCAGGGCACTTGGGGCTGTACAGGTGAGTTGGGTGGCTCCCGGCAGTAGATAACACCCAAACCTGACAGAAGGGCTTCTACGGTTACAAATTGCTAAGAGATCCTTGATAAATTGTTCCCCTCTCAGACTAGAAGAACTGTGAAGCTAGTCTTCCTCTTCGAGAAGAGAGATGTCCCTCAGGCCAGGGCAGAGCTAATACTCTGCAGATCATTACAGGAATCAGACTTAAGGTCCCAATTTAAACTTATGGGAGCCGAACCCACTACTTGCTGTGGGCTCAGCCGTCAGTATAAAGTATATGGGGGTCTCACAAGACTACACCGACAGATGATGTCTAGAGAGTAGGAGAGGTTTTGTATGGGGATTTGCTAATGCTCTGGACAGTTCCTGACGTGGACAGAGGTGGCAGCAGAGAGCACTGTGTCAGTCTAGAAAGAAAAAAAACAATTTCCTGCAGGACATACAGCAGCTGATAAGTACCAGAAGACTAGACAAGATAATTTTTAATTAAAGTAAATTACAAATATCTGGCACTTGCTGGGACCAGTTAATTTAAAACTTTTTTTTCTTTTCTGAACTACCCTTTCAATAAAATATTAAAACTTGTAATGCTTTTGTCTTTCAGACTGTAGGTCTGTGTGAGGACTCATTTTTTATTTTATTTTTGTAGTTTTTATCATCACCACACTTGTGTACATGTGACTTTTTATTTGATTTTTCTGACAAAAATGAACAATTTTGCACTTAGGCTGTTTTTGCGGTTACGCCATTTACTGTGCGAGATCAGGAATGTGATAATTAAATAGTTTGGGGCGATTCTACACGCGATGATAGTAGATATGTTGTTTTTTTTTTTTTTTTTATTCGCACTCACTTGAGAAATATAGATAACATGTCAATTTTACCACCTAAAATTTGAATACCATTTTTTTTCACCTCCCAAATGAATTTTTTTTCTTCGGTTTTGCTTCATATTTTATGGAAAAATGAAGCATGTCATTACGAAACGATAAAAAGTAAAGTGCAAAAAAATTTTTTTTATATTATAAATTGTATAAAAAATATATACATTTTGCAGTATACTTTCTGGACCTCTGCTTACTCTCATTCAATAGGAACCGTCATTGTTTGCCACAAATGGATCAATAGTCATCCCGGTCATATGACACTCATACAAATAAACAGTAAGGGCCCTATTCCACGGGACGATAATCGTTCAGATTATTAAGTCATTCGAATCTAAGCGATAATCGTTCGGTTGAATAGCAGTTAACGATTAACGACAGAACAAGAAATTGTTGATCTCTTAATAAGACCTGGACCTATTTTTATCGTTGCTCATTCGCAAATCGTTCGCATTGAATAAGACGTCGTTCACAGTAGTGACGAACGCAACAGCAACGACAAGACGACCGCAAGAATGATCATAAGTAACCATTATCGTTCCATGTAAATGGGTGAACGATTTCAGGTCTTTTGCAATAGCGGTCATTTGAGATTGTTTATCATTAATGATCATGCGAACGATAATCGTCCCGTGGAATAGGGCCCTTCTTAACCCCTTAAGGACGGGCCAATTTCGTTTTTTTGCGTTTTCGTTTTTTCCTCCTTGTGCTTAAAAAGCCATAGCACTTAGAATTTTTCACCTAGAAACCCACATGAGCCCTTATTTTTTGCCCCACTAATTGTTCTTTGCAATGACACGCTGAATTTTTTCATAAAGTACACTGCAAAATCAGGAAAAAATTCAAAATGTGGTAAAATTGAAAAAAAAAAAAGCATTTTGTTTATTTGGGGCGTTTTTGTTTTTACGCCATTCGCCCTGGGGTAAAACTGACTTGTTATATATGTCCATCAAGTCGTTACGATTAAAATGATATGTAACATGTATAACTTATATTGTATCTGATGGGCTGTAAAAAATTCAAACCATTGTTAACAAAAATATGTTCCTTAAAATTGTTCCATTCCCAGGCTTATAGCGCTTTTATCCTTTGGTCTATGGGGCTGTGTGAGGTGTCATTTTTTGCGAAATGATGTGTTCTTTCTATCGGTACCTTGATTGTCTATATGCAACTTTTTGATCGCTTTTTATTACAATTTTTCTGGATTTGATGCGACCAAAAATGCGCAATTTTGCACTTTGGGATTTTTTTGCGCTTACGCCGTTTACCGTACGAGATCAGGAATGTGATTAATTAATAGTTCGAGCGATTACGCACGCGGCGATACCAAAAATGTTTATTTATTTATTTTTATTTATAACATGGGAAAAGGGGGGTGATTCAAACTTTTATTAGGGGAGGGGGCTTTTTATTAATAACAAAACTTTATTTTTATTTTTTTTACACTTATACTAGAAGCCCCCCTGGGGGACCTCTAGTATATGCACACTGATCTCTCATTGAGATCTATGCTGTAAAGATATACAGCATAGATCGATGAGATAGGCATTCGATTGCTTCCGGCTGCTACAGCCGGAAGCAACAGAGTGCCGAGGCGGGATCAGCGCCATTACGGCGCAGACCCCGGCCTGGTAGAGACACAGGGATCGCTCCTCCGGGACAACGTCCTGGTGGGGGCGATCTCCACCACTAGACACCAGGGAATGGCTGCATAAGGTGATCGGATGCAGCTGAACACCCTTAACGACCGCAGGACATAAATATACGCCCGCGGTCGTTAAAGGGTTAAGCGATCAACGATTTCTCGTTCGGTCGTTAATCGTTAACTGCTATTCAACCGAACGTTTATCGCTTAGATTCGAACGACTTAACGATAATCTGAACAATAATCGTCCCGTGGAATAGGGCCCTAACTATCAGAGCTGCGTCTATCACATGATCTGGACTCTCCTATGATTCTTCCCTTCTAAGTAATAAATTAATGTTCCTATATAATGACAACAAGCAGAGATCCTAGGATACAGATGCAGAAAATATAATGAAGAATCTATATCCTATTTATCTATCTCATTATACAGAGAATAACCTTTATTTGGGGAAACAGTAATCTCATCTATGTATATTAGCCTAATTCCTTAGTATAAATATCACAAATGTTCTTCCCTCCATAGTAACGAGTAGACTTTTATTTTCTTCCGTCTATTTTAAACCAAGTTTACGCCTATGCCAATATCTAATATGTTGCCATGGATAAGAAGCGCTCAGGTTGTTTGCACTTTGTAATTAATCGCAGACGTATTTATTAGGTGGGCGAAAAATTACATTACACGTGATACAGTGATTAGATTTTAATGAATAAAGATATATGGTTTTCACATTGTATTGATTTTATAATGCCTCGGTATTTATCACCATAGACTGCGGTTTGTTCTAGCAGATTATCTCGGACCTAGGGTTTTTATAACACGGCAATTAGTGGAGCGGGGATGAGTGGAGCTGTGACTGTGGAGATTTTACATGGGACTAGTATCTGTAAGGTTAAAGTAAAAGATTAAAAGATTATGTTTGCTGCCGAGCCATGCTGAATATCAAAAGAAAAGCCTATTTAAAGGTGAACTCCGATGAAAAATTTTGTATTTCTAATCAACTGGATTATATCAGAAAATTATAAATATTTGTACATTACGTCTAATTAAAAAAAAAGTGTCTTCCAGTACTTATCAGCTGCTGTATGCCCTGCAGGAAGTGGTGTATTATTTCTAGTCTTACATGGTGCTCTCTGCTGCCACCTTCATCCATGTCAGGAATTGTTCAGAGAAGGAGCAAATCCCCATAGAACCATAGAAAACATCTTCTGCTCTACACAGTTTCCGACATGGACAGAGGTGGCAGCAGAGAGCACTGTGTCAGACTGGGAAGAATACGCCGAAGTAATTTACAAATTTATATAACTTTTTCTCAGGAGTCCCCCTTTAAGAAGGGCTGTGGTGTCAGATATATGGTGTTGAAATTGGAGCTTGTTTTGGCTGCAGTCGTAGTTGGAGTCGATAGAAGTGTACTGATTTCAACTCCAAAAAATGTCATTAATATTTCATAATTTATTTAATTTTTATTGTGAAAAGAGAGGTGTGAAAATGTTTATAATAAATAACGAAACAAAGCATTAAGTGATCATTCCTGTGTGTCCTGAAATTGTCCCTGAAGTTGCCCGTGTTGCCCAAGTTGGTCTTGAGCGGTTGTTCTCTGCTCTCATAATTCAAACGGAGTTGAGGACATCCATGAAGGAGGATCTGACAGTAAAATATTTCAATGTACAGTATTAGTAACTGTACTCGCTGTATATACTGACAGCAGCTTCCTGTGTACCTCATAGAGCTAAAATCAGACTCCCCTCCTCTAGGCTGTACTGCCCTGCTTTGTGGTGTTCTTGTCCATAAAATGGCCGACATGGAGGAGCATATGACTGTGCTTCACCGCCAGTGTCCTCCATAGATGTATACAGGCTCAGTGGTGGACACTGGGGGGCGGGGCATGGTCACATGCTCCTCCATGTCGGCCATCTTATGGAGAGACTTACCACAGAGCAGGGCAACACAGCCTGGAGGATAGGAGTATGATATTAGCTCTATGAGGTACACAGGGAGCTGCTATCAGTATATACAGTGAGTACAATTACTAATACTGTACACTGAACTATTTTACTGTAATGTGGCCAACCACTATAAGTGCACAACAAAGTTTTTCCAGTGTTTTATATTAGTATGGAGTTCAAACTGTGTTTTTGCAGTCCGTTTAAATCAGTGCTTCTCAATTCCAGTCCTCAGGATTTCCCATACAGAGAAAACCTGTGATAATACCTGATGCACTGAGTATAATTATATCACCTGTGAAATACTAAGGAAATCCTCAAAACATGACCTGTTGGTGAGGCCTGAGAACTGGAATTGAGAAGCACTGGTTTAAATGATCCGTTTTTAAAGGGTAACTTTTAACATAAACAAAAAAAGTGGTCAACCACATTTTGTGTACATTTAAAAAAAAAAAAACGGATGTGTTTTTGTTTTTATAATGGAAGTCAATGGAAGAACGGAATCAAACAGATGCCCTTTGTTTTTGTCAATCAGCAGCTGGAGGTCGGGGGGAGGGGTATGGCAAGAGTCCTATTCTCCTGCATATTAGGAGAACGGCTGAACAGAATGATGTAAGTAATACACGATCTGTTCAGCATTTCTGTCACTAGTTTATGCTGCCCTCATTTAAATAAGCATAAACCTAGTGACAGATTTTCTTTAATGAATTTGACACACACAAAAAACACACAACATAATTGACAGCATAACTGCTTCAAATTGACGCATTGTTAGTAAGTGAGGCCTGTAGTGTGCACATACTGTAGACACCTATCCCTGGGCTTCAATGTTTCAACTCAGGGTTAAACCATTGAATGTGGCTGCTCAGAAAGGAAAGTACGTGATGCTAGGGATGACATCACATGGGAAAAGCTTCTAGCTCTACTGTCAGCGCTTGTTGTGGGTTACAAGGTCTATTTAGGCGGCAGATGTTTTTTCCTCTGAACTAAATAAAGAGATGCGGAGAATGAATTATTGTATCAACACGGCTCTGTGCATTTATCCGCAGATGCCTGTCCTTCCTGAGGAATCAGTTTTATGTTTATATTTGGCCCGGTTGGATACTATAGTTAAACTCCTGAATTGTGTGAAGCCGTATGTCTATTCAGAATGTTTTCCTGTTTATTGATGTTCTGCAGGATCTGCCTAGCATCGGGGGGATCTAGGTCTATTATTGCACTGTGTGTTTAGTAAAACTGCTCCTAACGCTCTAGAATTAAAAATAAGAATTATTTGTTTTCCATCTGGTCCGTTCTTATGGGCTGGGTGACATCTTTTTCTTTACATAGAGAGTGATTTAAGGGCTTTTGTTTTTGTAGCACTGGATAACCCCTTTAAAGAAGGGATGGGGAATCTTCAACCCTCTAAAACTACAATTCCCATCATGCCTAGACAGTCAGAGCTTTGGGTTAGAGTATCCTGGTGTGATGGGATTTGTAGTTTTGCAACAGCTGGAGGACATAAACAAGGGAACCTCACTCCAATTCATGCTGTCTGTGATTTAGGCAGTGTAAAACTTCTGACTGGTTCCCTTTAGAGGAATACTATCACTACAACATTGCTCTTATGTCCTTGTAAGTCCCCATTCAGGTCATATTTTTGGGGTACATAGCAGTACTAACAGTATATATTGGGATACCCGTAACAAAGTCTGCCGATACCCTAGTGTACCAATTGATTTTAATAATCTACACATAGGGGGACATTTATGTAGGGTCAGGCAGAAGCGTATGCCAGGGAGAAGGCGCAGATACACCCTTTCTTCTTGGCGTACGCCTGCCGTATAGCCTGCTCTCCCAATGGGCGGGCAGGGGGAAGGTGTGGCCTCCTCCCGCGGCTCATTTATCATAATTTACACCTGCTCACAGGCGTAAATCATGATCCAAATCTGCACTTGCTGGAAGCAGGTGTAGATTTGGAACTCCAGGTGCAGGTTCAGGTGCCCGATCGGCCTGATTCAATTGGAGGCTGGAGGAAAAGGGGGCGTGGCCAAATTTAAGAGGGGCGTACGAGTACGCTGGTCTTGATAAATCCCCCCCATAGTATTTGAGTAAAATTACATAGATCCAACATAGTCACTAGATGTCAATTGGTCTAGTCAGGGTGCCACAAGCATGCCTTAGTATATTTATAAATACTTAATGTATACTGGCAACTTACACTTAAAACATATGTAATTGGGACCTAATATAAAGAAGGAGTCCTGAAATAAAATCTATATTTTTCTGGCAGCCCTAGGGCTGCATCCAACTTCTCTGGCTGCCAGCAGTCTAATGCCAAGCGTTGGGGTTCGAAGAAAACTGCCGAAACTGAACTTTTCGCCAATTTTTATTTAAGAAGTTCTTGGGCTACTTTTTAAATAGAATGAATGGTTTAATTGTGTTCCCTTCAAGTTTTAGTTTGGAGATCTGTAGCTTTCTAATCTTATGCTGACAGCCCCCATCCCCCATGGCAAGGAAATTATAATGCATGGGGAGCCCACCAGTAATTGCGGAGCTACATGCATCATGCTGTATTTCCAACCATAACCGTTTCTTTTACCGTTTATAGAGACATTATTATGTAAACCACTAGAAAAATCGCAGAATATAATATAGGAATAACTAAAAATCCCTGATAGGGTGCACGGACCTTCATGCTTTATGGTTACATATCGCACAATGTAATGAACCAATGAAACCAGTATTGTCTAAAGGCAGCAGCACACATCATGACGGGTCCCTGTAGCTAACAGCAAATTGTGTTTTACTCCTGTACAGCTTTATTGCATGTAGGATTGTAAAGGGTTTCTAGAAGCCATCACTTTCTTTGCGTTGGCCTTTGACATTCAGACCCGTGTCAGAGGAAATTAGAACAATGCTCTATATGGAGTCTTTATTGACTTCTTTTCTAAGGAACCCTCAGAGGAAGACAATCCATCCATTCTTTTGCAAATTAGATCACTTTACTAGAGCGTTTTTATTTTACAATACGACTGATCTTTTGTGGCGGCAACTACTTAAGGGAGGAACGTGTGGCTGCTTCTAGGTCGTAGCATTACGGAGCAATTAAAATGTGCTTTACAATGCAGAGTGGTCGGGCGAAGAGCATAGTAATAAGTGTCATGTCTTGGGAATAATCTATAGCCGTGGAGAAGAGACAAACACAAGCAGCCTTGAATACAGGATAACACATTCTAGGACAATAAAGGAAATATAGTTTCAGCACTTAAAGGGAAATTATCAGCAGGTTAGAAGAATCTGTCTCTGCACGGGTGCGTTTCTTACCTTCATCCTCATCGCTGTTTCCGTGCTATTAGGGGTTTAATCCTCATGATAATTAGGTGTTTTGGTCTGTCCCTTTTATTCAATATCTGTGAGGGGGGCCGGCTGGATTGGTGCACTAGGAGTGGTAGCCCCCTCCTCGGTGCACCAAAACGCCTGATAAGGGTTAAACTCCTAAATGGCACCGAAGATTAAGGTACGAAAGTTTATCCTCAGTGCCCCATGTGCTATAGGGACATATCTTCCAACCTGTTGATTTACTTTAAAGGGGTTATTCAGGACTAGGAAAACATAACTGCTTTTTTCCAGAAACAGCAACATCTGTATGTGGTTTGCAGCTCAGGTCCACTGGACCAAATAGAGCTGAGGCCCTGTTTTGGGGAAAAAAGTAGCTATGTTTTCCTAATCCTGGATAACCCCTTTAAATACACATAAATATAGCCTAATGATGGGATAATAAAACGTATTATGAAACGTAAAAAAATATTTGTGGGGTGAAATTAAAAAGAAATTACACAATTCTGCTTTGAAGGGCTTTGCTACTATGTAATTGATTGTGTGATAAAACTGACGTGTTAACCTTATACTGCGGATCAGTGTGATTGTAGCAATGTGTGAGGACATGTTTTTATTTAATTTTATGGAAAGCTTTTTGCTTTTTTGTTAGTTTAGTACACAATAGCCTTATTGTAGTGCAGTGAACTGTCTTTTCTGCACTCTGCCTGCCTATGTGTACAAGATATCTAACATGGCATCAACAGTAGTCTTCATAAGGTATCTGGCTGCTACTACCACTGATCGGCACTAGAGATGAGAGAGTAGTGAAATATTCGACTTTCGAGAAGTCGAATCGAGTAGTCACTGAGATTCGACTATTCAAACGAATAGTCGATCCCATTATAGTCTATGGGAAAAAATTTAAGGCACTTGGAAATCCAAATTCAACCACTTGGTGGTCACCAAGTCCCCCATGAAACCTCCCTAAACGATGCAAACACCTCCGGAATGACACTGAGACATTAGGGGGAGCATGCCTGGGTGCACCCAACACCGTCATGCTGTACGAACATTACTGGAACAGTATGTATGACGTGCCTTTTTCTGGGCTACTGGAACAGTATATATCAGGTGCCCTTAGTGGGCTACTGAAACAGTATGTATAACATGCCTTTTACTGGGCTACTGGAGCAATATGTATCACATGCCTTTTACTGTGCTACTGGAACAATATGTATCACGTGCCTTTTACTGGGCTACTGGAACAATATGTATCACATGCCTTTTACTGGGCTACTGGAACAATATGTATCACGTGCCTTTTACTGGGCTACTGGAACAATATGTATCACGTGCCTTTTACTGGGCTACTGGAGCAATATGTATCACGTGCCTTTTACTGGGCTACTGGAACAGTATATATCAGGTGCCCTTATTGGCTACTGGAACAGTATTTATAACATGCCTTTACTGGGCTACTGGAACAGTACATATCAGGTTGCTGGATCTTAGCCCTGAAAAGGCCTTATTTGGTTCTGTAGTAAGCCTGCCTAACCAAAACGCTACTAAAACCTAGGTTCAACTAGGTTGAAAGCGCATCTGCGGTGGAGAGGCGGGAGCCAAGTATTTAAGATTCGAGTGGTTCAGCCATCCAATGAGGGTAGACTCCGTTTTCACGCTGCGTGCGTACTCCCAGGGTCCCTTACGGCCTCCCTTCATGGTGATTGGATTTAAAAAAGCGCCAACTGCGATGGGAGGGCTATCGAATGTTTCCCACATATTCGGCACACTACTCGATTGAATTTGAATCTCTCAAATACCCCAATATTCGATCGAATACCATTTCGATCGAATCGTATTCGCTCATCTCTGATTGGCACCCCACAATCTGGATCACATCTTTATTACACATACACTTTTACAAAATTCAACAAACTGATTAGCATATAGGAAGGAAAATGCAACGCTAGATAACATTGTGGTGAAGAGAAAAGATGGACCATGTTTTCAAATTTTGGAGAGAGGCAGGATGAAGTTTTTATGAGACAAGGTTCCAGGTCATTTCACGATTTATTGCCTACAAAACATGATTTGCAGTCTGCTGAAAGGCACTTATGTGTAAAGGAGCTGGGTGGTTGACCCTGTGTGACCCGCTTGGAAATTCAACCCTTGATATAGGATCAGGGAAATAATTACCAGTGGTTGCTTCTCTTCTTAACTCCCTTCACTTAGACAAATCCTTACTTCCCTCAGACAGTGACTTTTTTTCTGGAAACAATATTGGTGTACTAGCAGTATAAAAAAAAAAATGTATTGATTAATCCAGGAATACGTTGTCTTGATGTTGAGGAATATGGTGTGGCAGAAATAGATTTTAAAACAGTTACTGTCATTAATAATAACTTCTGATATGTCCTCTATTATAGCAAAAAGAAAGTACAATGGCGCGAAGGAACTTGGTCCAATATGGCCGTCATAGTGAATGGATGCATGCTGTTGGGCCCACAATCCCAGATATAAAAACTTAACGTAAAGTAGAGAAGTCCTGCAGCATCCTTGGTTTATTCAGAGAATGCTTGATGAAAACATGGTGGAAACATGGCATTTCTGTACCAGATCATGTGAAATAAATCTCCTCTGGTTAAACCACGGATGCTGCGGCACTTTTCTACTTTATGTCGTCAGGCATGTGAAGAGTTATTGTTTGAAGTGGGTCTCAGTGCTTAGTCCAGCAGATATAGCCAGGCAGAGAACATGGCTGTAGCACAATCCACTCCCCAGCCTCACTACTTCCAACAATATAGCCTCATAGATATATTATCGGAATAAGCCAATCAGGAGATACAGCAAAGGAGTGGATGGCACTGCTACTTGAGATGTGAAAAGTTATTTTTAATGACAGGTACTCCTCCACGCTGTGCTGCCCTGCTCTGTGGTGTTTCTGTCCATAAGATGTCCGACATGGAGAAGCATGTGACCATGCCCCACCCCCAGAGTCCTCCATTGACATATATAGGGTCATTGGTGGACACAGGGGGCGGGGCATGGTCACATGCTCCTCCATGTCGGCCATCTTATGGACAGTATCACCACAGAGCAGGGCAGCACAACCTGGAGGAGAGGAGTCTGATTTTAGCTCTATGAGCTACACAGGAAGCTGCTGTCAGTATATACAGTGCGTACACTTACTAATACTGTACACTGAACTATTTCACTATAAAGTGACCAACCTCTTTAAGGAATTTCTAAAACCTGTTTCTTTATTTATTAATAATAATAATAATAATAATAATAATAATAATAATAATAATAACCATATTTTCATGCGTATAAGACGACTGGGTGTACAAGACAACCCCCAACTTTTTCAGTTAAAATATAGAATTTGGGATATACTCGCCGTATGAGACTACCCCTCTTTCAACGCACACCAAGTAAAAACTAATAAAAAACATCAGACAGCATTGAGATCTGAGAGAACGAGAAGGAGGTACAGTAATAACAGTAGGATACAAGGGCGGGCCAGATGGGTGAAAGAGGTGTGTTTTTCTGGGCACAGTGGTAAATACGGTCCCGAAGACAACCCCTGATTTTTTTTTTACTTTTTGGTTAAAAAGTAGTCTTATATGCAGGAAAATACAGTAATAATAATATTTTCTATACTCTGTTAGTGATATGTTCTACTGTGATATATATATATATATATATATATATATATATATATATATATATATATAGCATGTTGTATGGTGTTTGTATTGTTTGTATGCTGCTATATGTAATACAGTCATACAGTCTACAATTTGTAATACCATTCAGTGCCTAATTATAAGAACTACTACAGTAAAGTGTCCAAATAATAGCTTGCAATGTAGCTAGCAGTGTTACACAATGTGAATAGCACCCCAATAATTGACTTGTGTAAAGGGACCAACGATCAGCTGAGGAACAAGAAAATGTTTGTTCATCGGCTGATCAGATCTTTCACACAGACATTTAAATCATTGTTATCTGCCGCACAAAGCCCCGTGTAAATGAGAGATTGATGTTCAACCTTTGTAAAAGGGTCTTTAGTCAGTGTTATCCTATTGTGAATGCTGTGATAATTGGAAGAAAGGAACTGTAAAAATGACCTTCATTTAACCTTACCAGATATTAGGTCAGATATTTAGGTAAATTAAATCACCAGCTGGTTACAGGTTATAGATTACGGTTCAACAATCAGGAATCCATACTTAAAGCGCAGTACATTATCCTCTGTAATACACTTTACATCATTGAAACCAAAGAGGGTGCACAGCTTGCAGTCCTATCCAGGTTTTGGGGCCATAAAGAATAATTATAAATCAAAAATACATTCATTTTAATAAAGTTATATTACTAAGTGGTATAAGTTTATTAAAGCAATACATAACCAAAAGAGATGAGCGAATAGTGAAATATTTGATAATTCGATCCGAACAGCCCCCGATATTGGCATATTCGAATATCGAATCCCATTAGAGTCTATGGGAGAAAAATATTCGGGACCTGGAAATCAATATTTAATTACTAGGAGGTCATCCAGCGGCACAGTTCCAGTTTGGGGGAGATATCCCGCTGTCCCATACACATAGAAAGTACTACACGAAGGGGGAGGGGAGAATATACAATGTTGGGTCTACACGGTAGGTGGGGGGGTTGGCAACAAAGGGGGGCTATACTCTGTGGGGGATAGAAAGGTGGGCTATACTATGTGGGGGATAAAAAGTGGGGGCTATACTATGTGGGGGATAAAAGGAGGGCTATATTATGTGGGGCTACAAAGGGGGGCTATACTAAGCTGGGGCTACACAGGGGGGCTATACTATGTGAGGGGCTACACAGGGGGCTATACTATGTGGAGGGCTTCAAAGGGGGCTATACTAGGTGAGGATATACTATATGGGGGCGTGGCTACATGTCAGTTTTCTGCGGATGCTATTCAATGAATAGTGGCAGCAGGAGACATGTCAGTGCAGCGTCCAATTCGGATGCTCCCGCATCATCCCGGATCATCCTTCTCTGACACTTGCCGTTCTGTGGCCCAGCCGGGTCACTGAACGGCCGATGTTCTACTACGTGGGAACATGGCCTACAGCCTCATACCAGATATATACATTTTTTTAGAATGCCAAGGCATTCGAATTCTTTAGAAGACACACAGTGCGCAAATCACTGGTACCAAGATAATAGTTTTTATGGCACACTCACAGTATAAAGCTGTATATCCTATCAGATACACTAAAGCTTATCGCTGACACTGCACTGTCTGCCTGTCTGAACACACTGTCTTACAACAGCTTCTAAATCTCTGCTTTCTATACTTTTAGCCCTAACAAGGGCTTTTGGGGGTCCCTTCCTACCTAACTTCACCTAAAAGCTTTCTCTCCCTGGTGTAAAGTCTGTCCCTCTCTAGCTCCAACCAGCAAGAGACACAAATTTGAAATAACTATTCTTATATTCAGGAGGTGATATAGTTTAGCCAACCAATCACAGTTAAGAGTTTTTTTTTTAAGTCCTGCCTATTCCTAGTGCCTGTCCCTCCACCTGCATGTTTATTGCTGGAAAAAAGCGCCAGGGGGGTGAGAGGGCAAATACAATTTTTACTGCGTTATTGTTTGAATATTTGAACTAAATCGAATAGCTCAAATAGGGTAGTAGTCGATCGAATAGCTATTCGATCAAATACTATTCGCTCATCACTAATAACCAAGAAAAGAATTCCAGTCCAGTTTATTATGACTGAGAAAAACATGGCCATTTGGGTGTGGGTTTTGCATCTAAATTATTTTGAAGTGAATGAAGCCTAATTGCAATACCATATTACTTCTTATAGTCTAGAGAACTACTGGCTAATAGCTGGTTTGTTCGCCTTGGGCTGCATCAGGGAAATATCAGACCTCCAGGTTCTTGTGTAATAAGATGATAGTACAATGCAGGTAGTTTGTAAATTTCAAGGCAGCGTACAGTATGTGACTACGTGCTGCTAAATGATCCACTTGCCTTTTCCTGTTTTCCTGCTTCCAACAAATCAACCTTAAGAACTGTTCACTTGCTGCCTAATATATCCCATCCCTTGACATGTGTCATTGTAATGAGAAAATCAATGTTATTCACTCTACCTGATATGGCTGACTATAGAACAGTATATGTCTTCATAGAAAAGGAGGCCTTGATATTTTCAGCGTACAGAGCTGGACACTTACCATGAAGAGCCAACCTCCTGGGCACTTGCAAAATACACGCCTGAGAAACTGAAATACCTTTCTTTTGATAACTGGAACCTTATTTTTTTCCTTTTTTTCCAGGACCCTATAAAAGGCTTTCAGCAGTTTTGAGGGTTTAGCCCTGACCGCAGTTTCCCTTTAAATCACTGTATCATTTTTCTCCTCCTCTTGCCCTGCACTAGACATTACAAAATGTATCACTTCAAATAACATTCTAAAGGAAAGAAGAGTCCCACGACCCAATGGTGGGTACACAGTAAATAGGAAAATACTAAATAAAAATGTATATAGATAAACTGAGGTCAGAACAATTCTCTGTGAGAAAGCTTCAGTTATAATAGAGCAGCAACATCCTGTATAACTGGGCTCACAGCTAATATTATAAAAATTATTGTCTAGCAAACTGTATTGTACGAGTCAGTTGCTGGTTAGAGTCGACTGTATTGTCTGTATAGAGTGTGTGCAGTTTAGAGCTGCTAAAGGGAATAAGCGATAATTGACATAAAAATGTCATAAATTCATTCAGTCCTCAGGAAGTGATAGAGTACAGACCCCCTCCCCAGAGACAAGGAAGCGGCAGGGGAGATGCATTCAGAGCTTTATCTCTGTGTATTGTATAGACTGTAAGAAAAAGTCTGCCTTATCTAGGCTTTCAGCAGTTTAATAGAACTGTCATGTACTCACCAACCTTCTAAGCACAATGACATGACTCTGCTCATCCACTCCCAGTCTATACAGTTCAGTTGACAAGTTAGTTTTAGCAATTACATTCTTCTTTTGCTTAGGGCAAATTCCCCTTATAGTTTATAGTATTACAAAGACTGTAGCACTTTCTGGTCATATTTATAGGGAAAATAGTGGGACCTAAAAGTAAAGATGAGCGAAGCAAATCCGGCGAATCCAAATTCCCACCCATTCATTATTGAAATTTGCAAAACAAATTCCTGCCCATTTATTATTGAAATTCACAGAAAAACAAAATGGAGGCCAAATGCTGCCTAGAGCGAGGATAAAGGGATTAACCATAATCCCTAGCACCCATCCAATTAGCTGTGAGCCCCTCTGTGATGTCAGCATCTCCTCCTCACCTTCTATTTAAGGCAGTTCATTTATGGAGGTGGCCAGTTGGCTCTGTGTGGAGAGAAAGCAGGATGGCAGCAGGCAGTTAGAGCAGAGCAGGGAGAGACTAACAGAACGATTTAGGGACAAAGAGGAGAGGCGAGGATAGTAGGGCTAATTGTGGGTGGGTGATTGTTTGTTGTAGCTGCCAACCAAGTGTCCAGTTTACCAAGTAACTGGGTGCCTATAGGAGTTCACTGGGACCAAGAGACTAACTGAGAATGCAGCAAAGAAGGCGGCTACCCTATCACAGGAGGAATGCCTTACTACAAAAAAGGAAGAAAAGAAAGAGACACCTGGACTATCGGATTCATCAATGAACTTTATTACCACCTACACTACGGATTACCAACATCTCAGAAACATCCTGATCAAACATTGGCACATATTACAGTTGGATCCATTATTACAAAAAGTAATTCCAAATAAACCAAGAATCATATACAGAAGAGCCCCGAGTCTAAACGGAATACTAGCCCCAAGCCGAATCAGGCAGCACACAGCAACAGTGTGCAATGAATCAAATGTAAAAGGAGTTTATAAATGTAATTCCACTAGATGCCTCTGCTGTGGTTCAATTAAAACAGGTATAACCAACTTTTCCAACAAGAAAGGTAAAGTGTTCAACATTAAACAAAAAATGACCTGCACTTCAAATTTTGTCATTTATATAATAGAGTGTACATGTAATTTACAATACGTGGGAAGAACCACGCAACCTTTACATCTTAGGCTAAATAACCATAGAGCCAACATCAAAAGAGGGTTCCTAAAACAGTGTTTCGCAGCATTTTTTAGAGAAACACAATTGTAATTTTATGGACCTCAAAATATATCCGGTCGAACAAATACCTGCGAATTGTAACAACAGATGCAGTAACCTGGTAAAAAAAGAGATGTTCTGGATCTATTCTATGGAAACATTACAGCCCAATGGGCTGAACGAGGCAACAGAAGTAATAACGTAATGACATCTCCAATCCCCTCCTCCTCCACGTGAATTGATAAATTAACACTCACGAAAACGCATCTATATAACCAATAGGAACTATGTAACTCGAATAAAAACTTGATTCAAATGAGTGCTTCATCCCCCCGACGGGATTTGAACTTGAGTTTCCTCGTTGGCCAAATGATGCACTTGCCACTAGACAAGCATCTCTTTGGGAATATGTAGCTTTGACACTCTGTCACATATAGGCGAACCCAGCCCTAGAGTAACACATTCATTCTGGTCCTCTCCGACCCCCATACAATGCAGACATTGAATGCATCACAATCGCATCAGGAGCCGTACAAGTATTCATAGGGGCAAATATTGTAAAGGTTGGCTTTTTAACCATTTATTATTGTTTCTATCATTCCCTAATTCCATTTATACAAATACAGTTGCAATAAAATATTAGTCTGTAGTTTAATTTAGCCAGTCACAATCGAGAAAATATAAACCCATTTGACCAACAATCCATCATTTGACCAACAGTCCATCAGAGGATTCGAACCCAAGACTCCTGGCTCTCAAGCCAAACACCAGACCACTGCACTACATTACCATTGACATTTAGAAACATTATCAGTTGTGATGTTAAATGTAACAATTCTAAAAATGGTTGTAGGATTGTAATGTTTTTATCTTTGATCTATTTATGTTTTAGATAATGTTTTATATTTTAATGTGTATAACAGCTTATATATGCTATATGCCAGAAGGCTATAAGATGAATTTTTTTGTTTTACTGCATGTGATAGTTTTTACACTGGAGCCAATCAGGGCTCACTTCACAAATTGTTTTTCCCACCATTTTACCTATTTAAACCCCACTGTGTGTACATTTTTTATGGATCTGATGAAGAGAAGGTTCTTGAAACGCTTAATCCATCTACTAATAAATACTTTTATCCCGAACTACGTCTCCTATCATCCATTGGGGAGTAGCAAACGGACAGCCGGTCAGCGCCTGATATTCCTGGTCACTCTGCTTGTTGGGACCTCCCGCAGCGATCTCCAATCTGGGACCAGTGAAGACACAGTCCATATTATTAACTCACTGGTCACTGTAAACTCCTGTAAACTCCTATTGAGTCATACTAATTTACTGGGATCAGTGAATTGAGTGTGTGCCTTACATAATGAGTCCTCTCACTCCACTCCTAGTTTGTTATACAAGTTTGGTTTCATTACTGAACTGAGTGTGCGCTTTACTTAATCCGTGCTCGCACTCCATTCCTACTGTGTTATGCAAGTTTGGTTTCATTACTGAACTGAGTATGCGTCTAGCAATGGTTGCACTCCACTCCCATACTGGGGAATGAAAAAAAATTATATTACACCGGATCCACCAAGGTCCACTGCTGTCCATGGCGGAAATTGGGTAATTGTTTTTTTTTTATTGTGATTTTCAGATTTTTGACAGTTTTGCAACTACATGCTTTAACAAATTTGCCCTTCTGTAATAGTCCCAGTACTGTAGCTACTATAGTTTGGCTGTTTCAATGAAATTTTTCAAGATTTACAAAGCTCGCAAAGCGAATTTCCGGCTGCTTCACTCATCTCTACTTAAAGGGTCAATTCAAACTATTCACTGACGTGACAAAAACTATAATTTCATTACACTTTTTCAGTATCAACCGGAACTACTATGCCAATACAATTGTTGGATGAGGATAAGAGCAGACTCTGCATTAACATATTACTTTGATCAATACATTAATTAACTAATGTGTAACTTTCCTTTCCACCTCTATCGCCAGGAGCCTATGTTACAGAGCAAGAAATCATTTCCTCACATTTACTTTAAAGTCCCACTTACAGCATTTTGTTGAATCAAGATAATGGATTTCATTACATTAAGTCTAAAAATCTGCTCTGGTCTATAATATTAAGAACTGTAATTAAATTATGGCTTGAGTGATTTGCACCTAAATCTAATTCAATAGAAGTTTGAAGCAGGAGACGGCATTAAATAGGTGACTGCTGGTTACAAAAATATGACTTTTCCAATAATCAGCTTACATTTAATTTGACACTAAACTTGAAGGGCCCTTTCCCGGATCTATCGGGTTCCTTAGTTTTCCTGTGAGTTAAGTCCCTGTATGAAAAGACCGCTTTTCTCATAGCTCTTGCCCTGGTCACTAATGCTGTTAGGGTCCTATTAGACAAAGTGTTTTGTAATGATTAACGATTAATGATAAACTATCGCAAACTAGATAATTTATCGTTAACCGGAAATTGTTCACTATATTACACAGAACGATAATCGTTAGTTTCGATTGTTAAAACGATCGTTACTGCGATCATTTTCTCCATCTTAATAATGATTTTAGGGTCAGATCTAAATCAAAAATCGACGACACATGAACGATTTTTCGATCGCTGCCTGCAATTACAGAGGACCGTTATTGTTTAAATCCGTAAGATTTAACGATTTTCCGCACGATAATCATCACGTCTATAAAGTCCATAATTTGGTCTTCTTCAGGTTTTTTCCATGGACATACCATCACTGTGAACTAGGGTAGAGATCGTACTCTCCACGATACATAGTTGTCCAGAGCAATGGGCAAATTCTAAAAAGACTAAAAAGACAATTACAAAAACTTAAGCACGACTGACATAGACATAGAACTAATGATAAATTTCAAGAAAATTAAGAATAAGATATGATGGATTGCTGAGAGCATCTGTCCTTTTGATCTGGTGATAGTCAAGGGTCTTAGCACACGGTGCCCGGAAAGGGGTCAGGGATTTGATCAAATCCTTGACTTTCCTCAGAGAAATGATGGAAAGGCTTGATCATTTCATAATTTCCCGGGGTTTGATCAATTATTTCACTGCAACATACACACATATAAGATATTATGGATTGCTGAGAGCATCTGTCCTTTCGATCTGGTGATAGTCAAGGGTCTTAGCACAAGGTTCCCTGAAAGGGGTCAGGGATTTGATCAAATCCCTGACTTTCCTCAGGGAAATGATGGAAAGGCTTGGTCATTTCATCATTTCCTGGGATTTGATCAATTATTTCACTGCAACATATATACTTATTATTCACCAAATTATACACGTTTTATGAGATATTTTAGAGTGCAGGTTTATATTTAAAAAAAAAAGTTAAAAAGTTAGAAAAAATACTTTCTTGTTCTTTCATGGAAAGTCCCGAGATTAAAACAGCTGTATTTTACAGATCCTAATTTAAGAAAATTAGAAGCTTTATCCCACAGGATTTATTTTACCATAATCTGTTAAAAAGATAAGTACAACCACATGACGTGACTCGAAAATCCCCTGACAGTTGTTCTCCGAAATCTCTAAAACCAGCACAACAGAAAAGTAGCGTATCCTTCCACAGTAGGAAGTAACTTTACCAATTCTCTTCTTAAAATAGTCTTTCATATGGTTCCAAACTAATTTAAATCACTCCGGGTAGTTAGAGAAACCTTTTTTTTTTTTTGTATAATGACATTGCCATGTTCTATTTATATAAATTCCACATAAAAAGCTTAAATTGACATCTGGATTTTATTCTTTTTTGTAGACAAAAATATAAAACAAACAGAAATATGAAGCCATTTAACCTGATTACTGTTCAGATTTATCAATGTCTATTCCAGGCAGTCTCTGTTACTTCCTCCTGTTTCCGTGATATCATCCTCTTTGTGCCTAATGTATAGTGCAGCCTATTAACCCCTTAACGACGCATGACGGGTATACCCGTCACGCGGCCGTTAAGGGTAAACAGAGAGGGCCCCCGGCATGAGTCCTCTCTGCAGCCCACGGTCCCCGGTTGCTATGTGCAGCAAGGGACCGCAGGTATTAGCCACCGCTAATTAACTATTCAAATGCAGCTGTCAAAGCTGACAGCTGCATCTGAATAGTATATGTGCCCCCTGTCCCTGGTGTCTAGTGGGGTGACACTGATTCCGGCTCGGCAATCTATTTAGATGGTCTGCAGCAGACCATTATAATAGAGCACCGATCTGACGGATCATTGCTCTATTATATACACAGCATTGATCTCAATGGGTGATCAGTGCTGTGTAGATAGAAGTCCCCCAGGGGGCTTTTAATTACTGTTAGTGAAAATAAAATAAAGTGTTTTTATTAATAAAAAAAACCCCTCCCCTAATAAAAGTTTGAACCACCCCCCTTTTCCCATTTTATAAATAAAAAAAAATAAATAAACATGTTTGGTATCGCCGCATGCGTAATTGCCCGATCTATTAATCTGTCTCATTTCTGATCTTGTACGGTAAACGGCGTAAGCGCAAAAGAATCCCAAAGTGCAAAATTGTGCATTTTTGGTCGCATTAAATCCAGAAAAATTGTAATAAAAAGCAATCAAGCACAATCAAGGTACCGATAGAAAGAACACATCATGGCGCAAAAAAATGACACCTCAAACAGCCCCATAGACCAAAGGATAAAAGCGCTATAAGCCTGGGAATAGAGTGATTTTAAAGAATATAAATTTGTTAACAATGGTTTGAATTTTTTACAAGCCATCAAATAAAATAAAGTTATACATGTTTCATATCGTTGTAATTGTAATGACTTGAGGAACATTCATAACATGTCAGTTTTTCCATAGGTCACACGGCGTAAAAACGAAGGCCCCCCTTCACTGCGCATATAATTTTTTTCTAGTTTCGCAGCATATTTTATGGAAAAATTCATCCTGTCATTGCAAAGTACAATTGGTGACACAAAAAATAAGGGCTCATGTGGGTCTGTAGGTGTAAAATGCAAGTGCTATGGCCTTTTAAGCACAAGGAGGAAAAAACTAAAACGCAAAAATGAAAATTAGCCCGGTCATTAAGCGGTTAATATGGGTCACCTCTGCCCATTCTTTCACTGTGAAAACTTTTTGAGAATGTTTTTGTATTTCCCTCTCCCCTCCAAGTGTTTTCATCTAAAAATACTGTATATTTTCACTGTGATTTCTTCTGCCTTCACGTACTGTGACAAGAAGTAGCTGTCTGATGGCATTGTCAATCATATCAGATTTTATGTTGTTATCACCCAGATACCAAGACGATCTTTGTGACCTTATACGGGGTGTCTGGCAGAAGCAGGGACAGACAGTATTAAAATAATGAAATAAGCAGAACTCACCTTTTCGATCCCCCACCTCTACTGCTCTGACACTTATTAGGTTCCTGCTGATCTCTACCTTCTGACCTCATTGGCAAAAAGTGGCAGAAATACCCACTTTTCATCACAGTGACTGGCTGAGTAGGCATTTCATTTCATTTCAGGAACCGGGTAAACATCAGTATGGTAGTGTTGGGAGATCAGGGAGGTATCAGTGATACTTGTTTTTAAACCAAAACTTGCCCTGTTTAAAGGGGTTGGCCACTTTATAGTAGACATAGACATATGCAGGTTTGGTGGTGGACACTGGGGGGCTGGGCATGGTCACATGCTCCTCCATGTCGCCCATCTTATGAACAGAATTACCACCGAGCAGGGTAGCACACCCTGGAAGAGGGGAGTCTGATTTAAGTTCTATGAGGAACACAGGGAGCTGCTGTCAGTATATACAGTGAGTACACAGGGAGCTGCTGTCAGTATATACAGTGAGTACACTAATACTGTACACTGAACAATTTTACTATAAAGTGGCCAATTGAAATATCCTACCAGGAAAAAAAAAACACAGTTAACATTAATGCAGTATCCTTAGACATTGCACAGCATGTATTGTACTGCAGCATGTCTAAATATCTTTGCATTATCTGCTATGCCAGATAGCGATATTATATAAATATATAATATGGTGTGCTAAAGAGGACCCATGGTCCCCGCAACCCCCCATCCCCATTCCTATGGATATATGGTTTTTATATGGTCTTGTATGGTCTGATTAATGTCTCCCCTAACTTTCTCATTCTCACCCTCCTTGAGCCTAACATATGCCTCCTCAGTCTCATATGCACCCCTAAGCCTAATTCTTGCCCCCTAAGTCTCATACTCACAAGCACAAAGCCTGATTCATACCCTCCCAGCCTTATATTCACTGCTAAGCCTGATTCATGCCCCCAGCCTCAAATTCACAATCCTTTCATGTCCCCTATCCTTATATTTACACTTTCTGAGCCCGATTTACATCTCCTCAGTCTCATAATTAGCCCTTGATCCCGAGTCATGCCCTTTTAGGCCATGTTCACACAACGTAAGTTTTGAATTAATCACGGCCATTGTTGCCGATTCACAATAATGGTTGTGAATAATTCAAAACTTAGGTGCACTGCAGGCTGAGGGAATCCCGTCTTGAGTGTATACACATAGTCGGACTTAAACATGTCCCCGCAGCTCTGGCACTACAGAGATTCATGTAGAGGCGGACTGCCTCTACATAAATCCTGTGCACACCGCTGCGCACGGCAGGAAACCTACGCCAGCTGAGAGCTGGAGTAGGTTTCTTGACTATATTTCCGCCAAAAAAAGGCTGAGTCCGCGACCCCATCCCCACCCCCTCCACACCCCCTTCCTGGCGTACCGGGCGGTAAGTGCCGATTTGCAAATATTTCATTCGCAAAACGGCCATTTGCGAATAAAATTATTTGCAAATGGGCAATTTCTGCCGAAAAATACGCTTTTGCTGCTTGATACATGTCCCCTATAGTATACACTCCAGCCGGGATAGCCTTACCTGAACATAGCCTTAGCCTGATTTATGCCTCCTCACACTTATATTCATACTCTTATGTCAAGCCAAAATGAAAATCCCTTGTACTCAGGACCTGAGGGGCACAGCAACAAAATAAAATCAGGATTAGATCAGGGCACCCAAGGCTACAAAACGATATAGAACTTTTTTTTTTTTATTAACCACCGTTTCTTCTCTCTAAGGGACTATTCATGAAAATCATCAAACGTTTCGGAAAATCCTTTTTATATTGGATAAAATGGCTAGATTAAGTTTAATTGGCCAATGTTGTGGCAAGTATAATAATCATTGTTTTTGTCATGTTAGGAAAGTACATTCTATGGATGGACTGCTGTGGGCCGAGAGCTGAATCCTGCGCTTTCCTTCTAGTTCTCTTAGATGTGAAATCCAAGCATGACAGATATAAAATGAGTCTTCATTATATAGCATGCTTCAGGTGTCAGCACACAACACCCACCGGAGGAACACTTCACATAAAGATCTTTACTACCCGAGCGACACAAAATGTTTTTTTTTTTTTGTTTTTTTTTAGCGGTGGATGAATCGCTTTTTTCATGAAGACCTCTGTTGTCAGTGCATGTTGTATTTTTCACCTGTCAACATATAAAATGGCTGTTTGAATAACTAATGGTGTCACATATTTCATAGATTTACAATTGAGCTGAATTTCAGCCTATTTGAATTGACTTTAAGATTACAGCCTCTTCATTGCCTACTTATTGATTTGTTCCTCTGAAGCAAATTAGAGAGTTACTGACAAAAAAGCAGAAAGGCAATCTGCATGTAAATCAGCCTGAGTCACTAACACTTTACAGCTGAGAAGAGATTCTGCTCCGAAATGGCTGTAAAAGAAAATGGAGAAATGTATGAGATACAGTGGGCTTAAAGGGAACCATTCACCCCGTGGCCCCAGGCAGAAACTGACATACAGTGACATAAAGGTCAATATACTTACCACATCGCTCCCGGTCCCGTCCCGGATCCCGGTGTTGACACGGAGAAATCTCCGATTCTTCTTCTCGCGCCCATTATGGTAATGAGCGCCGCCGGGCCCGAAGTCCAGCCTTCTCCCCGCCTCCGACACTTGATTGATGCCGGGTCTTCTTCCTCCTCGTTTTTTTCTTCTCGCCGGATCCCACGTAGGCGCCGTGACAGTCGTTTTCGGCGCATGCGCAGTTCACAATTGAAGCCGCTCCGCAGCTTCACTGTTTACTGCGCGTGCGCCGATTGTCTCGAGCACGTATCCTGTTTACTGTGCAGGCACAGAAGAGGTGACGAGACCATCGCAACGGCGCCTGCGCGGGAATTCGTCAGAAGACTGAAGACGTCAATCAAGTTCCAGGAGGCGTGGATGGGCGGCGACGAGAAGAGGACCTCATGAATAAGTTGGACTCGTCCGTCGTTTCCTATGGACGTTGGACTCATCTCGGCTCATTACCATAATTGGCGCGAGAAAAAGAATCGGCGATTTCTCCGTGTCAACAACGGGATCCGGGACGGGACCGGGAGCGATGTGGTAAGTATATTGACCTTTATGTCACTGTATGTCAGTTTCTGCCTGGGGCCACGGGGTGAATGGTTCCCTTTAACCATGTATGCACAGCTATAGAGGAGGCAAGGATAACAACCGCATTCGGGCCTCTGGTGCTTCATGGGACCACTAACACTTCTCTATCACTTATGACGTAGTAGGTGGGGTCTCTGTTTCCTATTTTTAACTAGGACCCAAGAGCTTTGGGCAAAGGTAAAAATCCTGGGACGACGGGGGGGGGGGTGGGAAAATTATGAAGTGATACTCAACCGCCCTGGTGCTCCCGCGACGCCACCATCTCACTGTCACCCTCTGGTCTCCTGAATTTCCTGAGTTCCTGTTAAGTCATAACACCATGGGAACAACCGAATTAGTCAGAGAGTGACTGCACACTTGTAATGTCATAGAACTGGAAGATGTAGAAGACCAGCGGGTGAGGTATCACCTCATTATTATGTTCCCACCAGCCCCTGCCCTCCCTGGATTTTTATCTTAACCAGAGTTCTTTTGCTAATTGGAATTGGCAGTGAAAAATAATTTGTTTTCAAATCAACTAGTGTCAGAAAGTTATACAGATTTGTAAATTACTTTTATTTAAAAATCTTAAGTCTTCCAGTACGTATCAGCTGCCGTGTGTCCTGCAGGAAGAGGTGTATTCTGTCTAGTTTGACACAGTGCTCACTGCTGCCACCTTTATCAATGTCAGGAACTGTCCAGAGCAGTAGAGATTTTCTATGGGAATTTGCGACTGCTTTGAAAAATGCGTTTTAGTGCTCGCTCAACACTAATAGTAAAATGCATAAAATTAGAAATGAGAAAACTTTTAAAAAGGTTGGTTCAGCAGGTTCACCAAACTTTAAAGCAAAGTTCGGGTTCGTACAAACCGAACCTTAAACAAACCACACTGAACCAAATTTATGATTGTAGGTGTTTAGCTATTTTAGTGCGATTTCACAAGTTCACTCATCAATACTTACCTGTCCGCACTCCCTTGCTGATCGCAGCCGCCTCCACTTCCTGACTGAGATGAAAGTGACAGCCCTCTCAGCCAATCACTGGCCGGGGCAGTGTCCTGTCTCAGTCAGTCACGGATTGGCTGAGCGGGCTGTCACTCTTGTCACAGGAATGATAGCCTGCCCAGCCCATCACTGACTGATGGGCTGAGCAGGCCATCACTCCTAAGACAAGAGTAAGAGGCTTGCGGTGCTGTTTCGATCAGTGATTGGCTGAGCAGGCTGTCACTTTCATCTTGGGATTGCAGTGAGACCTGGAGGCATCAATAACTTCTGACATGTCTAATGACATAAAAAGAAAAGTGCAACAGCAACCTGAACATGCCAGAACTTATAATGTATACTCCCCCTCCCCCATCATACACACAATAACAAACTGCTCCAGATTTTTTTTATTTTATTTTATTTAGGTTCTTAGCAAACCATTTAATCAAACTAAGTGTACCATCTCACCACGTTAAGGTGACCTCAGAAAGAGATGAACCTCTCTTGGACCCACATTAAGCCTACAACTGGTCATGAAGGATCCAACTTAAAGGGGTTATCCAGTGCTCCAAAACATGGCCACTTTCTTTCAGAGACAACACGACTTGTCTCCAGTTAAGGTGCGGTTTGCAATTAAGCTCCATTCACTTCAATGGAACTGAGCAGCAAAACCCCGCCCAAGCTGGAGATAAGAGTGGAGCTGTCTCTGGAAGAAAGTGGATAACCCCTTTAAGGGTGCCTTCACACGTACCAGATCCGCAGCAGATTTCATCTGTTAGGGTCAGGGAATGGGGGGTTGCAAGCCAACAGGAGGTAGCCATATCTGATGACATGTCAAATGTTATTTTTTGTGACGGGTACTCTTTAACTCTTTCAAGATATTTGATAAACTCTCAGCCTTTAGAACTTATAGATAATAATAATATTAATAATAATAATAATAATAATAATAATAATAATAATAATAATAATAATAATAATAATAATAATAAAAAGTTTTCAGTTTTCCTTCATTTTAATTCATGACAAAAAAAAGTAAGTTTTAATACATGGGGCACATAAAAAATGAAAATTATTTGGGTACAATACCGAAATCCTTTAGAAGATCAAACAGCGAAAGCATCATTTTACTTCTGAGTGAATGCATTTATTTTATGCCTGTCATACGCTTTATTGTATCACAGTCAGTCAAATTTGTCTTTGATTTTCTAATATAAATGAATACCTCCTTTCAGCTCTGCCTTTCACAGCTATGGCAGGGGGAAAAGAATTCTACATAACTATTATAAAGCTGAAAAGCAGATGGCGGGGCGGATAATAACTGAATAGGATATATGATATGTATTGTTAGCGAGGTGGTAATGTTATCATCAGTTGACCATAGACATAGGCATTGTCGGGTAAAATGGAATTGAATTAGGTTCAGTAAAGGTGAGACAGCTGAAGCAGCTATGTCTTATCACAGATTCCTCCGCTCAACCACCTTTAATCGAAAGCCTTTCTAACCTCTACCAAATTACTTTTTTTTCCCCCCGACTGCTTAAAATAAGGTACTTTCTGCCAAGTCTTGTTTTACTTTCCTTATCTTTATAATGAATAGAATAGAAAGTTATATTGTAGTGGTACTTGATTCCCTGAGCTGTATTTTTCTTATTTCTAACTTTGCTCCTTTCGATGACCATTTTGTTGTGGACCTGGCAACCAGAGATAGATTTACTGTGGAGCGGTTAAATATACATCTATATACGCCGATCAATCATAACCTTAAAACCGCTGACAGGTGAAGTAAATAACATTGATTGTCTGGTGACAGCGGCGCCTTTCAGGAGGTGGGATATATTGGGATGCAAGTGAATGGTTAGTTCTCTGAGTTGATGTGTTAAGGCCGTATTACGCGGCACGATATAAGGGAAAAGTAAGGGCTGACCTGTCGGGTCAGCGCTCGCTTGCCCTTCGTTCCCCGATCGCTGCCTGTGCTATTACACACATGGAGAGCAAGCAGTGAGCAGCAGGAGAGGCCATGGGGAGCAGCAGGAGGGACTGCACGGACGATCCTTAGTAACGCGCAGCACGTTCAGCCAACATTGTGGTCTTTTAACATGCACTATTATAAGTACGGCCAATAATCGTTTGGTGTAATAGAGCCATTAGAAGCAGGAAAAATGTGTGTACCAGGCAAGTGGTTAGGCTTTGGGCTAAGTGATTTGCATCTCCATATGGGGACCTCTACTTTACTATATGCAAAAAGAGTTCGTGGACCGTCATTTAAAAGTCTTGAAACATGGCACTAGCCAGATATTCTTCCAGAGAAGTGCCCAGCCAAGGGGTGGCTCCTGGAAGGAGACCACAAATACCATCATATTTACTATAGACATCTACCAGGTGGTTTCCTCTGAGAGTGTTGCCTTGCCCAGTAGACCAAGAGACACTAATGTGAGGCATCAATGGGTCAAGTAGACACAAATTTGGGTTCTGGCCAAGGTCATGGGCAGGGGGCACAGTAGGATGGTCAGAGAAAGGCAAAATGGTTATGGCAGGCAACTCTATAATGGAACATATTGCTTAAGCAAAGGTGGGATTCTTTAAATAGATTATACAAGAAGGTGGTTGGTTGGGGACAGGTTGAGCACATGCATTGGCCCTTTATGAACCAGGGAGAGAGCATGCACACACATTACAAACAGGCATAAAGACAGGCAGATGCAGGATCGGAGGTAGAATGGAGAACACAATAAGAGGAGGAGACCTAGATCTGGCTAGCCTAAGAAACCGAACCACTTTGACACAGGCTAAAATGTTTTCAGATAACTGGATCAGAAAACAACTGGCCTTATGGGGGAGTCACAGATATGTAGTGATTAGTTCCTACCAAAAATGGTTCAAGAAAGGACCGTTTTAAAACAGGTGAGACATTGACAAGGTTACGAGTGGCCAAAGATTATCTATTCACATAGGAAGTGGATCAAGACATTATTGATGGCTATGATAGAAACTTGTATGAGTGCAATGCAGCCAGCTGTTTGGAGCTTGATGACCTTACTGGCCCCAGTCCACCACTGAAAGCTCTTATAATGGGCACTTGGACCACTGAGCAATGAATTATCTAGGCAAGTGGAAAGCTCTTTATCATATACAATATCAGTAATTGTGCAAGGAGGGTGAGGAGGGACGAAAAGCTAAGCTGTCATCACCCATTGACAATGCTGTGTTATCTGTCACCACCGCACCAGCTTATAAAAGTGTTACCTTTCATAGAAATCTCTGTATGTGACAATGGCACGACAACTGCGGACCCTGCCCCAGGCTCAGTGGCCAGTGTGAGAACTGTCATAGCTAGTAATATGAACAATTAAACCACTAGAAAGAGTTATAAAAAAAATCTGCTAAACATGAAAACCTGAGTTAAACAATAGGTAATTGTGATGACATATTCCCTCATTATCACACGTTAGTTCTTCTCAGAGAACAAAATAAAAAGCCAATTAAAACTTCTAGCAGCCCCGTCGATATTATTGTTGGAATGCTCAAGGGACAAAGTTTCAAGCTAGAATACGCACACACACACACACAAACAAACACACACACACACACACACACACATATATATATATATATATATATATATATATATATATATATATATGTATATATATATTTTTTTTATAGGACTTATCTCTATTTTTCCAAGTCAGTTTGACAATCAGCTTATTATTACAGGTCAAGCATAGGAAACCGCTAAGGGATAACAGTATTGGTGGGGGGGATGTGGCTGGGCATACAATGCAAGTGCTGTATGGTCAATGTGCAGCAGTATTGCATTCTGGTTATTCAAATAATTGAAAGACTATGCCCTGTCCTGTCCTACAGTTTCAAGGCTCTGCACTAAACACGTAGGGGTCTTGGGCCCACATCAGAGGAGGACCATTTACCTGCAGGAGTATTTTAACTCATCCTAACATTTTGCCCAAGTGATAAGTATACTTTCAGAAAGGCTATCATACAATATTTAAAGGAACAAACTTATATAAGATATTAAAGGCTATAGACACCTTTGAAAAACTTTTTATATTCTTACTTTGTACTTATTATAATACAAAACATTTTCTCTATAGGTCTTTATAAAAATTGCTTACTTTTGTTTCTACAGTCTCTGCAATGTGCTGTATGAGCTCTATTTTCCCTCTTTACTTGCACACATTATATACCATTCTCTCTTGCATACTGCCTTGTAGGTGTTCTCTTTTCTTTCTAACCTGTGTGAGCTGTCCTTCTTACCTTTTCACCCCCCCCCCCCAACTACTATGTGAACCTGGTGTCTAACCTCCCACTACTACCTCTAACAAAGTCAGATTCTGACAGTCCTATGTTATCTTAACGGCTGAATGGTAGGAAATTTTTAATGAAGACTATTTAGAGGGTAAGAAAACTAGTGTGAAAGGTATCCGACCCATGATGTAATATGACATTTTGGTATCATTTAAAGCAAATTACAATTTTCATTATCTTCTAATATGACACATAACTAGATCTCAGAATTATAAGCCTACGGCGTTGAATAATATCAACTTCTAACTCTTGATAGATTTCAAAGCAAAAGATGTGTAACAGCGAAAAAAAACACATTCAAACGCATTTTGGGCTGAATGATGAAATACATATTTTTATAATCTCTTTTTTAATTTGTAAAAATATGTGACATTTGCATTCCCAGTAATGGTGAGATGAGAGCTTGGTTTATAAACAGATGGATTATTCCGCTTTTTTTGCTTAGAATTCATTAAGTAGTCATCTTGCTCATTAAAGATGATTCAGTGTCATCAATTTCTATCGTAGTGAGATTGATGCTGGGAAATATAGGCTGAAAAGCAATGTGGGAATGTGCGAATGTATTAATCCTGTATGAACGATTTCTAGGATCCAAAGTCATTAATAAATGGGATAATGAGAGGACATCGTAAGCAATCAATTGTGTGGAGCTGGAAATGGGAGTCGTCCTTATTGTAGAGATGACCGCATTACTCACTGTCTTTGTTAGCTTCTGTAGGAAGATACCTATCGGATTAAAAAGTAAGTGCACCCCCATAGAAATTTGGCATTTTCAATTTTAATCTGATGTGGCATATTATAAATCCATTATGTATAAAGAAGACAAGAAGTGACTTTGCCCCTGAAGTCGTGTATAGCCCTGATGACACATTGTATACCTAGAGAATATTATTTAATTACATAACAATTATTTAATTACACAATGACATGTGTTTGATGGGAAATATTAGGTTATGTTATGAGGAGTGATGAGTGATCATGCCAAACGTTCGGGTTAGTCCGAAACCAAGCACTTGGATTTTACTCCCGTTGGTTGAAGAAATTGGATGCAGCCCTAGAGAGTCGTGGAAAACATAGATATGTATCTATGTTTTCCTGGCAGCCCTAGGAGTGTTGGGGATTTGTCAAGTCTGCCCATCCCTATTTATGAGAGGGGGCCCCACCAACCCACATGCAAAGTTGTCGCATACCCCCACAGCCCAACCATATTGGGGAAAAATTGTGAACATACCAGTTCAGTGGGGCATACAAAATGTGTCCATAGAAACCCAGCACCCATACAATCTGCCCTATTAAAAAAATATATACAACCATACAGTAACCATGTCATATAGACCACAATAGAAGACCACGATAATATCACTACATCACGACCGCATAATATCAGAAAATAGATATAAACAGTTCTGGAGTAAAAACTACTGTACAACGTAGTATAAAGTGGCCACCATCTATATTATATAAACTCCCAATGCCACCAGCCCCGGAGATGTCCATATACTCTACCTGCTGTGTAGTAAATTGACTCCAATTACTGTACAGCAAAAATAATGGTATCACAACTATGGTATACTAAAATAGTGCCAAAAAGGATCCCCCACATAGTAATTGGCCAATCTATAGTCTCCATTCAGTAATAGTACCTCAAAAGTAAAAGCAACAACATAGAACTGGTATCTCACTTTATAGTGCAGTAATAGTGTCCCTGCTTAGTACCCCTTAATACAGTGCCCATACTGCTTCTATGCATTAATAGGGCCTATTTCATAGGCGGTATCCATGTTTTCCAGTATTCCATGTTATGTACATTATGTAATAGTCACATATCACACCCACAGATCCAGCTTCTTAGAGTCTGAGCTGGTGTTGTTCCATTTTTCTAGACTAATCTAACATAACAAGTACACTTTAGTTGACAATCCATCATCATTGAACAGTTAAAGTTTATGTAAAATATTCTTCTATTCTGCCATCAACATCACATTATCTTTTAAATGTAAAAAATGGATTTATTAAAAAAACATTTTTCATTAAAGCTATACTGCCATTACTGTTCTCTTTCTGCTGTCTGCTGTCAATATATGGTGATGTACTGTATGTTACACCCTAAGAGACGAGGTGGTAATGCCATATGCCAGGGTAGCCTATGCAGTGCTCTGTGGGTGTTGGGTCACTTGGGCACTTGGTAGCCTGGGTAGCCTGGAGTGGCCATGGAACCCACTCCCGAACAAACGAGCACTGCGCTCAGGGTTTAGATAGGCCAAGGGTAACCTGGTGTGTAGGTGCAGGTGCAAAATGACAGGCCAGAGGCCAACAGCATAACCAGGATGACTTCCGTTTACTTAGGTAGTTCAGTGCAATACAAGATAACACACTTTGGGATGCAGGTGCAGGCAAAAGGTAGTGGCAGTAGACTTTGTAGTAGGGAAGAGAAGAAGATACTCGTATAGATTTCTGTGATCTGACTGCCTTATGCCCTATAGTGTAAGGGTACCCGTCCTGTCAGGGTAGTACGAGGTCCCAGGTCCTTGTTCTAGGTTGAGCAGACTTTAAGGCCATAAATTTTTAGTAATTGTCGGCTGACAATTATCTCTCTTAACCTTACACAGGAAAAATTGTAGTGAAAGTGGAATGCTGTTACCACACTACTCTGCTGCTGACTTTTCCCTTCCTGAGCAATAAGGTTGTTGGTGAAAATCCCTCTATAGACTTAACCAGATTAGCGCTTGCTTCCTCTCGCTCGCTGTCAATGTTATTACTTTGGGGGGGGGGGGGGGCAGGAGGGGCTGAAAGGGCTGAAGAGGTTTTCTGGGCAAAACAGATTGATGAGCCATCCACTAGATAGGTCATTGTTCACTGGTAGGTAAGGCATCACACCCATCAACCCTGTTCAGCACCTGCACTATAAAATAATCAGGTTGGATATTGTGTAGTGGTTGGACCTGGTTACTGCAGCTCAGCAGGTTGCAGGTTGCAGTCGCCTCCACTACGTAGGAGGCAAAGGCTTCGGGCCTTTTTTAGCCTGGAAATTTGGCCTTTAAATTTGAGTGGAAGTCTGGTGTAAAACACAATGTACTTAGTATGTACACTGGAATGACTGTTTTTAGTCGGAGATCTTTTAAGTCTAATTGTAGCTCCACAGTGTTAGCACCTCCGAGTCATAGCCATTCTAACCCAGAGAGACGAATGCCCCATTTCCCCTCTCAAGAATACATCATTTCAAATTAAGCCTTTGTCACAAGACTTAGATCTATAAGCCTTTCCTAACAGGTTTTACTTTCCCTTTAAAAGCGGCCCGTGCCAACAGGCCAGAAGATTGAGTCTCATCCAATAAAATGAGTAAAGTCTATTTTTACTGCTAATCAAAAGTAACACAAACAGAGCAGCTCCAGCAGATCCTTCATTTATTGTAATAGCCTTGCGGAGGGCTGATATTATTTTGATTAATATTTATTGTATCATATTAATTACAGAAGCTGTGATGCACGCGTCCAGCCAAAATGGGAATTTAATGAGCATTTTCATCTTGGCTAAAGGTTAGCTAAATGGAGCATAAAAGTTAGTATTTTGCTGCTGTGAAAAAAGGGCCTTCCTTTAATTGTATAATTAACAAAGCGATTTCAGCCTTTTAACTGGGTTTACTTGTGTTCATTGTTACATTTGATCCTATGCATTATAGATAGCACAGCTGCTAACCAAGGTACTTTTTTGTATTTTTTCCATTAGAAATAATATATTGTTAGTCATTAAACAACGTTTTTAAAATTCCGCTTAATGGTATTATAAAAGTGTAAGAGTTAATACAGGACCTGGTTAGGCAAATAGAATAGTCCACACTACAGATCAGCAGATTAATCTAGAGGAGAAAACCTCTGTAATATGCATCTATTGTAGGTAAAGTATAACTTCATAGACTGCTATTTGTTTTAATGGGGTAATTTTTTAATGAGGTAATTTTTTAAGGTTGTATTTTTTATACATTTCTTTAATAAATATTATTATTAATATTACTTTATAATAGAACTTAAAGGAGAAGTCCTACCAAATTATAGTCAGGAACCTAGGGGGGTACGGGAGAATAATAAACTTAGAAAACTTACCTATGCTTGTGCCCCATAGACCGCTCCTGGGTCCTGATGACAGCCAACGGTGACCTGCAGCTCTTCCAACTGCAGTGTCATGTACCCGGCTGAGTGACTGCCTGCTCAGCCAATCAGTTCCACCCCAGTTACTGACTGGCTGAGTGGGCAATCGCTCAGCTGGGTCGTGACGTTGTAGCTGGAAAAGCCAGGTACATGACGTACCCGGTTTCTAGCCGAAAATTACTTCTGACGGCGGTCAGTGGGACACAGTGCTGCGGAGACATGGGAATGGGTGAGTTTCGGTAGTTTATTATTTTCCTGCAGCCCCCCTGACTTCCACCCCGTTTTAAATTTAGTAGGACTTCTCCTTTATTATTTCCATCGCCTTAATTGTTTATATTCTACGATACAGTATATATTGAGTGGCTGCAGTAAAGGGCAACATCAATGTTCATGTCAGGAAACACTGGGGAGTCCTTATCCAAGTGCTGGATTCAATTCTAATTAAATAGATAATTCTTCCACTCACATTTGCTGGGCCGAATGCAGAGTGCTGGTTCAAGCCACTGTACTAGGTTCACGCTTTTTTTTTTTTTTTTTTTTTTTACATTTAACATATAAGTTTAATATTCTTGAAATGGATAAAAATGTATAAACACAGCAGAATTTATTTCCCAATATAAAGAAAATACTGTAAATTGCAATGTTTTTGTTTTTTTTTCCAATAGCATAATTAAGTACACTTAAATAAAGAAAAATCACAGGAGAGTTATCCTTTAACACTGCTGCCCTAGACACAGGCTTGGAGGTGCCTAGTGGCAAATACAGCCATGATGACAACAAGGACCAAAGGCAATGCACAGTGCCCCATCCAATGTTATAACCTCAGTCTTTATTATGGAGAAGAGCAATCTACAATACACAATTCACCTGACTACAGAGCTTATGAAGCAATGGGATATGCAGCCATTTTCTGTAAGTAAAACATTAAAAATGACAATTAGTTTTTCTATCACACACATGACATTATTCTGTCACCAAACGCCCTCCTAAGCCTCATAGACTGACAGCAGCAACTGACTACAGCTACTTTGAGATGTCCTTCACCATTCCCAGGCCTTGACTGACAACCGGATTTCGCACTACAAAGAGTAGTTTGCCTTTACTTCTTCGTTTTGTGTCTTTTTCCTCCATATAACTATTTATACTGGAGATTTGTTTTTACAAGAAAACAGAAAACTCCAGTCACTTTGTTGAAGACTATAAATCAGGATACAGATAAGCAGGTTTATATAATGTATGGTGAATACTACCGTATTTTACAGCGTATAAGACAGCTTTTTAACCCTGAAAAGTCTGGGTTAAAGTCGGGGGTCGTCTTATACGCCGGGTATGGTTGCCCCATACGGTGGGGGGGGCTCAAAAATGGCACCATCCCCACCATATGGGGCGACAACTATAAAAAAAAAAAACATTTAACTCACCTAGGGCCCATTCCTGGCCTCCGCGCACCTCCCGTACCGTTCCCAGCGCAGGCAGTGTGACGTACACTAGCTGCGCCAGGGATGGAGATAGCAGAACCTCTCCCTGCCAGCCAAGCGTCTCATCGGAGAGGCTAGGAGACAATCGGCTGCCGGGAGAGCTTTAGGAGAATGAGAGAGGCTTTGGGAACCTCCGGTGCCTCTCTCATTCTCCTGAAGCTCTCCTGGCAGCCGAGCGTCTCCAAGCGTCACTTAAACGCTGCGTTTAAGGGGTTAATGACACGCTGCAGCACGATCCCTGAAGTCTGTCATTAACGCTGAGGTGCCGGCTGCTCACTGCAGCCGGCCCCCACCTCTTATGAAACGTATGTACCGGTATGAAGACGTACTGGTACACCCAGGGTCGTCTCGGCACAGACTTCCAGGGCGTACCGGTACGTCTTTAGTCGTCTAGGGGTTAATCTCCATGGTAACAGACTACAAACAAACCTCTGTGTAGTCTGATCCTACAATCATAGTCTCATCCGCAACTGGTGTCTGCAGTACAGAGACTAACCAGTCTCTTTGGCCAACAACTTTTTTTTTTCTTTTACATGAGGTGACTGATGTGTGCAGTCATCAGAAGAAGATGGGCTAGAGATTCGGAGAAGCGGTGAAGGAGGGGTGATGCAACTTTAAAGGGAGAGGGGCAGAGTTAGCAGCCACACCTGGAATTTGGGTCCTGAAGAAGTCTCTGTTGCCACAAGGTACTGTAGGTGACTCCTTTAGAGTTTGCATGGGCCCAGGGGCTTCAGTACTGCCCCCATCCCTCTTTAGTGATGTAATATAGCCACAATTTTGCATCCATGATATTGCCACTAGTCCTGGGGCATTTGCTTCTCTGTCTGTTCAGGTTACCAAATCTCTGGTCAGGCCCGAATTTACTGCCATAATATGGATACATAAATGAGGCTGTATTACAGTTACCGTATATAAAAACCAGCCATAGGAATTGCTTTGACCATTGAGCAGCATGTGTGATGGCGTCTTCACTTAGACCCCTAAACTCTATATAAAGAGGTAAAAAGAACAGTCTGTATCAGCAGGGAATGTAACATGTGGTCAGAATTTACCTTTCACTGTCGCTAATAATAAAGCGTATATAGATCTTGTTCCTGAATCATATGCATTTTCCTAAAAAGAGGAAAAAAGAGTCTATTGAACTCTATGGAGCTCGACTCTATAGAGTGCGTCTTCTCCCCGCACGTCCTCCGGATCGGTATGGGCATGACCACTCGGACCTCTCAAAACTTTTGAAGTTTCTCTATGACCTGTCAAAAGTTTTCGTAAAGACAGTGACACTTTAAGGGCTTAACAGCAGAGAGTGCGTTAATATCCCCTTGCCACTGCTCTGAAGGCTTGCAGGTTTTAAAAATTATTTTAAAAAATATTTTAAGAACATAATAGTACAAAAGTCAGTCAGGGTGGTTTCATGTGTGTTTAAAGAGAAACTAATAGGACGTTAGAAGACTCTAACCTGCTGTTATGTTCCCATAGGACTGGGAAAGCTGATAATGAAGGTCATTTTCTTACTGTCATCTTCAATATGTATATTAGGTGGGTTGGTGCTGTAAGAGATCACAGGGTGCCAGATCCAGTAGTACAGGCCCCTTTGTTTGAATGAATGGGCAGAATCGGCTCCTTGACTTATGCCCAAAAGGAACCAGCAACAGGCAGCAGGATACATAGGCTTACAGCAAATTCTCCAACTGCTCTTAGAATACTTGAGACTTGAGAGAGATAATCCACCCTGACTGTTGTAGTTTACCCCTTCTTTACTCTAGCAGGTCATAGACTGGTTGGCAAGAACTTGTAGTAGAAAATCAGGTTGTGCTCTTTTGGTTACTTAGGCACCTGTTCACTGGGCCCCCTCAGGAACTCTGCTTTGCTCTCCTTACTAGCTAAACACTGGACTAACCCAGGAACTTACCCGAGCCCAGGGCACTGCTCACCAACATTATAAGCAAGGGACGAGACTAGTTCCCTATTAGTGGAGCAGGCTGGGTGGTAACTCGACACTTGATAGAAAAGAACTAGAGGAAAAACTTTTGCTCAACTGTAGTAGGCCCAGAGTTTACAGAGGTGGCTGGCAACTTAATCTCAAGCGCATACAAATGTCACATGAGCAAATAATCCTTTTGCATACTTCACTGTGCTCTCTGTAAAAGAAATAGCGCCATCTTGTGGCCAAAAATAGATAGGAACTCATATCCATAGAGTAGCCTGAAACATAACCAATCAGTGCCAACCTAGGGGTACTGGGGCACGCCCCATATATATATATATATATATATATGTATATATATATATATATATATTCTTTTTCTACTCTGGTTAGAGCCTGTTTGTGCTGTCCTCTGAAGGGAGTAGTACACACCGTTATAGGAAATCTTCAATTTCTTTGCAATTTCTCGCATGGAATAGCCTTCATTTCTAAGAACAAGAATAGACTGTCGAGTTTCAGATGAAAGTTCTCTTTTTCTGGCCATTTTGAGCGTTTAATTGAACCCACAAATGTGATGCTCCAGAAACACAATCTGCTCAAAGGAAGGTCAGTTTTGTAGCTTCTGTAACGAGCTAGACTGTTTTCAAATGTGTGAACATGATTGCACAAGGGTTTTCTAATCATCAATTAGCCTTCTGAGCCAATGAGCAAACACATTGTACCATTAGAACACTGGAGTGATAGTTGCTGGAAATGGGCCTCTATACATATGTAGATATTGCACCAACAACCAGACATTTGCAGCTAGAATAGTCATTTACCACATTAGCAATGTATAGAGTATATTTGTTTAAAGTTAGGACTAGTTTAAAGTTATCTCCATTGAAAAGTACAGTTATTTTCCTTCAAAAATAAGGACATTTCAATGTGACCCCAAACTTTTGAACGGTAGTATATATATATATATATATATATATATATATATATATATATATACAGCATGTATAACTGAAACATGTAACATATAGTAGTATAGCCAAGCTCCTTTCCAACTGCATCACTAACAGTAGCTCAGGAAAAGAACTAGAAGTGTGAGGATATGTCTCCTGATCTCTTTTACAGACAGCCTGTTCTGCTCACCATAAAGGCTCCAGGTAGTGTTCAGTAGTTCCTGTTAAATATTTGATCTACTCTGTGATCATGAGGGAAATATACCTAACTATAAATGACAGGATATCTGGCATTCCTAGCGAGGATCTGGAGATATAATTTGATGAGGGCTTTAGGTACATGCTAGAGCTGCATCGAGAGAGCTGGTTACAGATCTAAACTGTATCCGTGGTCCCTAAAGAGAACGAAAAGTTCTCACGGCATATGGTATAAGGAAGACGAGATGCTAAGCAGGATACGAGGGAGTTGTAAACTAATGGGAAATAGTGATGCATTGTGGTTAAATTGCTTTCCCTTTGCAGCGTCCATATACTTAGTATTGGTGTATGCATGGAGATTTTACATCTCTACAGGTTAGTATTATGGACTCCCATGTGATGCCATATGCCCATCTCCATCACACATTGTATTTCATCTAGAGTAGAAAATCTTTATTATACAGCATGTTATGGAACAAAAGTAACGCTGTGAAACACACAAGTACATTTTCCCATAGGAAATGGGAATCGGCGCAGCAAAGAATTGTAATTGAGAACAAAGGCGCCAATACATCTTTTCATGGGGCATTATAGGTTCAACAAAATGGTTATTGGTTATTCATGGAAAACTTGGACAATTGTGTTCCAGTTCATCACAGATTTTATCCTCTCCACTTTCTGTCATTCAACAGAAGCCCTCAATGTCTTCTCCCAGAGGATAGTGATGCATCTGCTGCTATAGGGCTGGTTACAATTGCAATACAGCTGAGCTTGGTTGTGAAACCAGCCAGGAACCTTTATATACATGACTGGTATAAATTCTCATTCTTTAGAAGTAAACAATCAAACAAGCCATTCTTTAACCCCTTGCCTCCGCAGCCTGTTTTGGCCTTAATTACCAGGCTCATTTTTCAAAATCTGACCTGTCTCACTTTATGCGCTTATAGCTCAGTGATGCTTTAATGCATGCTAGCGATTCTGAGATTGTTTTTTCGTCACATATGACACTTAATATTAGTAGCAAAATTTGGTCACTACTTTGTGTATTTTTTGTGAAAAACATCAAAATATCATGAAAAATTTGAAAATTTAGCATTTTATGAACTTCTGAAATTCTCTGCTTCTAAAAAAGGAAGTCATAGCACATAAATTAGTTACTAAATCACATTACCAATATGTCCTCTTTATTCTGGCATAATTTGAGAAACATATTTTACTTTTTTAGGGTGTTACAGGGCTTAGAAATTTATTAGCAAATTATCACATTTTGTGAAAATTTCCAAAACTGATTTTTTTTAGGGACCAGTTCTTTTTTTAAATGGATTTAGAAGGCTTGTATACTGGAAACCCCCATAAGTGACCCCATTTTGGAAACTAGACACCTTAAAGAATTAATCTAGGGGTATAATGAGCATTTTAACCCTACAGGGGCTGGAGGAAAGTATTCACAATTAGGCCGTAAAAAAATCGAAAATTTAAATTTTCAAATAATATATACGTTTAGATTAAAGTTTCTCATTTTCAAAAGGAACATGAGAAAAAAAGCATGCCAAAATTTGTAACGCAGGTTCTCCTGAATACAACGGTACCCCAGATGTGGGCGTAAACCACTGTATGAGCACACAGCCGGACTCAGAAGGGAAGGAGCGCCAATTAGCTTTTTTAATGCAGATTTTGCTGAAGAAGTTTCTGAGCGCCAGGTGCATTTGCAGAGCCCCTGTAGTGTCCGCAGAATAGAATCCCCCCAAAAGTCACCCCATTTTCGAAAGTGCACCCCTCAAAGAATTCATCTTTGGGAAGGATGAGCATTTTGACCCCACAAGCATTAGAGGAAAGTATTCAAAATTAGACAGTAAAAATGAAAAACACAAATTTTTCCAATAATATGTTTGTTTAGTTTGAAATTTCTCAATTTCACGAGGAACAAGAGAAAAAAAGTACCCCAAAATTTGTAAAGAAGGTTCTCCTGAATACAACGGTACCCCATATGTGGACATAAACCACTGTATGGGCACACAGCCGGGCTCAGAAGAAAAGGAGCGCCAATTAGCTTTTTCAATGCAGATTTTGCTGAAGAAGTTTCTGAGCGCCAGGTCCGTTTGTAGAGCCCCTGTAGTGTCCGCAGAAGAGAAACCCCCCAAAAGACACCCCATTTTGGAAAGTACACCCCTCAAAGAATTCATCTTGGGGTGTGGTGACCATTTTGACCCCACAGGTATTAGAGGAAAGTATTTAAAATTAGACAGTAAAAATGAAAAACTTGAATTTTTCCAATAATATGTTCGTTTAGTTTGAAATTTCTCAATTTCACAAGGAACATGAGAGAATCCTCACCACAAAATTTTTAACGCAGGTTCTCCTGAGTACAACGGTACCCCATATGTGGGCATAAACCACTGTATGGCCACACAGGAGGGCTCAGAAGGAAGGGAGCGCCAATTAGCATTTTCAGTTCATATTTTGCTGAAGTAGTTTCTGAGCGCCAGGTGGGTTTGCAATGCCCCTGTAGTGTCCGCAGAAGAGAACCCCCCCAAAAGTCACCCCATTTTGGAAAGTACACCCCTCAAAGAATTCATCTTGGGGTGTGGTGACCATTTTGACCCCACAGGTATTAGAGGAAAGTATTCAAAATAAGACAGCAAAATTGAAAAACTAGAATTTTTCCAATAATATGTTCGTTTAGTTTGAAATTTCTCAATTTCACTAGGAACAGAGGAGAAGCTGCATGCCCAAATCTGTAACGCAGGTTCTCCTGAGTAGAATGGTACCCCATATGTGGGCATAAACCACTGTATGGGCACCCAGCCGGGCTCAGAAGGGAAGGAGCGCCAATTAGCATTTTCAGTGCAGATTTTTCCGAAGAAGTTTCTGAGCGCCAGGTGCGTTTGCAGCGCCCCTGTAGTGTCAGCAGTATAGAACTCCCCAAAAGGTCACCCCATTTATAAAAGTACACCCCTGAAAGAATTCATCTTGGGGTGCAGTGAGCGGTTTGACCCCACAGGTATTAGAGGAAAGTATTCAAAATAAGTCAGTAAAAATGAAAAACTCGAATTTTTCCAATAATATGTTTGTTTAGTTAAAAATTTCTTAATTTCACGAGGAATGGGAGAAAAAACGGTACCCCATATGTGGGCATAACCCACAGTATGGGCACACAGCAGGGCTCAGAAGGAAGGGAGCGCCAATTTACTGGAGCAAAACCGCAGCTAGAAATAGTTATTAGAATAGCGCAGTTACTAAAATACAATAAGAAATTAGATTACAGGTAATGTGGGGTGGTCACAGGCAACCTGGGGTGGTCACGGGCAACCTGGGGTGGTCACGGGCAACCTGGTGTGGTCACGGGCAAGCTGGGGTGGTCACAGGCAAGCTGGGGTGGTCACGGGCAACCTGGTGTGGTTATGGGCAACCTGCGGTGGTTATGGGCAACCTGCGGTGGTTACGGGCAACGTGGGGTGGTAACGGCAACATGGGGTGGTAACGGGCAACATGGGGTGGCTACGGATAAACTGAAGTGCTTATAGGTAATCTGGGATGGGTACCTGTAACTTGGGGTCGTTACAGGCAATCTGGCATGGTTACGGGCAATCTGGAGAGGGTCACTCGCAATTTGGGGTGGTTAGAGGCAACGTGCGGTGGTTATAGGCAACGTGCGGTGGTTATAGGCAACGTGCGGTGGTCAGAGGCAACGTGCGGTGGTCAGAGGCAACGTGCGGTGGTTACGTGCAATCTGGGGGGTTACAGGCAATCGGGGCTGATTACGCACCATCTGGAGGGGGTCACTGGCAATTCGGGGTGGTTACGGTCAACGTGTGGTGGTTAGTGGCAACGTGCGGTGGTTAGAGGCAACGTGTGGTGGTTAGAGGCAACGTGCGGTGGTTAGGGGCAAAGTGCGGTGGTTAGGGGCAACGTGTGGTGATTACGTGCAATCTGGCATGATTACGGGCAACCTGGGGCGGATATGGGCAACCTGCGGTGGTGACGGGTAATCTGGGGGGGTTAGGGGTAATTTGGGAGTAAACTGCAATTATTACTATAATAAAAAGTGTGTGTTTTATTTTTTTGTATGTTTTTCACTTTTTGTACTTTATACATTCATTTTCACTGTATTACTATGATTACTGTGATATTTTCTATCACAGTAATCATAGTTCAGTGACAGAGACCAAATTGGTCTCTGTCACTTTAAATTTTCAGAGCTGGCTGGTTGTGAAGCGCATGCGCACTTCATAACCAGCCAGGACACTGAAGAGGAAGGAGCTCCAGGATCAGGTAACGTATAAGGGGTAGGGGGGGTGACTGGGGGACGGGGGTGACAGGGGGGGGGTGGGGGGCGACACATCAGATCGCATTGACCACGGCGTTTATGGGGTTAACTGCCCGCGAGGAGCGCGGCTCCCCTCCGGGCAGATGCAGCGGGAGGATGCTATGTGACATAGGCAGGGAAAGGATGCTATGTGATGCTATGTGATGCTATGTGACATAGGGGGAGGCAGGGAAAGCATGACGTTTGGGGAACGTCATGTTGCGGGAACTACTTGTTTTACATGACGTTCCCCAAACGTCATTTTGCGGCAAGGGGTTAAAGGGAATCGATAGGGAGGTTAGACGAATCTAACCTGCTTATATGTCCCTATTGCACAGGAGACGTATGTCTCTTACCTTCCGCCTCTGCGCCGTTCCTATTCCTATGCAGTTCATGGTCAGGTGACACCGGCAGGAGCACTGGGGCATCTGTTAGCAGCACTATGTACCCTCACAGAGCCAATCTGGCCCCGGCTGGCCCACCCCTCTTAATTATAACCAATGGAGTGGGCCAACCAGGGTCAGATCGGCATTATGGGGGCTTGCAGTTCTCCTAACATGGATGGGCTATGGGGGCGGGCAGTTCTCCTTGGCGTCTCCTGTGTAGAATGAGATATTAGCATGTTAAAGTCGTCTAACTTGCTGATAGTTCCCCTTTAAGAGCAAGCAGAGACGTAGAAATCTGCGATGAACTGAAACACAAAGTATATTAGAAAACTGTAACTTTTATTCCTCAACCCGTTGTCCTGTCACATTGCATCTCAGTGCTTTCCTTTGGCTATAAGAGTCATATGACTTTACTGACTATCTGTACAAAAAGCTCAAAGACATATAATAAGATGAGCAAACCTTGAACATGGGAATCTGGGTTGTCCAAGCCTGGGCATGCCGCATTTGCTTAGTAGTGCTTGGCAGTCCTAGGAAGTCCTAGGAAACATGAATATGGCTGCATCCAACTTCTTCAGCCACCGGTAATTAAATGCCAAATGCTTGGGTTTGGATGAACCAGAGCGTGCTTGAGGTTCGCTCATCTTTATTAATAATGTAATAATATTACCTTCTAGGTTGAATGAAAGATACGTACAAGTTTACACATGTAGCAGAGCTGAGTTCAGTTGAGCATGTAATTTAGCAGAATGCGTGCATCATAACCACGTAGGTATCTATTAATTTAGATGGATCTGTCAGCAACTTTTCACTGACTAAGGGCCCTATTACACCAGCAGATTTTCTGACAGATTTTTTTGAGCCAAAGCCAGGAACGGACTATACACAGAGAGCAGGTAATAAAGGAAAGACTGAGATTTCTCCTCTTTTCAAATAAATTCCGGGATTTGGCTTAAAAAAAAATCTGTCAGATATTCTGTTGGTGTAATAGGGCCCTAAAGTAAAGGCAGTGTACAATCTTGCAGTAAATATCAGGAAATATAACTCTTATTTCAATCCATCGCTCCAGAGCTGAGATATAAGCTTTACAATATTTTTGCAGATTAGAAGATAAAGCTCATGGGGTGCTCCCTTGAGCAGAAAAAGCCCAGCAAAGCTCAACACATGAATTATAACTTGTGGGCATTATTTAGGAGAGAAAGATCCTAATTTGCATAAATCTTCTAAAGCTTATATCTCAGTGCTGGAGTAACGGATTGATGTAAAAGTTGTATCGCCTGTTTCGGGGTAAGAATAAATATTTTTTTCTTATTTATTTATTCATTTCAGCGAGAAAAAAAATCCTGACAGGTCTGCTTTTAGGTATTTTAAAGGGAATCTATCTTATTACTAAATACAGCTACTACACAAAGTGCATTGTTATTCTTTATTTCTACTTTTTGCATAATTTTTTTCTGTTTCTTTTCATAGGCAAAAGATATTATTGTCTCCGGTGGCTGGAGTGTTGTGAGCATACTCGGTGGCAGGCATATAGGTCACTGTGCAGGAAGTGGGAAAAGGAAGGAGGAGCTGTCCATATCACCTATTGTCAGTGGTGGAACTGATCATGTGTTACCTCTTCCAGCTTTTAACAGAGGCGGTAATTTTCATTGTAATAGACAGGGAGTGATAGTTTAGTAGCTAATGGAAAGCAGCAAGATTTTTACCAGGAATTATAGCAAACATTATTATTACCATTAAAATTATAAGTTTGCAACATTTTGATTTGTTTAGAAAAAAAATCTTCAGACAACTCTTTTAAACTATTCTTGAAGTGTGCCTGTCACTTAAAAAAAAAACACTTGTCATAGCAACACGTTAAGTGTTGATCGATTGGGATCTAAGAGGGACATTTATTAAGACTGGCGAACTTGTATTAGGCCCGCCCCCTTTTCCCCATCCGAATTCACTAAGAGGCGTACACCTCTTAGTAAATCCGGCGTAAATCAAGATAAATGAGGCATGGGAAGAGGCCATACCTCCCGGCCTTGCCTCACTTCCCCGAGCCCCCCCCCTGCCCACCCATAGGGTCAGCGGGGATACGGAAAGTGTACGCCAGGGAGAAGGGGCAAATCTGCACCTAATAAAAAATCCCCTTCTAAGTGTTCAGATTGATAGAAGAAGAGGTGGGAGAAGTGCATGGCTTCAACATGGTGACAAAAGTTATAATGGCCCAGTGTATATTAATGGGATAGTTTTCGGTGCCCTGGACCCCAAGGATACCCCTCTAGTGCATATACTGTATATAAGTGAGAACAGAGCCTACAACAGTCAAACCACTAAACCGTATCTTGTAAATTACAATATTTCATCTTGTTGATATTTGCAGAACAGGTTAAGCCCATCATCCCCTATAGAGACATCGAAGCCCCTTATTTTAATGATGCGGCAATATATAGAGCAGGGATTGTAGGTACCTGAGGTACTAATGCATGTGACGCCACATGAGGTCCAGGCTCCAGCCTCGGCAGCAGAAGCTGTTACTTTCAGATTTCCTCAGCCTCCTTAAAATAAATGTTTATTGTATTGCAGCCTGGCATAGAATTGTAGCCTGCAGGGAGAATAACTGGTATAAACAGCAGTCTAGAACAGATATCTCTGCTCAACCCGCTGAGCTGCAACATAAAAACGATTTCTGGATTGTGAAGCCAAGCTATTAAAGAAACTTGATAAGGAATTTTAATAAAAGCTCTCAGAGCCGGGATTCAATGCACTGTCTGGTAAACGGGCCGAAAATGACTCTCAGTGTAAAAGGGCGGTAATGCGGGCAAGATTGTATTATTGGTGTTTTAACAGTTTCTTGCCCCTCACGCACCATTGACTTATTCTATATTCTCAGCTTTATGTGTAGCCAGTGTATTTAGAGGAATGCAATATACAGTATGTCTAAATCCTGTATAATGGGATTGTCACTTTTGCTGTAAACGTCCTTGTCACTCAAAGCAACACATGTTTTCTTAAAGGGAACCTGGTACCACTTTCATGCTGCCTGAACCAGAAGTCATTAGGAGGTCCCTGGTGGCTTCTCCTTACCCCATTAGCCTTGATTGGTAGATATTATCTTGTTTGGGTATAGGAGGAGACCCATCACTCAAGGCTGGCTGGGCAGACAGAAGCCTGCGACGACCACCCTGATGACTCATGGTTCAGGCAGCATGAAAGTGATGAAAGGTTACCTTTAAAGGGCCAGGTACACATTATTTGGTTGGCTATAGTTTTAGACCAGGATGTCCATGCCTTGGAAACTAACTTCTTTGGTTCCTGTGCTAAGCTAGTACTATTTTGGATTGCCTAAATACTGACAATTGCCCTCTATACTATAACATATGTGACATAGGATGACATTTGATCAGGAATTGACTAATTGGGACAACCCTTTTAAAGGAGTAGTTCACAAAAATAAAAACTCTTTCAAATCAACTGGTTTCAGAAAGTGCCAGAGATTTGTAATTTACTTCTTTAAAAAAAAAGTACTTATCAGCTGCTCTATGTACTGCAAGTAGTGGTGTATTCTTTCAAGTCTGACACAGTGCTTTCTGCTGCCACCTCTGTCCATGTCAAGAACTGTCCAAAGCAGTATCAAATCCCCATAGAAAACCTCTCTTGCTCTCCAGACTGGAAATCATACCACTTCCTGTAGGACATATAGCAGTTAATAAGTGCAAGAAGACTTTTTTTTATAATAGAAGTAAATGACAAATATCTGGAACTTTTTGGCACCAGTTGATTTGAAAGAAAAAAAAATGGTAAACTACCCCTTTAAATGGAAACTAACAGAAGGTTATAAGACTCGTAGAGTTGGGTACGCTGATGAGAAGGTAGTTTTGTAACCTTCATCTTCAGCTTCGTTTTCATCTTCATCATCATTAGCCGGTTTGGTGTACATGTACAAGCCTTTGCGCATTGATGCATCCGCACCTCTCCATGAATATTCATCTGGCACTCTGCAGTGATGAGCGGAGAAGGTGACGCCATTTCTGAGCACTGCCTGAATATTTATGAAGAGTGGTGGGTTGATTGGTGCCTTGAGGGCTGTAGTACTGCTATTTGTTGACCTGTGAAGTAATTGGGCCACCTGGGAAAGTTGCAGTGTACTGAGAGCTTGGGCTTTAGTAATGTTGGTGAAGACTGGGAGAGGATTTTTCACTAGGGATACTGGAAGCGAGCTGGGAGTTGGCAGAGAGCTGTTAAGAGTTTCTCCTGTTGTATGGAGTGAGTCTCTTGAGGGTAAGAGTTTGACAGTGATTGATGTAGTAATTGAGAGAAAGAACTAGGGAAGCTGGCCATGAAGGAGGACAGTTTGTAGTGTTCCATGCAGCCTGACACTAAAGGTGTATGGGCTGAGTCTATTGTCTGGGTAGGCTTCCTTTGGATGAGTTTGCTGTGGCTGAGAAGACCATGAGGAGCCAAAGGGGTGAACAGTACTAAGCTGAGCCCCGGCAGAGCTAATAGCTGAGTCCAATCAAAGCTATGAGAAGTGGAGGCCAGTCAAAGCTGTGAGGGAAGCTATAGTAAAGGTCTGGTCACCTGGAGGCCAGAGGCCACCTAGTGTGATCTATTATGAAGTCATCCAGAATGAACAAGTTCGTCCTTGAGAAGGTAGTGGGTACGTGGCTCCTGAGAGCAGGCCCAGGGTGCTCAACCAAGACTCTTTGTATCAGGATTTGAGTGTGGTGGAATAGATGGGTCTATAATGAGAAGGTTTTTAGAGTTTATCAAAAGGTGAATAGGCAGATGAGGCTTCTATAAGGCAACACAATCCTAGAAGAAGGCCTCTGTGGAGTGAAGTGATGGAACCTAAGAAGGGGTCACATACAGTAGATGTCGCTATTTTTATCCCATGATTGTGATTGGGAATTGGGAATTTGATTGTGGTGTCCAACCACTAGTACTCACTCTTAAAAAAAAAAAAAAAAACAGGACTCCTGGGATTCCCATCTAAATGGAGCTGCAGTGTGCGTACTCCACTCAATTGTACTCCATTCAGATGGGAGCTTCAGGAGCCCTGTTTTCGATATCAAGGGGTTGTGGAGATCCATGCTGGCAAAACCACTTTACAGCACTTATAGCTCAGTCTTCTCCTTCTTCCTCTCTGTCGGGCTGTTCTCCACACTGTAAGGTTGAGGACCTTTGGGTCATGTGATCAGGTCCTTAACACTTTTCTCTCTCTGTGCAGGTCCTTTTCCATTTCCTGTGTCTTCTGATGTTCAGCCTGCTCATCTTGCACTACAGTGATCAGGCTGAACATTAGAACACAGGGCCCCTCTCCCTCTCTGGGCCCTTAGGGGTGCTGTGGGCCCCGGCACTTGCCTTGGTAAGCCCTGTGCTGATGCCGGACTTGCGATTATGCCGGCCCTGCTAAAACATCACTATAAGCAGGGCCGGCAGCTATTGGTGTGTATTTATGATCACCACACCCTTCTCCTGTCAGTCAAGGCTGGATACCAGTCATTCACGTTACACAATTCAAAGTAAAGTTTTTGCTCTATGGGGCAAGGTCAGTATATGGATTTAGCCAGCCTTAGAAAGGCTCTCTTTAGCAGTTATATGGGCTACCTCCAGGGCTTTTGTCTCCAGGTTTTAATCTTTCCAGCTTCTATTAGTCATAGACGTATGACATGGAATAGTGAATGCAGCCAAGAAACATAAAGGCAGAACATTGAACCGTCCACCTCTACGTCACTTTGTGTTTGATATCTACCATGAAGCCTGCAGCTACCTAATGACCTGACAAAGCAAATCATTAGCAACATTTCATGTCTCTCCTGAAATATTTCTTTTGTAAACGCTTCTCATTTGATAAGTAAATGTTGGAGAAAGTAATTAGCCTTCATGTGAACTTGAGTTGCCAAATGTTTTATTTGGAATTATATATTTTTTTATACGTATCTTTATTCGGAAATGTAGCTTTGGGCCTTCTTCAGGCGCATTATTCACATGATAAAGTATACTGGCTGTAAATATAATTATCTGAATGGCGTCTTCACATTTATGTGCCCCCTAAACACAGAAAGTGAAATGGGTGCAGGTAACACTACCATATCCAAATCCACTGAGACAAGGAAAAGCTTCTTCCCGAAATCCCTTTAAAGTGTACCCATCCCCGCCTATCATTAGCAGTGTGTGCTCTGCTTCTTCATCTCCGCTATTACTACTAAACTAGCAGTCGACTGGATTATAACAGAAGCTGATGGAACTTACAGCAATTCCATCTACCGCAAGTTGCTTGTACTAGCAGTTATAGCAGAGATGAAAGGGCAGAGTACATGCTGCTGAGTGCTTCTGCCTCTTCATTCTAGCAATTGGCGGGGGTCTCACCGATACAAATTTCTGACATGCCGCGAAAACATGTCAGAAGTTTGTCTAAATGACCGGTAAATTTTAAAATGATCCCTGGGTTTAAGGGGGATACTCACCTCACTAATCTCTGTCTGCTGCACCTTAGAAGCTGCCTGTATTCTTGCTGATCTCAATATCCTTCTCCATTACACAAAGGAAATGGAAGGTAATATTCCTGGTCAAACTCTAACCCCAGTGGTGTCCTGCCTCAGCCGGTGATTTGCACTGGAGCAGGAGGTGGAGGTCACTGGCTCCGATAGGTGTTAATGCTAGTTTTATTTTTTAATCCAGTCTGCCCATATTGTTTCCATGGATGTGTTTAATTTTCTCTGTATTCATTTTATCAATCTGTCTATCTTTTTTTTTTTTCATTCAAATTATCTCTCTCCTACTTATCTTGAATCATTTGTCTATCTGTGTATCTATCTATTTACAGGGTTAGTGAAAGAAAACCCTTTACGGAATCTGAATACCCCAGCAAGTAATGGGTGAGCGGGGCCTAACTCCTGTCTGGAACATGGCAGCCATATTGAAAGCTGGATTACAGGTTTTTCTAATAAGTAGGTGGTCAGAGATGACCAAAACAGTTTCAGACATTGAGTGCCACAGTCAGATTTGCAACATTTCTTGTGGCTCAAAAGTGATCAACATTGAAATTTGTATCAACAACTGGGAACATTCCTTGTGATGCACAGCTATTTGATGTACTGTATTCGGTGTGGTGCTGTCCTTGGTGCTGAACACAGAGCTGAAGGCATAACAACAAAAGTCTTAAACTTTCTGTGTTGATAACTTTTAAACCACAAAATATATTGCAAATCTGATTCCGGCAATCGATTTCTAAATCAATTCTGGTCTTCTTTAAAATGTTACATTATTAACTTCCTACTGGAAAAAAAAATTGCCCTTGATTAAATATGGTGGCTTTGAAGATAATGGCCATGTTTCGAACATAACCTAAAAGATGGGTATCCTCACCCATTACTTGTGGGGTATTCAGATATGTCATTTGCCCTTTTATTTCTAAAATAAAAAGATGTCCAGAGACTCACACCATCTATCTATCTATCTATCTATCTATCTATCTATCTATCTATCTATCTATCTATCTTCTATCTATCTCCTATCTCCTATCTATCTATCTATCTCATATCTATCTCATATCTATCTATCTATCTATCTATCTATCTATCTATCTATCTATCTATCTTCTATCTATCTATCTATCTATCTATCTATCTATCTTCTATCTATCTATCTATCTATCTAATCTATCTATCTATCTATCCACAGTATGTATCTATCTATTTGTCTATCTATTATCTATTTACTATCTATCTATCTATCTATCTATCTATCCACAGTATGTATCTATCTATTTGTCTATCTATTATCTATTTACTATCTATCTATCTATCTATCTATCTATCTATCTATCTTGTATTTATATTCTTTTTATAACAGTAGCTTTTTATAGTTTGTACAGTATATGTGTTGAAGTTGCTGATCCTCTGCAGCCATCGCTCCTTGTGACAATATTCCCTTTAATCCATCATCACAGGATCATTAGTAAAAGACACAGGAGAAATGAGCAGCATTTTTCTTCATAACCCGAGCTCCCACTAAAGTTCAAGGATAACACAGGGTATGTCATACCTGAGAGGAAGCCCTCACCAATCACCAGCTCCAGATATGCTTATGACATATGTGACTTGACAGAGCTGTGTAACTGCTTCTAAGAGAGCTGAGAACTGGCTACAGAATACTTCTTAAGGCAATCTGCCAGAAGACACTGCATGGAAATCCTAAATCCTTCTGACACTACAGAGAAAAAAATAGTTTCATTTTACTTGGAAAAAAATTGACGCTCAGATTCACTTAAAGTGACTGTACCACCAGGCCCAGGCTGAAGCACTGGAGGCGGGCCGACCCACCCCCAGTGGGAAGAAACCCCAGCCCCTCTATGACCTGACTCCATTAGAATCAATGGAACCCTATCATAGAAGGGTGGGGGTTTCCTCCCACTAAGGGTGGGTCGGCCCACCTCCAGTGCTTCAGCCTGGGCCTGGTGGTACAGTCACTTTAAATGAGTATTCTCAGCATGCGACATGATTGCCTATCCACGAGATAGGAAATAACAAGCAGATAAGTTGAGCTCAAAGTGCTAGGACCTACACTGATCATAAGAATGATGGGGTGCACCAAGTGTACATGGCCAGCACTCCCCTTATTCTCAATAGGGCATTTCCCAGTTCAGTGTTTGCCAATGTTTAGAATGAATGGACAGCTGGTTGCACACGCTCTGTGCACTTTATTTGTTTAGGGACAGTTTTCCTTCGAATTCATGATGGGACCCATTAGTTTGTGCCAAAGTGAAAAAAAAAAAAAAATTGGGAGACTGACACTGAAATGGATGGTGCAGCAGGGAGCAAACACAGCATGTCTATTTTGTTTTTTTTCAATTATTATTTAACTGCACCCTGAGCAGAGATCGACAGATACAGTATGCCACAGGAGAACACAGGACGAGAGGTAAAGATAAGATGTTTATTTTGTTTTATATAACGACAGCAACATATAGAGGGACATTTACTAAGGAGTCTAATAAGTGCAACTATTCTAAAGGGGATTGGTGTGTATTTTGTTCTAATATCTTGTGACTGATTCATTAAAATGTAATACTGCCATAGTAAATGTATCTAAATAAAAAGGCGCAAAAAAGGCGCAACTATGAAAAAATTGCACAAATTTATTCACCTGGTTTTGACCAGACTAAGCTTGCACCTGTTTATGATAAATTGGGCACTAATCCCGGATTATGCAAACTTTTGAGTGATCACTTAAAACAGGCAGATTTAAAAAAAAAGTCGCATTTTAAAATATTCACCTGTCGAATACTGGTTCATAAATAGAACTTAGACCAAAAATGGGTGAAAAATCCAATTATTCCTGTGTCCTTTAGGCTATGTTCACACACTGTCTTTTTAGTAAAATAACGGGCGTTGAAAATTGCTGTGTGATTATAAACTTAAAATGATGCTTTAACCCAACAACTCCCCTCTGGTTGTACTAGTAGATTGCAGATTGGGTGTATATATATATATATATATATATATATATATATATATATATATATATATATATATATATATATATATATATTGCTTTCATCTATATGAGTAATAGGCGGGTGGAAAACAGTAAAAAAAAAAAGGTAAAAAAAAAAAAAGTATATATATGAGATGTCAGTAGAAAAAAAAAAAATCCTTTTCAAATCTACCCCATATATAAATATATATTTTTTTAATTTCACAATATATTTCATGGTAAAATGAAGGGTGGCATCGTATTACAACTGATCTTGCAAAAGCAAGTCCTCATGGCTCTGTGGCTTTGGTACAGTAATAAAAGAGCCATAGAACTGGAAAAAATTGGCCTGGTTCTTAAAGCAACTCTGTACCCACAATCTGAGCCCCACAAACCGCTTGTACCTTTGGATAGCTGCTTTTAATCCTAGATCTGTCCCGGGGTCCATTCGGCAGGTGATGCTGTTATAGTCCTAAAAAAAAAAAAACTTTTAAACTTGCAGCCCTGTGTCAAATTGATGTGGCCTAGAGTGTCTATGCCCTAGGATTGCGTTACTCCTCCGTCCCTCCTCCTCGCCCTCTTCATTAGTAGGAATGCCCCTAGAACAATTTCTTCTATTCATTACCTGTGTGAACACTGCACATGTGCTGAATCGTTAAGGCCCATTTGCAGTGTTCAGACAGGTGATGAATAGGAAAAATCCTTCCCGGGGGTGTTCCTAATGATGAAGAGTCACGGAGGGGCGTTGCAATCCTAGGACACAGACTCTCTAGGCCATGCCAATTTGACACAGGGCTGCAAGTTTAAAAATTGCCTGCTGAACGGACCCCAGGACCGATCTTGGATTATCTGATGGTACAAGCGCTTTGGGGGAGATTATGGGTACAGAGTCGATTTAAGCGTACAACCATAGAATTGTTAGTTTTGCTTCTTCCAAATCAATAAAATGCTAATACCACTTTATTGAACTCCTTATTGCAGCCTTTATCTCATTTAGTTTAGAGGTAGATTTTACACTGTTTATCCTTATATTTACAGACCATCGCTTTTAAAGCTTCAAATATAGAAAACACACTAGAAACGCTCATAAACAAGAATAAAATGGGAATCTAGCACATGTGATAATCTGTCTATGGCATTCTGTCAGGTGAATGGAGAAATGAATGGGTTTCTTAAACCACGCTGTAGCTGATCCTATTTCTGCTATAACATTGCAATTATTAGGTTGATAATCTTCAAAGTTGTTGGAACGAGACAGACCGGGCAGACATTGAATTACTTTTACAATGCTCGATCCACAGTGAAGTCATGCCATCATAGAATCCCAGTCTTATTATCTAATTCCCCTTCTGCCCCAAATTCTACATAAGCTTCAAAAAATAAACAATATTTCACTGTACAATATGTCACCTGCTGTCATTTTTTATATTTGGGGACAGATGAAACAGTACAGTGAAACCTTGAATTACAAGTTCGTCGGTCTGAGAGCGTTTTGCAAGACAAGCTAACAATTGAAAAAAAAAAAAAACTTTAACTTAGTAAGCGAGAAAGATTTGGTAATACAAGCCCCCCTGTGTCCCCATCCTGAGTAGGATGCTCTCTCATTTTAACCCCGTGCTACCTCATCATCTCTGCCGGGTATTAAACACCTTCCAGCTCTCCTTTAAGGCCTGTTCATGTCAAGCAACCTGTATAACTGTGGAGATCCTCCTATGGAAACAAACAGCTCGCCAAGTGATATGAACCCCCCCCCCCCAGGGTTAATGAAGTATATTAAAAAATGCTTAGGTTAGGATTAGAGAGGAGTTTGTTTTTAAAAAGTTTTTTTGCTGAACCCTAGCGGAAATTTCAGGTTTGTCCAAAACACAGCCACTAAAATCCTGTTCAGCCAATCACTGACTGAGAAGGTATAGGGCCTTGGCCAGTGATTGGCTAAATGGGCTGTGACTCTCGAGACAAGAATGACAGCCAATTACTGGCCTCGGCGTTGTCCAGTCTCAGTCACTCAGTGATTGACTGAATGGGCTTAAGGTGGCTGGAGATATGGGAGACCTGGAGGAGGACACCGGGGGAGCGTGGACACCAGGGGGAGTGTAAACAGGTGAGGAAACAATTTTTGTTTGTTTATTAGATGTGTGACCAGCATCTTTCGAAACTTGATCCAACCTTTGCAAAAAGTTTGGTTCGGTACCAAACCAAACTTTTTGCAAAGTTCGGAACCAATCTTGGTCCGGGATGTTCAGTTTGCTCATCTCTTGTTAGGATGTCCTAACCTGCTAAGGATGTTCTAACTTGAGTTCTAATAGGGGATGTTACAAAGAGGTACAGGAACCTCTACCATGGGGCACTGGTGCTCTGTTTTGAGAGAAATTGTATACATTTGATGATAAGGCCTTTTGGTGCATTGGAAGCAATCCTTTACTCCTCCGTTCACTGAAACAGCTGAGGCTCCCCCTAGTGAATACTGAGCTGCCCCTCTTCAGTAAAGGCCAATGCCCACGGCTAGATTCACTGAGGCAGAATTCATGAACAGTAGCAAGGCATGGGCTTTAAGGGGTGTCTTGTTCTGCTTGGTGCACGGCCCCAGGGAATGGTACATGACACATGGATTCAGAAAAAGACAAAGCCTCATAAATATTTTTGTAAGAAGGTAGACAAAACAGCAAGACAACACAATCAATGACATACGTGTATCTCATAATGAGCGACGTTACTTGTAAAAGCTGCATCCTACTATAAATTACATATCATCGCTTCACTGAGTGTGAAATAATAACTCACACAGATAGTAGAAGCAAAACATATGAATGATAAAGTTGATGTTGACTATAAGCAGTTATATTCCAGGGCACGGCTCTGAGCAGCTTGTCTTGGAGCACCCCTGCTGGCTAAACAGATGGTCTCCCAACCAAATCGAGGACAATTTGGGTCAGTGTTTATGCTCGTAGTTAAAGAAATATTACTCTGACATTGTAATGTCTGTGAAAACCGTAAATTTAATAGTGGAGTATGAAATCCTTCTGCTTATTGTGTTGTTTACCAGTGATTTTTTTGTACAGAATTTCTCAGTTTTAAATGAAGATATTCACTAGGAAAGCATCTGACTGTATGGTTTGTGAACACTTGTCCTCATATACCCCTACGTAAGTAATTTAGCTTCTCTCTCTAGATGGATGAAAGCTGTCTCTCCATTGGAGGTTGGCAATAGTAACATCCCCAGTAGGCGGCAGTACATAGGCAGCTTTCATTCCTCAGGAGAAGATCTGGTTTGCATACTTATTTCCCAGGAAGCATTGCCAAGTCCGTTTGACTGCCTAAGTCAATTGTCTACTCAAGGAGAAACACTACCCCTGAGGCCTACTAAATAATGCCACCCTGTGTCTATTTGTGGTGTTGGTAATACAATATACAACTCAATGGGTCTACATAACTTTCTGGTACTGGGGTCTTTTTCTATCTATGTCTGCTCAATGGTCAACAGGAGTTATGGATTCCATTGTAAGTGTACATCAATATAGGTTTTGGAGATCACAAAAGGGAGCCAATAGTTCTCAAAATTATGGGTGAAGTCATTGAAGAAGTTAGGCCAAAATGTAGAACCACAATGGACTAACTGGTTGTTGGTGAACAAAGACTCAATCACTTCCTATGTCATTATGAACATGCCAATAATAGGGAGTCTACGTTTTCACCACTGAATGGCTAAGGGGACATGCTACAGTATTTCACAATGTCAGTGGCTGTATAATGTAGCACAGGCAGAAGAGGAGTCAGGAAACTATGTGTATGTTACTTTACACCGACCCCCTCCCTAGGAGTTCTGGCTGGACAGAGTACCGGTCATTTAAAAAAAAAAAAAAAACTTTTAATACTATATGTCAGAGACACTAACTGTATCCAAAGTTTTTGTTTTGTTGTTCAAGGTGTGAATGTTCAGACCCTAACCATGTGCTCCTCTCTATGTGTCTGCGACCTAAATGAATCCTATAGACTTGCATTGCAATATTGGTCCTGATTAAAGATGAGTCAACTTTTTTAAAAGTTCAGTTTGGCAGGTTTGATAAATTTTGAGGCAAAGTTCAGGTTAATCCAAACCAAACCTTAAACCAACCTCACTAAAACAGCTAAACGATTGCAAGCGTTTAGCTGTACGTTCAGCAAGTTCGCTCATGTCTATTTACCTGTCCATGCTCCTTCAAGTAGGAGGACACTGGGGGAGCACGAACAGGTAAGCATACCCTTTTTGTGTGCATGTGTATGTATTTTATTGTGCTGTCGCCATCTTTATGAACTCGCTTTAAACGTTGCAAAAAATTCCGTTTGTGACCAAACCAAACTCTTTGCAAAGTCTCCAACAAATCTCTGTTTGTAAGATTCGGTTTTCTCTTCTCTAGTTGCAATCTAAACATTTAGGAACTGAGTGATCAAAACTTTTGATGTCTCTCTGACATATTATTATTATTATTTTTTTTATGACAGTTCCCATTTGAAGAATTAAATTTTGTGGTCACATGACTGTCTCTGTAAGATGGCACAATTGACCAATGGAGAGAGCTCACATGTACGTGAGCAACTTCCCTAATATCACTTGTAACACTGTGACCTATAAAGTGGTCATGACCCGGAGTATATGTCATAGCCAATGGAAAACCCAATACATCACCATCACAATTATCTATTGTCTCTTTCTATTATCTTGCGTCAGGAGCTCTCTCCACCGAGGAGGATATATTACAAAATCTATGACAACAAAATACAAACTTTCCATCTGGTACCTAAATAATATAGCAGAAAAAGGAATCCGCACTTGACTTTTTTATCTGTCTTGCTAGTTCTAAAGAAAAACCTTGTCCGTGTCACAACGTTCAAAGATTTCTCTAAATCTTTTGTGACAACTTTGTGCGCAGTAAATCAATGAGTTTGGAATCCTTTTGGACAAGTGTAATATGCACAGGTGCCACATCCTAAAATCCCCCTTATGTGTTCCAAAAAGTAGCAAAATAAATTAGCTTCTCTGTCAGAACAGGGACGTACTTTGTTACTCAGTGAAAAAGTTTTGACCTAGATTCGGGAATCCATCAGCCGATGCTGTGCGCGTAAAAGAGTGTTGAAATGGATGATTCTGACAATGTGCATTTGCATAGTTAAATAATTTTTTTTTTTTTTAAAATGTAACACTAGAGGGAATGTGTTACCTTATTTTACCACTACATAGTGCACAAAACCTACATCGCAAAATGCCAGACCAACGCAAAAAAAATTATATTGGTGAGCATGTGCCACAAGTGGCATCCAGGAAATAGTGATATGGGAGAAAGTACATGTATATAGAAATACATGCAATCATGCAATATAATGGTTTATGTCATTGATGTATCACATATCACATCAGGTAACATTATGCAAGAGTGTACATAGTACGGCAACTTTTAAAAAAAAGTGCCAAGTGCATGGGGAAAAAAATCATAAACAGGTGTGTAAATTGCTATACATATATTACCTAGGTAACCAGATAGAAGTGTGCCTTGCAGATTCATTGGACTGGGCTGGGTAAGTGTCACTTATGTTTACAGCACTCCCAGATGCCCAGCATTTTTTTTTAATTTTGCCCAGAAAACCCTTTGTCATAAAATACATTTTCTACTTCTCTGGGAGTGTAGTGAGCATGCTCTATGACATGTGCAGGAGAAGAGAAGAAGAGGGAGAAGATTATCCATGTCCCTTTCCTATTATCAATAGCAGACCCTATAAACAGGGTTTCCAGGAATCATAAACTAGTGGCCCCAGCTGAGGTTGTGAGGAGAGGTATCTCCATGTTCCTGGTTGGTATGTCTTTTGGATATTGAATAAAGATCAAGTTTTATGGTGAGTGCCGCTAGACATTCTTTACTTATTCACGCATGGACTGTCCTATAACCAAGCTGAGCACCACTGGATCGATCATATATGGATTTGATACCTCTGTCTGCTGGCACATGTAGTGTTGGTGAAACCTCATGCTGCTGGACTTGGATTGGAGTCTGATGCAACCTTAACTTCTACACCACCAATAGCTACATCTAATTTAGAGATGAGGCGGCACTCCAGATATAAGTGAATAAAAAGTGGTTTAGTTTATTCACCCAACAGGCAACGTTTCAATCTACTCAATGAGATCTTTGTCAAGCAGACCTCATTGAGTGGATTGAAACGTTGCATGTTGGGTGAATAAACTAAACCACTTCTTATTCACTTACATCTGGAGTGCCGCCTCATCTCTACATTTCTTGTATCGCTGGGACCTGGGTCTGGGACCGTGAGACTGAGCACCCGAACCTGAGCCACTGAGCCACACAGTGCCATTCAGCAAACTTCTCTTTTTGTATAGCTACATCTATGTGTCTTTTTTAGAGTATCAGCCATGTTACTGTAATGAGCAATAAACTAAAAGAATGTGTGGCGTAACCAATGTCTGTCATCTGGAGCAAAGGAAATCCTCGGTGAGCTCCGTGCTGGAATGGGCCCCATCCCCCAGTCAGGGGACACAGGGCTGGAGACCGCAGGATTGTGGTCTGCACCCAGCAAGCTCATCCGGGGCCCCCTGCTCCTGTGGGGCCCACTCAGGTCACAACTATCACTTCCAGTTAAACGTAGCAGTCTTCTTATTGACAGCACAAGAAGCCATAGGCTTCCTGCCCTGTGTTTTGCCTGCGATCACAAGAGTGTCGGCCCGGCCCCTGACAGATGAACACCATCACTAAGCTCAATGTGTGCCGTGGCTGCTGAGACTTCCGGTACAGGGAGTGTGTACCGGAAGTCCCATTGTATCTAACTATACAGTGTTATCATGCAAAGAAAATTATCTTATAGCCGATTACATAGGCCAATTATGGGTAACAAGCGCTCCTAGGCAGCCTATTCAGCCAATGATCGGCCCATGTATCTGTACCAGAGATCAGCTGACACGCAAATGCCCTATAGTCAGCTGATTTGATCTTTTGTGCGGCTGTAAAAATCATTGCTGTTGGCCGCACATTGCCCCATATTGCGCTGTGTAAATGGACCCTTATTAAGGTTACCATAGATAAGTATGGTGGCTGATGGGTGGGCCCCAAGAATGATTTCCCCTGGTTGGCCCAAGGCACTTTATTCCGACACTGTCTGGAGCCTTGGACACAAACAACAGTTTTCTCATTTAGCTCCAGCAGAACAATGACTATAGGCTCTGTACCCCTCTCCTTTAGCTATAGATGAATACCTGTCTGGCTCTGCACCAGTAAAGCAGCTTGTTTGGATCTTCACCTCCGGCCACCTTTCTCTGGTTACTTCCTGGAGCTGCTATTTGACCCTTGCCACCATGTAGAGCTTCAATGGTGCTAATGTATTCATCAACATCTGGTACCTGGAAATTCACAGAGTTTACATTATTAGTTTCCAAATGACAATGCTAATGCCGCTCGGCACAGCAGTTGGAACCTATTTTTTATCTATTTTTCTCAAAATTGGATTTTTTTTTTCTGGGTAAAGAAAACTATTCAGTACTTTTAGACAAAGAAAGCTTTGTTAGGCATATTACGCCTGTGTGTGATTCACTGACTTGTATTATTACATTTATACATTATTCATTGTTAACAGGTTTTTGGGGAGAAATGATTATCAGTATATTGTTGTTGTAGACTAGATGCTAAATCTCAGTTATACTAAAAGTCTATTCATGATGTCCTAGTAAAGCCGAGCTGTCATACTAATAGTCTCACTGGAAGCCATAGGCTATTAATGCAGCACGGCTGTCGGAAAGCTCTCTCATCTAGTCAGATGGTCATTGTTACAGGCGGGGGCTAGTAATATGTCTAAGGCCTCATTGAAACAGCTGTAATATGAATCTGTGAAGTCCATACTGTGTATCTATGTGTCTTTGGTTTAATACAGAAGCACTTGGAAGGCTTTTGCATGAATACATACATTATGTTACCCATGAGAAAAAAAAAATGTGGCATGCTCTATTGCATTCTATATCTTGCAGACACTCTCCCTTGGAGGTACCATACATAGTATTACATAGTACTGACATGTCCACAATATAGACCTCTGGAAAGTATCTGACCTGTATCTGACCTGTAGTGGCTCACTAGACTCACATTGAAGAATGGCAGGTCATTTGCCTATGTTGTATTCTTCAGAGAAGAACATAAAAAGGAAGGGGTATTGAGCTTACTAGTTTACCTTTTCTATAGATTTTTATCAATGTTTCTGGAAAAAAAAAAGTTATATTTTGTTAAAAGTCTAAGGATTTAGCACCTGTCACTTAAACATAAAAATAAAATTGAAACAAAAATGTCAAAAGTTTTGATTGCTCAGGGTCTCAGTGCTGAGAACCCTGCCAATCTTAAGATATAGTTTGGAGAAGTGCAGGGCTGTGAGCTTTTCTCCCTGGCTTTCCACTCTATCTGACTTGTTACAGGCTCCATAGACTTACAATGGAACCTGTATCTTGCAATAGCTGGGAGTGAAGCACAATGCCAAGTGTTTCTCCCAGCTACATCTTGTGATTAGTTGGGGTCTCAGCCCTTTTATTTAATAGAGTTGAATGTCCTTTATGAGCACTTTTGACTGGGCCATCATACAACTTGTTAGTAGCACAAATCCACCTTTTGTAGAAGTATACAATATATTTAGAGGAAATCTGTGAGCTCTTGCTTCCTTATAACTTTACCCAAGTGAACCTGTAAACTCCTGCCCATCCGTCGGATCGGGCATGCAGGGACACAGTCCACTCTGCCGCGCTCAATAAGTTTCTTACACGATTCATACTAATTAGAAATTGGCTCGTGCACAAACCTGCCTGGGCACATTGGCATCTGTACTGACAGCATGAAATGCTTTCTCCACACCCATCTGCACGGAGTTCAAGTTTACAGATACTTTTCCATTTTCTAATAAAAAGTAGCCAGTTAGATCAGCAGGGAGGAACATAGCATTGATTTGTCCCGGACATCCATGCATCAACGGGCTCAGTCTTAAAGGAGTTAAACAATGGCCGTAGTTGCAAGTTTGCAACCCCAGCTGTTATTTAATCAATTTACCTATTACATCAATTACTGTGGAATGCCGGCCGGAGTGTATATACACAGTATACACTGCGGCCGGGATTCCTTGTGGCCGCACTGAAAACTGACATGGCAGTTTTGTGCGGCTGCTATTCCTTGAATAGCAGCCGTACAAGACCGACAGAGCAGACAATGTAAAGTGCAGCTCCAGTTGCACTTTATATTGTCGGCTATGGTTAAGTAGAATGCGGGCACACCTAAATGCGCCCGCATTCCAAATGAGAAATTAAGTTCATCCGGCTGGTACTGCAGTACCGGCTGGGATGAACTTCACTGACACTGGCCGTCCTGTGACACGACCAGGTCACAGGGCAGCTGGCATCATACATAGTGTGAACCCGGCCATAGGCTGTATCCATGTTTTCCTGGCAGCCCTATAATTGCACTGTATATCACTATACTGATTTCCCACCCCTATACAGAGCTGTAGCCCCATACAAGTGAATCAGTTCCTACACAGCTGGGTCCCCTGGAGCTCTGCTGTACTGAAGAAAATTAGAAGGGAATACAGCACAAAATCATCGCTAGATTCCCTTTATTCTCAGTATTGTGGAGGTCCCAGTGGTTAGACCAATACTAATAAAAAAAACAGCATATCCCAGTCATATATCATAACGTTACAAGACGGGAATCACCTTTTAACTCTTGTTGCTTACCTTGATAAAATTCCCATCCGTTATAGCATGCTACTCTTTATATATCCTCATCATGTAATGATAAAGCTATCAAGAGCTAAAGGTCTGGATCTTGGCCAGAACACCCAATATGTTAGCATCAATCTTGGATGATTACGGACATTAAGACCTTTGGATCCATCATGAATCTTTAGCTAGTGTGGTCATGTTATACAAGCAGAAAAACCTCACCTCAGATCGCCATACATTGTGCATTTCTGCCATTTGTTACAGTAGATTTTGCATTAACTGTTTAGTAAAATAACCTGTTTGCTGTTTTTCCAAATTACTGTATAATAATTCAGGGTTAATAATTTATGGGTTCAAGGGTAAATGTCATTGATACATGTAAGGAGATCACATCGATAAAGTCTGTAGGACTACCATCAATTTCCAGAATTAAAGGGGTCTATAGAGAAATTTTTTTTTTATTTTTTTTTTAAAGTTTTCATCTTGTGCGCTATATGGGCAAAGAGGGTGAAGGCAGGGCAATGCGTACAGGGAGGCATGTTCTCCCCATGTGCACAATTAATTAAAATTTTCCCAAGAAATAAGGCAGAAACTGGGTAAAAATCTACGCCAGCTCCGAGCTTGTGTAGATTTTTTCACCTGCTACGCAGCAGCCTCTTCTACTCTGGATTTATTAAGAGGTGTGCTACAGGTGGGAAAACCAGGGAAATTTAAAATTAGACGTGCAAAAAACAGTGTTTAATTACACCACCCCTATAATCTTATAGTTATAAATGATTGTTATAGGATAGATAGATAGATAGATAGATAGATAGATAGATAGATAGATAGATAGATAGATAGATAGATAGATAGATAATTCTCCAATTATACCCACAAGAAACTATTTGAAATTAGTCATTTCTGTCTCTACTTTTTTTTCAAAGAGTCTGAACACAGGAAGTCCTGTGTATCCCAGGCCATCTGAGCGCTCACAGAGAGAAGACAGTCATGTGAATGACGCACACATTAAGCCATGACTCTCTGTACTGGTCGGAATTCCTGTGTTTAGTCTGTTTTTTTTTTTTTGTTGTTTTTTTTTTTAATCCAGCACAAGACTAAAAAGCTTCAGGAGACTGGGCCTGGATTTCTGGTAAGTACAGCTTTTTTTTTTACAGCTTGATAAGAAAAAAAAGAATTCATGTATATTGCTTTATATCACATCTACTGTTCATTTAGATTTTGAGATCTATAGCAACAAGCAGGGCCGCCATCAGGAATTTCGGGGCCCCATACAACCAAAGTGTCTGGGCCCCCCACATTAATAAAAAAAAAAAATTGTGTGTTCGACCCACGCCTTGCTGGGAGGTATAATTTGGTTCAGATCAATTCTATAGAACTGGCTCATATACCCCATTTTTCCCAGTGGCTTCAAATGTAACCTCTGTTTTACAGTTATAAAATTGTAGAAACTAAATGTGAACAAGGTGCAATTTAAATGTCACCATACAGACACTTTCTAGTATAGCTGCCTCTTGTGCTCTGTATGCAGTGCATTATATTCACCCCTGCAACGTACAATTTATAGCGTGTCTACAAAGCCCAGCGGGGCTCATTATGATGGGGTTATTGAATTTCGAGGGTCTGGGGGGCTGTTTGATTTGTATATGTTCACCAATATCCCCCCCCCCCCCCCCCCCCCGGTATGCTCACTAACATAGAATATGTTGATAAGGCTAATATAATGAGGCTGTTCCATGTTAGTGAGCATGTACAAATCACGCCCCCCCCAGGCAGACTAGTTTAGCTCACCCAAGACAGTGATAGCGAATACATGGCGGTGAGAACGCTTTCTAGGAGATCCTGTTTGTGCAGCAGAGGTGTCTTTATCCTGCTCTGCATAGACCCTCGAAATTCAATAATCCCAGACGGGGCATTGCCTAGCACTCAACAGCATTCTGAATACAGGGGAACCCCTACCCCACTCTTGTATAAGTTTTAGTCTCCATCATAATGAGCCCCGCTGGGCTTGTAGACACGCTATACATTGTCCGTTGCAAGGGTGAATATAATGCACTGCATACAGCTATACAAGTAAGTGTCTATTTGAATTGCACCTTGTTCACATTTAGGTTCTACAATTTTATAACTGTATAACAGAGGTTACATTTTAAGCCACTGGGGAAAATGGGATATATGAGCCAGTTCTCTAGAATTGATCTCACACACAGACACCAGCACACATGTATACAGACACCAGCACACATGTATACACACATACAGACACCAGCACACATGTATACAGACACCAGCACACCAGGGCACAATGAAGTTTGAACTTCTGCAACCTGGAGAAATCACCTGATATCACCTGCAGTCCTATGTAACACCACATAACACAGTGGTATCTCTGAGTACAGATAATGTAGTAGATTTCACCTGCAGTCCTATGTAACAGCACAGATAACACAGTGATATCTCTGAGTATAGATCATGTAGTAGATGTCACCTGCAGTCCTATGTAACACCACAGATAACACAGTGATATCCCTCTGAGTACAGATAATGTAGATGTCCCCTGCAGTCCTATGTAACACCAAAGATAACACAGTGATATCTCTGAGTACAGATAATGTAGATGTCACCTGCAGTCCTATGTAACACCACAGATAACAAACTGATATCTCTCAGTACAGATAATGTAGTAGTCACCTGCAGTCCTATGTAACACCACAGATAACACAGTGATATCTCTGAGTACAGATAATGTAGTAGCTGTCACCTCAGGGCACCCCTACTAAATAATGTTCTACAAAATAAGAAAAGTGTCATACAGTGACTCACAGGTGATGTTTTCTTTGATTTGAGGTGTCACTTTCCCTTTTCCTCGCCATCCGGTCCAGTCCGCCATAATGATTTCTTCCAGATACGTTTCATCTTTTCAGAACCTGCGAGACAAACAATTTAGGCTCCGCACATTTCTAGCAACTTCCTTCCCTTTCTCCCTCCTGTAGGCTCCCATAGTAACTGCGCTGTGTGGGATGCCCCCTGTATGTAGGATCCCCTGCTGTGCCCCCTGTATGTAGGATCCCCTGCTGTGCCCCCTGTATGTAGGATTCCCTGCTGTGCCCCCATGAGCTAATAATGCCCCTAGAGGTGGCCCCATGAACTAATAATGCCCCCAGAGGTACCCCCATGAACTAATAATGCCCCCAGAGGTGGCCCCCATGAACTAATAATACCCCTAGAGGTACCCCCATATACTAATAATGCCCCCAGAGATGCCCCCATGAGTTAATAATGCCCCCAGAGGTGCCCCCATATACTAATAATGCCCCCAGAGGTGCCCCATATACTAATAATGCCCCCAGAGGTGCCCCCATGAGCTAATAATGCCCCCAGAGGTGCCCCCATGAACTAATAATGCCCCCAGAGGTACCCCCATTATACTAATAATGCCCCCAGAGGTGCCCCCATGAGCTAATAATGCCCCCAGAGGTGCCCCCATATACTAATAATGCCCCCAGAGGTGCCCCCATGAACTAATAATGCCCCCAGAGGTTCCCCATACACTAATAATGCCCCCAGAGGGGCCCCCATATACTAATAATGCCCCCAGAGGTGCCCCCATACACTAATAATGTCCCCAGAGGTGCCCCCCATATACTAATAATGCCCCCAGAGGTGCCCCCATATACTAATAATGCCCCCAGAGGTGCCCCCATGAGCTAATAATGCCCCCAGAGGTGCCCCTAAAAAAACAAACATCCTACTCACCTAATCCGCGCTGTGCAGGCAGCAGCTCTTCCTCCTCTTCGGGCTCCATCTTGCGAGCCGCAGGGACGGGACTTCCGGCAGACGTGATGACGTCACATCATCAGGCCTGCCGGAGAGGTCACGGCCCGGCCTCCCATAGGCTGCTGGTATGAAGTGTCGGCAGCCTATGGGAGAGAATACAGGAGGAGGACACTGACAGGTCCTGCTCCTGTATTCTGATCGCTTTAATGTTCCGCCCGCTCACTGTGCGGGCGGAACATCAAAGCGATCAGTGCATCCCGAGAAGCTGCGCGGCCGCAGCTTCTCGGGATGCTCAAAAACAGCTGGCAAGGGGGGCCGTGCAGGCCCCCCTAGCGTAGCGGACGGGGGGCGGGGCCGGCGGGCCCCCCCCCATGTCTCTTAGGGTCCGGGCCCCATATGGCAGTACCACTTGTACTGCCCTATTGGCGGCCCTGGCAACAGGTAAGTAAAAATCATAGTACAAATAGTTATTCAGCAGTAGAAAGGTCACGATAACTCTTAGATGTGCAAAAACATAATAAAAGTGTCCACTGGTTGGCGTAAGATGGAGTTCCCAATAGGACACGTGTCTAATTCCCGAGCTGAGAGAGATACTATCACAGCCATGAACTCTACTGTGGACACCATCGTGCCTGTTTCAGCATACTTCATTACTTGAGCCAGTGGCTCATAAATTTTGACATACTCTTCTTGATTGAAGACAGGATTATTTCACTGCAATATATTTTATTACATATGATGATTCCAAGGTGAAGGGAACGTATAAAAGTGAATGGACGTAAATATTTTTGATTTAATGTGATTGGTGTCTCAAGCAATAAAACAGAAAACTTGGATGAAATGAATACTCACAATGAATAGATGGTTGCGTCGCAGATCTTTGGGAGTCGTGATTTATTGGCTGTGTTTAGCTGTAATTCTCATTGGTCACTGTCAGTATAACCAGAGCACAGAAATGACATCACGCATCCATTGACTCATTGGGTTCAATAATATATCCCAAGCTGATTTAAGATGTTTTCCTATGATGGAATATTTAATTTCTATGTTTAAATATGGCCCTGGGTCTAGATATTACTGTTACCTTTTTGCGATGGTGCCCCCTACTGGTTTTTAGAATTCATCTAAAAAGGTCCACCTGATGCACCTAGTACAACTGCATTCTCATATACCCAGTAACTCCTATCATTGTGCAAAATCAATGCACGAGGGACAAATAATAATTTTTGTGCGGGGAAAAAAAGTTTATTTGTGGCGTGTAATAACTGACAGCTGTACAAAAAAATCTGAATGGATGATAAACCCGACCCTGAAATTATATAGATTTTTTCCCCATTTTTTTCTTTTTTAATTGGAAACTTGAGTAGTGACAAAAGTCACTAAAAACACTTGAAATAAATTGTAACTAGGGATGGTGCGAACCTGCTTCGGTTCAGGTTCGCACGGACCCGAACTCTCGGAAATTATTCCCACTGTCTGCCACGCTCCGTGGAGAGGGTGGATAGAGCGGGAGGACTGCCTGGAAAACTGGGATACAGCCATAACCATAGGCTGTATCCCAGTTTTCCAGGCGGTCCTCCCGCTCTATCCACCTGCTGCACAGAGTAGCCAGACAGCGGGAATCTGATGCCAAGCGTTCGGGTTCTTACGAACCCGAACCGAAGCAGGTTTGGACCATGCCTAGTTGTAACATAAAAATGGTCCAATGTTTTCCCAAACAAAGCCACTATAATCCATAGCCTGTGCCTGGTATTGCAGATTGGCCTCATTAAAGTGATATTTGTCACACACCCCCCCCCCCCACTCTATGAGTGGTTCTCCGCACCATCCACAAGCTTAGATGCCACACATTCAATTTATCCCAGTATAACACTAGGTTTTTGTGTACGTTAAAAAAATGGATGCGTTTTGTTCCTTTTTTTGGGAGGGGGGGGGGGGGAGTCGATGGGATAGAAAAACGGATCTAAACGGATGCGCACAAGTGCATCTGTTTTTCCACTCGTTTTTTACAAAAACAGATAAAAAAAACAGATTGAAAAAATGTAGTGTGAACCCAGCCCAATAATGGAAAGATTTGACCAGTTTCTCAGTTTAAAACCCACTCCTGGTTTTGGTGGAAAAAAGACTGACAAAAATACTATGCATGAACATAGTCTAAACGTAAAAAAAAAAGTTATGTATCTGAGGCCATGTTCACACTGTCTTTTTTAGTAAAATAACAGCAGTTATTTTCAGTCTACGATGATTTTCATTGAAGTCTATGAAAACAACAGTCGTTGGTAGTGATGAGCAAATAGTGAGATATTCGAATATTCGATATTCGTACGAATTTCCCGCGAATATTCGATCGAATATTCGATCCTATTAAAGTCTATGGGAACAAGTATTCGATTAGTGAAAAGCATCTATTTGACCATTTGGAGGGTAAAACCGGAAGCTGGGGGATTTGAACGCTTATCGAATATTTATCGAATATTCGCGGGATATTCGTATGCATATTGAATATTCGAATATCTTACTATTCGATCGAATATCTATTCGATCGATCAGTATTCGCTCATCACTAGTCGTTGGTTCACACAATGTATAGAACAACGACAGTTAGCTCCCACAATGTATAGAGTAATGGCCATTAGTTCACTCAATGCATAGAATAATGGCTGTTGTTCGTGGTTGCCATCAAATTCATGTTCGGGACAACTATTGGCAGCCGTTATTTAGCTATTATTTTAAGTTGTTCACAGATTTTTTTTTGGTCGTCCCTATACCGTCTTTTTAACAAAATTCAAAGGATCTTTGAAAATAGCCAAACCCAAAAGGCTGTTGAAAGTGGCCATTATTCGACGGAAACTTATATACTTAAAATAATGTATCAACGGCCATCATTGCAATGATGGCCGTCAAAGTATGTTAAAGACTATGTTTCCACCACATTTTTTTTTACGTGGAAAACGTCTGTCTCTTGATACAGACTTATTATTATTATTATTATGATTATTATTATTATTTAATTTTTGCACAAAAAGAACATAATTATTAGTTACAAATATTTTTTTTAAAAAAACACCATCAATACTAGAGATGGGTGAATCACTTGGAAATTCGTTTGGTAAGTTCACCAATTTTTGCACGATTTGCAGACAAACGAATTTCACAAAAAATAGCGGCGAGCGAACATGTTCGTAAATGTTCGTATGTTTGTACAAAAATGGCGAATCGAAATGTTTATAACAATAATTCTCTAACATGCGAACGTTTATCTTGTGATGTACGCAACTGCGTAATATTCGCAACTGCATAATGTTAGCAACTGCGTAAGTATAAGCTAACATGTGAGGTGGCTATTGCGGCCGCCATGTTTAGCGAATTTGCAAAGCGAATCTGGTGAATTAGCAAATCGCAATGAGGCAAATAAAACGCCCGATTCGCTGCATAGAGGGTCCTTCCTAAATTTCTATTAATATGCCTATGTAGTCTCATGGGGTGAAAACAAAACATCCAGTGAGCATCCTGCAATGATCCACAGACACAACGCCAAGGTGGCCGCTGACGGTGCATTCACCAGGTGTTTTTGATCCTGGATATAAAGGCTCCTCCCTATCTCCCCACACGCTAGAATGAATAGATCTCGGTACAAATCCAAGCATGTGGTTTCAGGCAGGTTTATTTGTTGAGTAGTCCTAAAAATCTGTTTCCCTTATATATTGTTTTAATTTCCAATTTGCTTCAGTTAGAAATGAGACACATATAAAACAGATTACAAAAGGCTTTCCATCCAGATGTACTGTCATTTAATGTGTCTTTTCAGGGGTTTATATCTTTTTTATTGTCTGTTGGTGGAGGCAGAAAATAGCTTTAATATTGTTTGATGGAGTTCTGATTGTTTTTTGCCCCACGTGATGTAAACAGAGCACATCTGAGCGGAGAACACTTTAAATTGACAGTTAAAATGCTCTTCTTCTCTTTCAGCTTGATACAAGCAAAATTGACTTGGTAGCTTTGATGCTGTTTTTCAGATAGACAGAAACAAAATATCTTTTATAAAATACAATTTAAGCCACGGTGTTGTGTCCTGGTATAGACGCTTATAAAAGTGTGAAAAATTCTCCTGTTTTGGCCTGAAGAGGATGGAAACGGCAGTAAGTGCTAGCTTTCATCTATTAGTGCAAGCCTTCAAGGTCATTGGCAATTATCTATGAAAAAAGTCTTGTCATATAAAACAGTATAGAAAGCTTAAAGGGTTCAGCTCACAATATACTATCTTGCTGTTGAATTGAATGTATAAACAGTATGCAGTAAACTCTTCAGCTCCATCTAGTGGTGACTGTAGGTAACCAGAATTTAGGGAATGTATCAAATAGATCTATTTTATTTATTTTTTACTGATTAGAGCCAGATGCTGAAACAGGTTTTTTTTTCTTCTAATTACTTTCTATTTTAGGCTATGCTCAAACGTGGTATTTCACTCAGTATTTTGATCAGTATCTTTTCAACCAAAACCAGGAGTGTGTTGAAATAACAAAAACTTAGCAAATCTTTCCATGATAAACTTTGTCTGTTGGTTCCACACCTGATTTTGGCTGCAAATACTGAACAAAATAGTGAAAATACTGATAGAAACACCAATCAAAATACTATGTGTGAACATAGCCTCAATAGTAATTTTAATATATAAAATTACTATATGCAAAAAAGTTCCCCAACCTGAAGTCCCCTTTTAATTCTTCCCATGGCTCTCCTCTTCTCTGTTGCTGGTTATGTTGGGATGACAGATGATGTAGATGATGTTATAGTGGTCTATTTTTGGGGACTTTGGCTCAACAATCACACCTGATGAAGGTAGATTACTTGTCTTCTAAAAAGTGATTCTGGTCGTGATTATACTATCCCATTAGTTTGTCATTTGATACATGTTTTCTACTACCAATTCTGACCCCTGGTCCATCTACTAGGTACCTGCTTACTACTTTCCTGGTAATGACTCATGGATCCATTTCTGACTATACTACTAGTCAGTAACTATCGTATGAATTTAACTGGGAAGTTCAATGCCTTGTTTGTGGTAAGGCTACAGCCATGGATACAGCCATAGGCCATGTTTTCCAGGACTCCTTAGGGCTGCATCACACTTGTTCAGCCAATGGTAATCCAATGCATAGTGTTTGGGTTCGGACAAGTCCAAGGATGCTCCAGATTCGCTCATTTCTAGTTGGGATCTAAAAACAGAAGAGCACTACTTATCGACCCTAACTTTTGCCATGTGAATGGTGCTGAGGTCCCTGCTGATCTTTACTTCTTTGTCCCCTCTCCATACAGCGAAAATGTCTAGAAATCACTGGTCACAACGGAAACTCACCTATGGCTGACTGAGTGTGCATTCCCTTAGACTCCGCTCCCCAGTCTAGCCAGTTCCAAACAGATTGCGGTTAGAGACATCACAGTTAAAATTGAAAAAAAAAAAATCCATTATTCATTGGTTATATCTATTTAAAATAATTAAAATGTCTAAAAGTTCGTCATGGTGATTTCTAAATCTTCACATTTTCTGCAATGATGTGAGCACAACAAGCCATTTAAATTACAAATCCAATCAGCATTCAGCAATTGCTCCGCTTGTGATTAGTTCATGTTACTTGATTGAATTTCTTTTTTTTATTCATTTGTTAGAGATTAAACAGTTATAACCAATTATGATTCTAAACTCAGTCCTGAATTAAAGAATTAATCGTGATTACGTGAGGTGTTCTACGTGTACATAGTCATTGTCAGGAGGAAAATTGTTATGAAAATAGAACGATACAGATGATGAAATTCTAAGGTCAGACTGCAAACATCATCTACAATATTAATTGTAAAGACAACCAATAATATAATAATAGACGGTCATAACAGTCATTTTATATAGCGATTAAGACATTGAGTAATATATGGCACCTACTACTTCAGTCAGTGTCACTCTATTCTGTAAGGCAGGGCTGAGAGGTATATGGGGCTCTCCCGAACAACCACCACCACATGATACTGGTGGAGATAGTGGTTGGGCGTGATGGAAAATCCTTTGTTCTGGGAGAGATAAGCCATTGGCAAAGCTCTCTGGCTGCATCCCCTACCCACAGAATATACAGGAACTCTGGACTCTGCCAAACGTTCCTGTGTGTAGGCAATGCAGGCAGTGAGAGGGAAAGATAACTGCTAGATGAATGATCGGTTATTGAAGGTGTATGGCCTTCCTGACTTCCGACAGTGGCCATCCTACCCACATAATGGGGCTTACAGATGCCTTAGAGGAGGTCCCTGTTTAGAAATCCCATCTTCTATGATGGGGATGGATAACTTTCAGCCATCCAGCAGTTGCAAAACTATGAAGCTTTGCATTTGCAGATGGGGGGCCAAAGATTCCCTATCCCTGTTCTAAGACATAGCTCAAGATGAGTGAGTTACCGAGTTTGAAAAAAAAAAGATAATTTTAGATTTGAAAGAAAACATTATTTTGCAGTACACTGACAGTAGCTGTTTATGCTATATGTGTCAATAGGTGACGATCCAGTGGTTGTAATGACAATTGAAGCCTGTCAAAGGTTTTGCTAACATTTCACTATAATATATTTTATTTGTATTATGAGAAATTATAGTTATTTAAAAAAAAAAAGTAAGGAATGTTGGTTACATCTAGAGGTGGGGAAAACTACAGTAAGTTTGCTGGGCATTTTTCGAAAAGCCCAGCGCTGTGCATTTGACTTGGCAATTTAATTGACTTCAATGCAATGCACATGGACGTCAAACTAATAGTTTTTCTTTTTCTTTTTTCACTGTCCTTTTACAGTTTTCTACTATTAAATTCAATGGACTTTTTAATTAAAGACACACCGAAAGGCCAATTATTAAACCCAAACAGGCGGCCAAACAGCGAAAAGAAGGACGTAATTTTAAACAGAGAGAGAAAAACGTTGTGTGAACATAGCCGTTGGGTGAAAATAGGTAGGATAGAGTTGGCAACCATAGTAACTAGACAAAAATGGTCCACTTATTTTTCCAACCGATATAATGTTAATGAGATGGGATTTGTCATATAGCCTCAGGATTAGCACCCATAAGCTGCCAAGGATCTGAACTACAACAGAGAAAAAATGTAAGTAACTATACCAATAGTCCAAGTTTTGGCCAAATCAGTGTAAATATTTTAACAAACACTTCTCTTCCTCTAGTTCATGGATATTTTTATTCCCAGAATTCCAAGTAAAACCCAATGGAAATAAATGATTTCTCATTTTGTTTGTCTCGGAGGCTGGAGAGATGTGGCTGTTACTGTGGAGACTGGGTAACACGCCTCACCTCTGACCATATTTATAATGGCTTTCAGACAAAATGTCAAAGAACCGTGTTGGCTAAGAAATGAGGCTTAAGTATTATAATTTAGAAACCGCTGCTTTAAAAGCTGCTTAGAAATGTTCTAAAATACATATTGGTGAGTATACCGATAATAAACAAAGGAGAATGTGACATTATCTGCGACCTTTCAATCTCTTTAGAATTGGCATCATGTTACTGAAAATTCTGTAGGAGTAAGTCAACATAGTCCCCAAGTATTGTATTCATCAGACTTCGAGGGTTGTTTTTTATTTTCTTCTACTTATGAAATTGTTTATGATAGCTATACAATAACACAGAGCAAATTCCCACTTTCCAGGATATGGACAGGGTTTTATATAATTGCAAAGCATCCTATGGGAATTATACTTGTAAGTGAAGCCCAAAATAGACCCATCAAAACACAGGGCTGAGATGAGCTTGATGCATTTAAGAGCTGTCTTCCTGTTTTCCTACGAGGCATTGATAAGTGATTATTCTAAAGATAGTCAACAGAGACCATTTGGTCCCGACACTGCTTTAGGGGACATGAGTATAAAAAAAAAAAAAAAAAAATAGAAACATGGGGGCCATGGAACAGTGGAGCACTGGCTTCGGAGTTCCATGAGGGGATTAGGTAAGTCTTGGGTGGCGGCAGGTGGCAATGGATGGCCTTTTTTTGGGGGGGGGCCTTACTTTCAGGGGGTTCCCTAGTTTAGAGTAGGGGTGCCTTATTTTTGGCGGGTGCCTTACTTTAGGCTAGAGGTTAGAGTAGTTGGGGTGTCTTATTTTTGGAAAAACACGGTAGTGGCCAGAGCTCCATTTATCAGGTACAGAACTCCAAATCCCTTTACTTATTTAAATTCTTATAAACTCTGTTTTGAGGTGGACATGCATAGTAATAAAATCCAAGATTATTTTGCATGTGACACTTTGGAAGAATATAAAGAAAAATTACATTTCTCAATGCATCACCTTGTGCTTGCATTGAATACATTATCATAAATGGAAAAGCAGGCAGTTCAAACAATTGCTTCTATAATTGCTTACTGCCACAGTGACACCGCCCAGATGTCATTATATGGAATGGAACTCATTCCGAAGAGATAAAGCTCCATATGTTTTACTGGTACATTTTAAGCAATATATGCTAATCAGGATGCTCGACAATTTATACGTCTCAATATTAATTTGTAAATTATTGATATGTCCTTCACAAGACTTTCCATAGTCAAAGTTTGCACCTCAACTTTTTTCTTGCCTGGCCATAGGCAAAAAAAAAAAACACATGATAGTAAACTACTGTAGTAACATAGTAATGAAGTTGAAAAAAGATAAGAGTCCATCAAGTTCAGCCTACAAACCCTACTGTGTTGATTCAGAAGAAGGCAAAAACTTTATGAGGCAGATGCAACTTGTCCATCACAGGGAGAAAATTCCTTCACGACTCAAATGGCAATCGGAGTAATTCCCTGGATCAACGCCCCATCACATGTAAACTAGATGTAAAAACAAGGTTTTGATCTTTCAGGCGAAGACTTCTAGGGCTTTTTTGATAAAAGTCATCGGGCATAGTCCTATGGTTTATAGTGTATATCTTAAGGCCCTATTACAAAGAGCGATAATCGTTTGAAAATTCACTATAACAATCGAAAATGAGCAATAATCTGTGTAATAAAACCCAACGATCAAACAACGAACCAAAAAGCGTTCATTTTTTTCTTTTCACCAGGTTGAAAAATTATCGTTGGTAGTTCGCCGATCGTTTACATATCTGTTTGTGTAATTGGTCATTTGCCGATAAAACATGTTGTGTGGGTCGTCCTGAGGAACGATTAGCGACCATATAACAATCTAAAAATATAGTGAAACTTTAAACCCGAATGTAGTATCAGGTATATCACTTTGGGGTTTTTACATGAATGGTCGGCGCTGGTGCAGGGATGCCGGTGACGCAGCCTTTTTTTTTAACCGCTGTCTAGTTCCTGTGCACAGCGCCTGTCTATTCCCGAGCACCAGCCCGGCAAGAAGCATCGGGGATGGGCATTGCGGCCCCCAGTGTGACAAAACCCCCTCCCCTTTGTGAATTGGCTCCATTTTGGAGGTACACAGTCCAGGCTTTCTCCTCCTCTCCTGCACAGAGCAGTAGCTAAGCCCCACTCCAATTTCCTGTGTCCTGTACTGGTCTGTTTGTTACTAGAGACAAATATTCCCTAACAGCAGATTGCTAAGAAAGAAGACACCTAGTGGCCAAAACTTTAGAGCTGATTTTCTTGTTTAAGGAGTTTGTTTTGGTGAAGGATTTTTCAAACATGTTAGAAATCACATCAAATAAAGGGAAATTGTTACAAATGACTATTTGAATATGAACAATCTCCCATGACAATTCATCATTCTTCTCATTTGGAATTCCCAATGAACAGTTTGATCTCGCTAATCGTCTAATATTTATTGTCAGGAAATGTAATAATTTCAATTGCTTACAAGAAAGAAAAAGTGTTGAAGAAATGTGACTGTTTACTAAAAGCAAAGCTCAACAAACGACTTATAAATAGACTTCTTCTTCATTCTGCCATATCTAAAAATATTCCACACAAGCTAAAATGAGGTTTATCATCGAAGAGAAAAATGTAAGATCCTTAGATTTGTTCTGCAAGAACGCACAGCTTCTCAATTTTCATCTAAGCTTGGCAAGGATTTTTGAGAAGATAAGAGCTTTTATTATGGCATGCACCATAGCTGTCCCTTCCAGGCTAGTGAAGCCATTAACACCGTGAAAAAGGAACAATCACTTAATTGTTAGTCAGTTGTTGAAATTTGTATTTGCCAGTATACTAATGGGAGGCATTCGCCTTATTGTGTGGCTTCCAGTCTGGGCTGGTCTTAACTAGAACTATTTACTGTGGATAAAAATAAAAGAACATTTATGAAAAGAAAATCACATCAAAGAGAATAAGGATCAGGGAAAATAGGGTAGGTTACTTTATTTAGTTCCATAATTAAAGGAGAAGTCCGGCGAAATTTTTTTTATTAAAGTATTCCAAAAGTTATACAAATGACCAATATACACTTATTATGGGAAATGCACATAAAGTGCAGGGAAAAAAACACTTTTTATCGGAACACATGGAGGCGGCCCTGGACGTACGGGTACGTCCAGAGTCGCCTAAGGGTTAAAGGGGTTGTTCAAAAAAAAAAAAAAAATCATTTAAATCAACTGGTGCCAGAAAGTGCACAAGATTTCTAATTTACTTCTATTAGAAAATCTAAAATCTTCCAGTACTTATAAACTGCTGCATGTTCTGCAGGAAGTGGTGTTTTCTTTCCAGTGCTCTCTGCTGCCACCTCTGTCCGTTAAAGGAACTGTCCAGAGCAGTAGCAAATTCCCATAGAAAACCTCTCCTGCACTCCAGACTGGAAAGAAAACCACTTCCTACAGTTTTAGGCCATATTTACATGGCGTAAGACATCGGCCGTTCCGATCATCCTGGTTGGTACTGCAGCACCGGCCGTATGATGTTTACTGCCGCTGAATTTGGATGCCGGCGCATCTGTGCATGCCTGCATCCAAATTCCTGCTGCACACAATGAAGCGTGTGGCCGTCGTGTGAACTGACAAGGTTTTCTGCAGTCGCTGTTCAATGAATAGCGGCCATAGAAAACTGACATGTCCGTTTCTTGCGGCGCTGCTAGGGATCCCAGTAATCCTGTAGTAATCACAACCACACATAGTATACACTCTAGCCAGGATTCCATACATTGTGGCACTACGTAAGCTAAGTAGTAATCACGACCATTGATTACTACGGAACCTACGTTGTGTGAACATGGCCTTATTCTGTTTTTAACTCTTAAATATTACTTACTTGCTATGCCTAAATATTGCAGATTAGTGAAAATGGAGATCTATGTTCCAATGAGCCATTGGGGGTTAAGCATGCAGTGAAACCTCATGTATAAATTTTTATTATGGAAAATAATAAATCCCCCAAAATATGCCGAATTTCAAGTAAAACACAATAGGCTATGTTCACACAACGTGCAATGGGGACAATTTACTGAAACTAATTCTTACTAAGGGTATATTCACACGGGCGGGCTTGCAGCGAGATTCTCGCTGCGAGCCCGGCAGGTCCTGGCAGTTCCCATACACTACATACTTGCTGCGGTCTAAACGACCGCAGCGAGTATGTAATTATACCGCCCTTAACTCCTTCTGCTCCCGCCCGGCTCCCCCGCTGTAAGCATACTTTACCTGTCCTTGCTGCACGGGTCCGGCGTCCTGCTCTCCCGTCCGGCCAATCAGTGTGTTGCCCAGCCGCAGCCACTGATTGGCCGGGCGGGAGAGCAGGACGCCGGACCCGTGCAGCAAGGACAGGTAATATATGCTTACAGCGGGGGAGCCGGGCGGGAGCAGAAGGGGTTAAGGGCGGTATAATTACATACTCGCTGCGGTCGTTTAGACCGCAGCAAGTATGTAGTGTATGGGAACTGCCAGGACCTGCCGGGCTCGCAGCGAGAATCTCGCTGCGAGCCCGCCCGTCTGAATATACCCTAAAATTAATTCTTAGACAGTGACAGTCTAAAAAGCACTAAAGAAGTCTAAGAAAGCACTAAATGTATCACAATGTCTCATGCTGTTTAACCCCTTAATGGCCAAAGGTCATTGATGCACCTTTGTTCAGTTGCTCCTGTTACCGACACACTTAAATGCTGCAATCGCTAAAATGGTTGATTGACATCATTAGGCTTTAATTTAAACTGTTCTACGTGATTCGCTCTGGAAACCATGCTCAGCATGTGCACAGTTTACTGGGCTTTCCAGGCTGCCTCTAGAGCTTCTCTGAGCCTTCAAAAGCCCAAGCGCAGATCTGCCATTGAGGCTGCTGGGAAAAGCTGGGGTAAAGTTGAAAATAAAAAGCCTAGTGGATGTCAATCAAGCAGCTGGAGGCTGATAGATAGAAGTGAGCATAGGGGTGTTGCAGGCAAGTTGTCGAATGTACAGAGCTGGGCTTTTGCATCAGGCTGGAACACCTCCTGAACTCTTGGAGATTATTTCTATATAGATAAAAATGCAGCTACTGTATGTCAGCACAGGAGGGCTCAGCCTGTAAAAGCAAGGTATGTGTGAAATCAGACTAAGAAGCCCTATATAACCATGCAGTTAGTTTAACCACCTAAATTTCTGTAAGTTTAACATGCTGTGTATTGGATTGGTAGATTACTGGGAGGGGCTGGTGAGGACCCAGTGGTCATGGGGCACACTGGCACCAATAACAAAGTAAGAGAGAGGTGAAGCTTCTTTTAAATGGGGGAGGGCACATGTAAAGAGCAAGATAGTGAAGATAGGAAACTCAGACTCTGAAGCAAAATAGGGGGTTAGAATAATGAATTAAGATATTTATAATCAAAAAGCTAATCTAAATTGAATGCTGTCTAGAGATGAGCGAACCTCAAGTCCATCCGAACCAGATCGTTCGGGATTTGATTAGCGGTGGCTGCGGAAGTTGAATAAAGCCCTAAGGCTATGTGGAAAACATGGATATAGTCATTGGTTTTATCCGTTTTCCAGACAACCTTAGAGCTTTATCCAACTTCAGCAGCCCCAGCTAATCAAATGCCGAACGATCGGGTTCGGATGGACTCGAGCATGCTCGAGGTTCGCTCATCTCTAATGCTGAGTAATCCAAGAAACCTGACAAATAAAATTGATGAACTAGAATTAATGTCTGAGGAAAGTATATGACATAGTGGAAATAACTGAGACATGGCTGGATGATGTCAATGACTGGACGGGTAATTTACAGCCTTACAAGTAGCTTAGAAGGGTTTGTAAGAAAGGAGAAGGGGAAAAGACTGAGGGAATATTTTAGGGAAAGAACATGGAATTATATGTAGTGATAAAATACTAATAGTTGTTTGCTATCAACTGCCAATCTATCGGTCTAAAGCTAAATGTAAAGTAAAAATTCTTGATGCCCTCCATCTTTAAGCTATAGTTCCTCCCTTTCCTTGCTGGACATACTGTATAAGGCTTGTCTCAGTCTATTATTGTTAAGGAGAGTAAGGGGCAGTTCAAGCTGAGTAAAAGCAGTGGATTTCCGCAGTGTAGAATACAGCCTGCCTCTGTGTCATACAGTCTGTCTATGGGAGGGCTCGCACGCCTCCACTCTCCACTCCGCTCAAAGAATTCATGTCACTTCTTTGAAAGGAGAGCCGCGGAGAGTGTCTATGGGAGAGTGCCTACAGTCTGTCTATGGGAACTGGCTCTGGCTGTCACTAGTGGCTCGCCGATGGCGTCCTTAGCAGCCGGCCGGGTTGCTGGGGATGCGTTGGCACTTTCTTGTGATGTTGCCGCGGCCGGGGCTTCACCATCTCCGACTGATCGGCATTAGTTGTGTTATATCAATTACTGACTGACGGCAGCCACCGCCAGTCAGAAGTCTGTATTTGCCCATGGGCTGGAGTCTTAGTCCCAATTACGCCAGGGGCTGGGACTGCAAGCCCCATAAGTATCCTTTCTTTCCCTCTGTTCCTTGCCTGCGATAGAGCCCAGTTTACTAGTGTATCTTGACCTAGCGTTCCTTCCTGCATTTGTGTACTTGCTTATCTGACTTCTAGCTTTTGGACTTCTAGCTTTTGGATCATTCTCCTGGACTATGTTTTGTACTGTGCTGCCCTCTTGTTGCTGACTTGGACCTCTGACCTGGCTGTATTGTGTTGCATTTGTCTTGTCTGTTGTTCCGTCTTTACACCTTGTAAGGATTAGGGACCGTTGACCAGTTGTCTGCTGCCATTAGGGCCTTGAGGCAAGTAGGCAGGTACAGTGGGGCGGGCGCAAGCTTCAGGGCTGCACCTGTCTTTTTTCTTTCTGGTCCCACAACCTGACAGTTTGAAGGTATTCTAAGAGATGTTATCCTGGAGTCAGGGCCGTTTTAATACATTGGTGGGCCCAGTGCACAGCCCTCAAGAGTGGGCCCCCCCTTCCCTTTCGGCACATTGTATAATGTACTGAATTTGCCCCCACACTGTATCAGGAGCCCCAATATATACAGTAGTTACCTTATAACACTATTTCCACCATACAGTGATTACATATTACATAAAAACTGCACTAAACAAAACAGAAATATATCACCAATACCATTACATAATACCGACACATCATGACCCCTATCAGTACAAGCCTATAACAGAGTGAAGTTACATCCAGTGACTCACCGGGGGCGTCTTCTCCGATCAGAGTCTGTCACCTTTTCTTTTTCTCTCCATCCAGCCTTGGCCACCTTGAAGTCTTCTCCTGGCTGTGAATCTTCTCTCCAGAATCTGCCAGACAAATATTTTAGGCTCCAACACAATACAGTAGTTAGGTCCCTTGTACCCCTATACAGTAGTTACACCCCTCTGTACCCCTACATAGTTACACCCCTCTGTGCCTCCATAGTTTTAAGGTGTCCCTGTAGTATATAGACCCTCATGTGCTCCTCCAGTTATATACAGCCCTCCTGTGCGCTTCCCCATTAGTATATAGCCCCCCTGTGCACTCTCCCCAGTAGTATATAGCCCCCCTGTGCTCTCCCACAATAGTATATAGCCCCCCTGTGCTCTCCCACAATAGTAAATAGCCCCCCTGTGCTCTCCCACAATAGTATATAGCCCCCCTGTGCTCTCCAATAGTATATAGCCCCCCATGCTCTCCCACAATAGTATATAGCCCCCCTGTGCTCTCCCACAATAGTATATAGCCCCCCTGTGCTCTCCCCACAATTGTATATAGCCCCCCTGTGCTCTCCCACAATAGTATATAGCCCCCCTGTGCTCTCCCCAATAGTATATAGCCCCCCTGTGCTCCCCAATAGTATATAGCCCCCTGTGCTCCCCAGTAGTATATACCCCCCTGTGCTCCCCCATAGTATATAGACCCCTGTGCTCCCCAATAGTATATAGCCCCCTGTGCTCCCCAATAGTATATAGACCCCTGTGCTCCCCAATAGTTAATAGCTCCCTGTGCTCCCCAATAGTATATAGCTCCCCTGTGCTCGCCAATAGTATATAGCTCCCCTGTGCTCCCCCATAGTATATAGCTCCCCTGTGCTCCCCAATAGTATATAGCCCCCTGTGCTCCCCAATAGTATATAGCCCCCTGTGCTCCCCAGTAGTATATAGCTCCCCTGTGCTCCCCCATAGTATATAGCCCCCTGTGCTCCCCCATAGTTTATAGCCCCCTGTTCTCCCCCATAGTATATAGCCCCCCTGTGCTCTCCCCCAATAGCATATAGCCCCCTGTGCTCCCCAGTAGTATATAGCTCCCCTGTGCTCCCCCATAGTATATAGCTCCCCTGTGCTCCCCAGTAGTATATAGCCCCCTGTGCTCCCCCATAGTATATAGCCCCCTGTGCTCCCCCATAGTATATAGCTCCCCTGTGCTCCCCCATAGTATATAGCCCCCCTGTGCTCCCCCATAGTATATAGCCCCCTGTGCTCCCCCATAGTATATAGCCCCCTGTGCTCCCCCATAGTATATAGCTCCCCTGTGCTCCCCCATAGTATATAGCTCCCCTGTGCTCCCCCATAGTATATAGCCTCCTGTGCTCCCCCATAGTATATAGCTCCCCTGTGCTCCCCCATAGTATATAGCTCCCCTGTGCTCCCCCATAGTATATAGCCCCCTGTGCTCCCCAATAGTATATAGCCCCCTGTGCTCCCCCATAGTATATAGCTCCCTGTGCTCCCCCATAGTATATAGCCCCCCTGTGCTCCCTGATAGTATATAGCTCCCCCATAGTATATAGCCCCCTGTGCTCCCCAATAGTATATGCGCTCCCCCTCCCATATAACATTGAAAAAAACAAACACTTTTACTCACCTGGATCCTCGCGTTCCTCTTCTCTTCCCTCTTGTGGCCGCACTTCCTGCGGTCACAAGAAGCTGCACTCCCCTTACCCTCGCGCCGACGCTCCAGTGACGTCGGGCGCTAGAGGGAGAGTGCGGCCTCTTGTGACCGCAGGAAGTGCGGCCACAAGAGTGACTGACAGGGAGGGAGCCAATGGCTCTCTCTCTGTCAGTATCGCTGCCGCTGAAGCGCTGAAGCGCCGCAGCAGCAGCGGGCGGGCGGGGGAAGCGGTGGACGGGGGGCCCTGCAGGGGGCGCCATGGAGGGGTAAGTAGATTACGCATCCATGGCGCTCCCCCCTGACAGGCGGGTGGCCGGAGCCCTGTGCGACTGCACTTGTCGCACATAGCAACGGCCGGCCTGCTCGGGGGGGCCCTTTAACCAGTGGGCCCGGTGCACGTGCACCATGTGCCCTCTGGTTAAAGCGGCCCTGCCTGGAGTATAACTATAATAATCTTATAGAAACTTATCATTCCATATCAGCATTGTTACAGATAACTCCCATCAAATTTAGAATCCCTGGGCCAGAGAAAAATGTGTGTAACTGACTCAGTGGTAGATAACAGAGGGTGGCTATTGGTAGAACATACTTTATTTGGGTTATTGTTAGAACTGTGTACACAGGGGGCAGTATTGAAGGGGTCAGTGTTAGTAGTATGTACTACAGGGGCAGTATTTGAGGGGTCACTGTTAATATAGGTACCACAGGGGGGCATTACTGCAGGGGTCACTAATAGTAGAGGGTACCAATGGGGCAGTAATGAAAAGGTCAAGTAGTGGCACCACAGGAGTCAGTTTAGGAGGGATCTCTTTTAGTAGTGGGATACCACAAGGGGGCAGTATTGGATGGGTCACTAATAGTAATGGCACAGCAGGGCGCAGTATTGAGCTCTATTCTCAGTAATATATTTATGAAAGACCTTGTAAAGAGATCGATGTTACTAAACTGCGCATTGATAACACATTGGAGGATAACATTCTATTGTAAATTACTCTGGATTAGTTGGGGGCTTGGGTAGAGAAGTGTCAACATTAATAAACGTAAGGTTATCCACAGTGGAACAGAAAATCCATGCCAAGATTACCTGGTAAATGGGAAAACATTGGATAAACCTTACATGGAAAAGGACTTTTAGCTGACAGTAAACTAATGTCAACAACCAGTGTCAGGTAGCTGCTGTCAAAGCAAATCTGATCATGGGCATTGGAAGAGATGGACATCAGTAGATGGGCGTTAGTTGCATGGAATTTATTCTTTCCAATGTGTTAAATGGTATAAACATTGCAAAGTGAGTAATCTTGAGACCATTAGGTATACATCGCTATATACATCTCTATCTATCTATCTATCTATCTATCTATCTATCTATCTATCTATCTATCTACCTATATTAATGAATTTCTCGCAGCACTTCTTTAGTGGAAAAAAATCTTTAAGTGTTTATTCCATTAACAGTGAAAAAACATTGGTGCAGCACAGCAAAATTATTAAAATATGATGCAACGTTTTGGCGATCTCCACCGCCTTTTTTAAGCATGAAGCTATTATTTTGCTGTGCTGCACCGATGTTTTTTCACTGTTAATGGAGTAAACACTTAAAGATTTTTTCCACTAAAGAAGTGCTGCGGGAAATTCATTGATATAGCTAAATGGATCCTGGTCAGACCTCCATCCTACTGACACTCAAGCCCCTATTCCACGGGTCGTTTAAAGGAGCAATATCGTTCGTATTCGTCCGATATCGGCCGCTACGAACGATATTCGTCCCGTGGAATAGAGTGCAACGATCAGCCGACATCGTTCATGTCGGCTGATCGTTGCAGTCGCTTGTTTTTCAACATGTTGAAAAACAAGCGACTGATATAGCAGCGATCTGCTGCCGTCGCTCCGTTGAATAGGAGCATCAGCAGCAGATGCTGCTATATCCTATGGGCTGCCCGGACGATCAGCGATCCTCCGAGCAGCCCCTCCCGCACTCACCTGCTCGCTGCAGCCGCGTTGAATAGCGGCGGCAGCGAGCGGGGAATGAGGAGCAAACGAGCGCTAATAGCGCTCGTTTGCTCCTCCAAACGACTCGTGGAATAGGGGCATTAGACTCATTACCTGAACTGGTGGTGCTGCTACGATTCTATAGAACGAACTATCTATCTATCTATCTATCTATCTATCTATGGCTGGAACCTCTAACTTCCAACAATATAAAGTCTGATTATTACCCAGAACTCTTTTTTTCTCTTTTGTTGTTTTTATTGACTGATATAAATTGATTGACTGTGAAATAATTTCCAATCCACTTCTCATCATCTCCAATTTTACTGTCATTCCATATAAATGGATTTGTAGGGATTAATTTAATAAACTTTTGAGAAATTGTATGTGAGTAGTGAAGGTCCAAGGACTCGGCAACTGCTTGACGTTTATTGATTTGTTGTGTCTTAGTTAATGAACTTCTGAAGACGTCATTTTTCACTCTTATTTTAGCGAATTGTGAGATTAAACTGCAGATTGTATTTCAGAAAGCTAAATGCCTGCACTGAATGGTGTATGTCAAGGGTCCCCAACCATCGGTCCGTGGACAAGGTCATGGGGGCGTTTAGTGCTGGCACATAATTCTAAGGCTGCATTCTCACGTTCCTGGTTCCTAAAGGAACACGGATGTGAGATGCCTGTAACGGACTCTCCCCTGCCCAAGCAGCATCTGTGATAAGATGCTGGGAGCCGGGGAACTGGACAGATATGCGCTGCGCTGTAATGACGGGGGCAGTCCCCTGTCACTTACCGATCGGGTCCCCCGCAGTGTGACTGTGGGGGTCCCGATCGCTGTATTGGACCACCGGAGGTCTCTTACCTGCCTCAGTGCGGTCCGTGCGGCCACAGGCAGGCTCAATGAGCAGAACGCCTATTACAGTGATCAATGTTATGCCTATGGCATAGCATTGTACAGTGTATGTAATGTAATAAGTGTATGTAAAACGCCCCAAAAAAAGTAAAAAAGGATTACCGATTTTTTGTTACATTATATATATAAAAAAAATGTATTAAAAAGTGATCAAAACCTCAGATCTTCACAAATATGGTATTAATAAAAACTAGAGATCATGGAGCAAAAAATTACACCCCATACAGCCCCGTAGGTGAAAAACTTAAACCGTTATAAGCGTTACAATAGGCCCATTTTATTAATAATTAATTGCAAAAAAAAAAGGATTTCATTAAAAAAAATATATAACATTAGAGGATCTGTGTAAACCTGTATATGGCTGTGTTCAGACTGACCTACAGAATAATGGTATCATGTCGCTTTTACCATATAGTGCATTACGTAGACACAGGAACCCCCCAAACGTTACCATATTGCATTCTTATTTACGATTTCACCTATTTATATCTTCATAAATAATAATTTTGGGATTCCATCATACATGTTATAGTAGAATGAGAAATGCCATTACAAAGTACAACTATTCCTGTAAAAAACAAGCCATGACATGGCTCTGTAGATAGAGCACTGAAAGTGCTAGAGGTCTTAGAAGGGGAGGAGGAAAAAACAAAAATGAAAATTTGCGCTGGGCCCACTGGGTAATTTTGGGCCTGGTCCTCAAAGGGTTAATGGCAATATCTCAGCAAATAATAATAATAATAATAATAATAATAATTATTATTATTATTATTATTATTATTATTATTATATAGACAGTTCCACGTCTAGGAAAGAGAGTCTCATGTTTTTCCCTTTTTGTCTAGGGCAGTGACTTGACTGACTTCAAATGTATGTTATATTCAAAAACATATATGGCTAGGGTGCAGTACTAAACAAAGGGAATTTTTTAATTTCATACACTCCTTTGAAAGGGGTTATGTTTTCACACACAACATCCTTAATATGAGAACTGCCATGGTAATGAATTGCAATGCAAACATGAGGGAAGGCATCAGCGGCCACTAGAGGAGGAATGTAGTATTGCATGAGCCATTTAACTGGATTGGCTCCATCAGCATCGGAGGTGCTGCTTGTTAGCAGGAGTCAGCCCTTGTTTACAGGCCCCTCAACGTCATCCATTTGTCCAAACAAGGCATATCAACAAGGGTTGTTGAGATAAGACGACCCCTTAAACAGAAGGTCTCCAACACAATCTCAGGAACAAGTGTTGCACCATTTTATAGACTGTGCATATAAACCTTGACAATAAATTATCGGAAAATGCTGCTCCTTACAGTATTTCTGGTTAATATTCCCTGACCTTTACGTTTGCCATTTGTGCGTGTCTATACGGCAGCGTATTCAGCCTTTTATCTGCATGGAAGGCTATTCGGCTCTGGAGTGTGTTCCCAACAAATCTTTAATATGTTTTCTTGCTGACTCATAATTAAACACCATGGCTAGTGATTTTCTCGGAGCTGGGATATAAATTAAAGCAAGGCTTGCAGGAGGTAACATATTTCACTGGTCCAGTGTTTGGGATTTCATTGAAAATGCTGACACATAATCATAACAATGATAGATAAGTGATTTTATGATGTTAGCTGTGTTTTAATGTGTTATATACTAAATGCCTTTGCAGGAATTGATAGAGAGCGAGGGAGGCTTTAATCTACTCTGCATAATCTTTTGATTTATTCTACAAGATTCCGCTTTGAGAAATGGCCCTACTGCTAATGCCGACGAAAAATCATGGAGAAATGAATCAATAAGGTGTAAATTGTCAAGAGCAACTTTATTCAAAGTAGGAAAAGAGTGGACTCGAGCGTTCGAAGATTTAAAGGGAGCTCGTCAATGGGATCGGTGCTTTAGATGATGGAGGTGCTGGAAATCTTAGGAGAGTGACTCCCATAGTGGGACCTACAAAGGGAGTAGATGTGCAGGAACATTACATGGACTCTTTAATTTGCTTAGTGTTTATACACAACTTGCGTCTCTCCAGCTGTTGAAAGATAACATCCGCACCCTATTAAGAAATGTGGGGAGTTGTAATTTTGTTACTGGTAAAAAATAACAGTTGTAAATGAATAGTTTAAAGGGAATCTGTTACTAGGTTTAAATGAGGGCACCATAACTAGTGACAGAAATGGTGGACAGATCGGTGTATTACTTACATCATTCTGTTAAGCCGTTCTCCTCATATGCAGGAGAAAAGGATTCTTGCCACGCCCCTCCCCCTACTCTCCCCAAAGCCATGTGCATGGTGCCTGACTACCTACACAGTCCCTGTGGTTCCATGATACAGAGATGTAGTCACACTCTATGCACTGCAAATATTGAGTGCCCCCATTAAAGTAAACGGGTCTGTCAGATGTAGATGTTGTCTGGCAGGGAAGTTACTTGGCACTGTCACTTGCTTTAGTTTTCCGTTCTAACAAGAAATAGTGGTGCAGATGTTTAATTCCAACAGTTATATATGGGGGCTTTATTGCCACTTAAAGGGGGTGTAAAGGATTTAGGGAGAAAAAAAAGTATAGGGGGAGATTTATCAAACTGATGTAAAGTAGAACTGGCCCAGTGGCCCTTAGCAACCAATCACTTTTCTTTCCTCACAGATTCTTTGGAAAATTGAAGGTGGAATCTGATTGGTTGCTAGGGGCAACTGGAACCGTTCTACTTTACACCAGTTGGATAAATCTCGCTCATGGTGTTTTTATTTTAAAAACACCCTCTAGAGGTTGCGTTTGAGATTGCAATTCATCCCAATTCATTTAGATGGAACTGAGCTGTAATACCAAACACGTCCGTGTGTGCTGTTTCTATAAGAAAGCAGCCATCTTTTTCCAATCTTGTACAAACTCTTAAATAAAGGTCTTTCTAGTCGATAGCTGGTTAAAATGATTGCATGAGATTAGACATTAGCATCACTGTTGTGCAGCAATGGAGTGCAGTGACTTGAAGACTGCAGTACCACACATGGCCTATGGACAGGGGTGTCACTGTTTCTAAGGGAAAGCTGTGATTTTTCTAATCTTATATAACTCCTTTAAAGCATAAAATATCAATTTATATCCAATTTTAGGAAACGAAAACAAAAACATTTCAATATTTCCTTTGCAGCCAATTAGTATTTATCCGGAGCTGGGAGATTTTCAGTGTAATTGTATACGACCGGAGAACATTAATGCATACCCCTGCCAGTGAGTATTAAAGTTTCATTAGGTTCCTCTTAAGCTTCACAAGTGTTCACACACCTCTACTTTCTACCTGAGCGCAACAAATGTAATAGCTACAATTTATAGGAGGCAGAACAAAAGACATTTTAAAGTACACATTCTATTTACAACCCACTGGAGGATACAATTGTATCCTTTGAAATGGAGAGAGTAAAGGAAATTGCTTCTGTGTAATATGAAATCTGAAAGGTTTACATGTATTTTCCTGATTGCTACATTAGAGAACAGAAACACGGGGCAACTTCCATTGTGACTATCTATATTCCTTCACTAGGTTGACGATTGCATGCTAATGGAGATCTAATATTGAATTGATAAAACAGATGTATCATTCACGTATAGCAGAGCTCAATCTGTGCAAGACCGAGACAGTTTCCATTTTTTCATTTTTATACATGATTTTTCTCAATGTCTTCTGTAGATCTGTATAAGAAGCTTCTTATAAGGATATACTGTGTATAACATAGTCACTTCTGGTCTATTCAAATGCACCATGCATAAAAGTCCGAGGCTCAGTCATGTGACTGTACAGCAGGATTGGAGTGGCCTCTTAATGGGGAGATAACATTGCACTGGGAGTACGGCTGTGTTCCCATATTCACAGTTTTGTTGCATTTCCATAATTAGTCTAATTGATCATGTTCGCTCTGAATTTTTTTTTTAAGTTGCCGTCTGGGCTTGTGATTATCATTATCAGGCTTTATAGGATTGTTTATGACAAGAAAAACATCTAAGTTGAAGCCTGGTAATGCTGATCACATGACAAAGCCCAGTAACTTTAAAATGTGGAGCACCTATGTAAAGGTACCCAATTTCAATGATAGAAATGGTGCTATACATGTTTATAATTAGTATAAGGCTCCATTGACAACTCATTGATAACAGAAGTATCTCACCACACATACACTTCCATAGGAACATATGTAACATGCATTATAGAGTTCCAAACCTTAAAGGGGTACTCAGTAATTAAATATTACAAAGTTATATAACTTTGTAATATGCTTCAATCAGCTATCTGTCCCTCTTCCCTATCTTGTCCCCCCTCAACCCCCCACCAGGAAGTGAAGTAAACTCATTCTTACCTAATGACTGTTGACCCCAGGCTTTTCTGTGGTAGCCATTTTGTGACAATGACATCATCAAGAGGGAGGCGGGTCTGAGCCCTGTTAGGCCAGCCTCCCTTTGTCATATGACTCAGGTTCTGAAGCTTTAAGCCATCTAACAGTTTTACAGAGTCAGTTAGACATACCAGGAGACAACGTGCATCATGGGAAAGCCCAAACCAGGAAGTAAAGAAAAAATGAAGACACCAACTGGAGGTTTAGTGACCTGCGAACAGTGGGAAATTCAAACGGAGACCGACTCCGGAGGGATGGTAAGTGGGAAAACTATGTTTATAATTCATTGACTGTTTTTTTTTGTTTTGTTTTTTTTATCAGCGCCAGAGTACTCTGTTAATAAAGTGGAACATCACATCCTAAACCCTGCATACTAGTGGGCACCACTGTCTCTAGTGATTGGCAGAGTGGGCCCTTCTTGTCTGCAAAGCAGGAAGTAATGGTGTTGAGTGAGCGACTGGATCTGTCAGACAAGAAGATGCAGGGGACTAGGGTAAGTGAGCTATCCGACGGTACAAGCGGTTTGGGGAGGGGGGCAGATTGTGGGTACAGAGTCACTTTAAGAAGTAATTGTTATCAACAGGAGGTTATCTGTAAAAGACACTTTGGGTAGAGCAATGTATCATGTCACAAGGCCATTATCTAGCAGTTCCATAACCATTACAACCACATTGAGCATCTTTGTAAGACACATCATTAGACCTACAGTATGGATTCATAATAAAACATGAAATGTGAACATTATTCTATCCAATGGTGCAATATGTTTTTGCCGATTAATGATTCATAACAAGATTCTAAGCTCGATTGAAGCAAACTTGGTTGAATGCAATGACCTTTTTGGTCTTCAGATGAAATCCAGCTTCCCATCTGTTGGGTTGGGATAGCTGGTATGGAATACATTACCTTACAGCTAAGCACAGCTGTACCAGGCACTGGAATCATTATAATCCATGCGATATTCTTTAAAAGCCTTGTTAAATCCATGTTCAGATGAAATGATACTTCTCTGAATGCATAAACATGTGTGAGGAGGTTACAGGCTGCTATGATTCGGTGGACATGAATCCCATAGCAAGTAATGAGGTGTGTGAGCGAATAAAGCTTGATAATCATGATGTGTGTGTGTTTCCGTGGATTGGTGTAACGGAATATCTTATCGGGTTATTTGGATAATTATGCATTTAGGCGCTCGGGGACAACAGCAACACAATATAAAACAGTGGAGCCACTGGCTTCCAGTCAGTATCAACATCTCAATCTTTATTACTTATGGTTAAGAACAGTACATTGGTCCTGTACATAAAAGATGCAAATGAGACGCCGACGCGTTTCCAGCTGCTGTAATTCTTAAAGGGAACCTGTCACCCCCGTGCCGGGGTGACAGGCTCCCGACCCCCGTTAGAGCCCCCTATACTTACCTAATCCCGCCGGGTCCCGCTTCTGGAGGTGGTCGGGTGATGAAGATCTCAGCCGCTGCAGCCCGGAGCGCGCGCTGAGAGATGAGTCCAACACCCATAGAGAATGACAGGAGAGTCCAGCGCCTTTTGAAACAGTAAATTCTACTCATCTGCTCATTTGGACAGAGTTTTCTATAAAATAGTGAACATTTTGGGGGACATTTATGAAGGGTCAGCCCGAGACGTACACCAGGAAGAAGATGCAGATTCCCCTGATGGGCAAGGTGGGGAGGAGGTGTGGTCTCTTCCCACGCCGCATTTATCATGATTTACACCTGCTTGCAAGCAGATTTGGTACACTGGGCGCAGAATCGGTCTTGATAAATAAATATATATATATATATATATATATATATATATGTGTCATTTGAGTAGGAAACACCACGCTAGCTAGCTCGTTTTTGAAATCTTCTCTGCTTTAGACTTTTTTCTCTATGTATCTCAAAAAAATATTTTTTCACATAGATACAAAAACATATCCCCCAGGTGCTCTTCTGGCAGAAGGAAGGGAGCCCCGCCTCCTGAAACGTTTGTTTGATTGTGTTATAAATAATTCAAATCTAATTAAAAAGTGGGCATCCCTCTGCCATCATTGTCTCCAGCAGCCACAGCCCGCCCAGCTCTGGGAGTCGGGTCGTGACATCACCATTTTATCTAGGAAGTGACATCACCATTTTATCCAGGAAGTGACATCACCATGTTATCCAGGAAGTGACATCAACATGTTATCCAGGAAGTGAAGCCTTGATGCAGTAGTAAGTGCAGGGAAAAAAGCACTTTATAAGCATTTCCCGTAATATGTGTATATTGGTGATTTGTATAACTTTTGAGCGGCAATACAATACTTTAATAAAAGTTTTCACCTGACTTTTTCTTTAACCCGACAGGCATTTGCTTGCTCTGAAATATCAGGCCATGTAATACGGCCCTAAGAGGTCACATGTCAAAATAATTTGATTGTGTTCACTTACACCATACAGTAAATTTACTACACTGGGCATATCAACTCAACATACCATATGGAGCTACAGGTGTACCTTTTTATTTTGTCCAAAACTGACTGTAGAAGCAGGCAGCATCCCATATGAAGGTCAATGCTATATCGGCATAGCAGGTACATGAAGCAACGTGTTTTGATGTTATAATGATCAGCTACTGGGATTGCTGACCTACTGGCGTGTATCAATTTTGTCTATTTCTTGGACTTTGATCCCTAGGTGATACTGGACCGCACTCTTTGTACTGTAGGAAATATCAATGCACAAAAACAACAAAGGACATCCGGTTGGAATAACTGTGACCTAGTCATGCTATGTTTAGGTACCACAGTAAAAAGCATAGCCAAGAGTGAATACAAACAACAGTATTCTGCCCTGTCTTCTCTATATAGATTCTTAGAAATCCTTCAAAGCATTGTATTTGCCCATTCAAGGTCAGCCATTGCCCTTACTTGCTTCATAAGAACCATGGGTAGAATGCCCTTTTGACTCAGCTAATGTGAGCTGCTTATTTTTATACCTAAGCCAGACGCAGTTCTTTGGCATTTTAATAAAGTTTATGAACTTGTCAGATCCATATTAATCACTTACATATATTCTAGCTACAGGCTGGATTTAACCAGGATTCCAGATTCGGATTGGACATTTGTGCGTTAGTTTTTTTTATCCTGACAGGATACAGGGTCAGAAAATATCACTATTGTTAAGTATTGCTCAAGCTAAACTATTTTGACTCATGACTTAGCACCTAGGGCACAGATTACCATGTTCATATGTGGAATGGCGCCTTGTGTAAGTTTAAGGGAATTCACATGTGGAGATTGCTAAGGAGGCAACATTTTAGGATGTACAAATGCAGAAAGAGTCAATTAAATGGAGAACACAACTAAATGTATTCTTTTAGAAAGAACATATCAGATGTTTCTTCTAGCGTCACTGCATGTCATTGGGTTTATTGATTAAGGTTCTGGTCAAAGGAATGTTCAGAGTGCAATGCATGCTGGTTAAAGTTGGCCAAAAGGCACAATAAGAAGCATCATATGTCAATGGTCATGGTACTTGACCATCCAAAGAACTTAAAGCTATTTGATGATTTTGGTCAATAGACAAAGATATACCTTTTGCCTTTTTTAACATTTTGATCATGGACCTTAAAGCCCCTTAGGCTCTACAAACCAGAGTAGCCTACACTACTCTGATTTGTAGAGTTTAAGGTGAATCTGTTCTTGACAACTCTTCTCCACCCCGCAGTAAATCTTTCCAGGTCGTATCATTCAAAATCTGCCTGGTGTCATGGTTGGGGAAAAAAAAGATCTTTTATTCTTTAACAGCGGTGTCAATGAGGGCCTGCAACGCCTCTTCTTCTACTTCCTCCTGCCCCCCCCCCCCCCCCCCCCCGTCCTTTCTTTCACGCCCCAGACTATATTTCACCAATTAGCCCTGGTTCCAATACTGTGCATGCGCCAGAGTGACCTGAATTGGCGCAGGCACACTGACGCAGCAGAGCTGCTTGTCATAGGCTACCAGCATTCGAAATCTGTAAATTGTGCAGCACATAGGCTGACTGACACATAGACTGACTGCAAAGTGGAGTTCGTACCTCTCACAGCACTTGTGCCGTACAAATGACAGATCCTGGATTGGTAGTAGCCTAGAACAAGAAGCCTTGGCATTTCAGTGCGCCTACTCTGCTGTGCATTGCTCTGGCGCATGAGAAGTATTATAAACAGGGGTGAATAGGAGTAAGCCAGCTGCAGAACTAAAGACAAGGGGGGGTGGAGGAAGAAGGAGGAGAGGCTTTGCAGGCCTAAGGCACGGATGCCCTAGGCCACACCTCTATGACACAACTACTGAAGAATAGAAGATCTTTCTTTTCACCCTGACAACGACACTAGGCGAATTTGGAATGATGCAACCAGGAAGTGTTTACTTGCAACGAACTAACAGTACCATTGGTTGGGGGGGGGGGGGTGAGTACAGATTTGCTTTTAGGAGCTCCAGTGTTTTTACTCTTTGACCTCTTAGTAAAGATGCTCCCTACTTAGTAAAGATTAGAGATGAGTCCATCCAAACCCAAACGTTCGGTATTTGATTAGCTGGGGCTGCTGAACTTGGATAAATCTCCAAGGTTGTCTGGAAAACATGGATACAGCCAATGACTATATCCATGATTTCCACATAGCCTTAGGGCTTTATCCAAGTTCAGCAGCCACCGATAATCAAATGCAGAAAGTTCGGGTTCGGACGGACTCATCTCTAGTAAAGATACTTGCTCTCAAGCAGGTAGCAACCAAACTTAGATAAACCTGAGCCATTTGGGATTAGGCAGTCCACACAGTGACCCATGTTATATACTCATACACTTAATCTTTGTTCCCATACCCCCTTATACTGAATACAGTAATAAATGTAATCATATGTCAGGTGACAGATATTTGGAAAGATTACATGAAACACTACAGCACTGACTAAGTTTTAACTGATCCTTGAGGAGACACACCCACATACACACTGTAAAATAAAAAAACTGAAATCCTCTTCTGGCACCTATTGATTTTGTTTACTATTTAAAATTTCCTTTATTTCTATCTCTCAGGAGATCAAACGCAGTTTCCCCATGGCTTACTGTATGGGAAGTAATGGACATCATAGCGAGAGAGATCATCTGAGAATAAGAGAATACTATACTTTTAAGGACTGAGTGTGACTAGAATATAATATTTCGATATAAACAAAAATGTCACCCAACACAGAAATCCTATCAACCTATCAAAACATTTCAAGGGATCACTAACAAAGAAGAGCCCGTTCAGCCAATCAGTGACTGACCGAGACAAAACAGCACCGCAGCCAGTGATTGTCTGAGCAGGCTGTCACTCGTTTGGATAGTGACAGTTGCTCAGTCAATTACTAACGGTGGGGCTGTCCCATCTCAGTCAGTAATCGGTTGAGTAGGCTGCAGGCACAGCCAGTCAAAAAAGTAAACGGGAGGGGGGCGGCAGACAGGTAAGTTGGTCACCAAAACTGGATTAAAAAAGCTACATAATTGTTTTGCTGTTTGGATGTTTCCCTAAGGTTTGGGAATTTGGGGATTTTACGCCAAAAATTTGCTCACTGGTGAACCGAATTATTATTTTTTTTTTTAAATCACTTATCTGTACTTAACATACTTTCACCATCTTTCCCTCTATCTTTCCCTAACTTAAACTGACATAAAAACTAAGCTAGCTGCCCCTATAATATCCCTGCACTGGCACTAGACTAAACTTCACAGAGGAAAGTACCCAAGGCACTTAGACCCAGAGAAAAATTTGTCAAGAAAAAATGGATTCCAAATCAAGATAACATAAATAGGAACTAGAAATAGTCAAGGAAGTCAAAACAAGAATATGGAATAAAACGTGTGGACATGTCTAAGCAAAACTACTCTATACCCTACACATCTTGTTATTACCTGAATGCTTTAAAGCAGGGATGGGGAACCTCCAGCCCTCCAGCTGTTGTACAACTATAATTCTTATCATGCCTGGACAGAAAAAGCTTTTTCCAAGTACTGCATGCAAAGACATATGAAAGCTTGTGTAGAGTCATTATGTAGAACCTCTCTGGTTGTCGTGATGAGCTCATCCCTATAGAGTGCTGAGTGAATTACACTACACTATTCCTGTCCTATCTACCTTCCTCTTGCAGTAAATTATCTATGTATTGCTATGAATGGAAAGGTCAATGGAAACAGATCTTCTATCTATAGGTCTTATATAGAACCTGACTTGTTTTAGGAAACATACAAATGGGAAAAGCTCCTAAGTTTTTGTAGCATAAAGTGGTTGAATTTGTCATGAAACGCTCTTAGTATACTTACTGTGCTTCCCGATGTCACAGCTGATCATGTATACATAGATATCATTACAAATAGAGATTTGCAAATTTACAGTAATAACAAAGAGAAGAACTTCATTGTCTCTGAAATCTGCTCATCAGCTGGCTGCTTTTTACCTGACTGTGGCTCTGTGCTGCTCCCCCCGGTGCTGGGAAAAGCTGGATCCAGTCCTGAACAAAAATTTCCCAGGACCGGATGCAGCTTTTTTTAGTACCCTTAGACGATGGCACGAATCGGCACTGCCGGTATCTAACTGCTTTGTCCCACTCTTCAGGCATTTCTGAGACCTGTTGCTGTGGTGCGGCAGGCCCACCCAGCCAACTAGTGGCTGCAGCTGTGTCCCACCTCTGTAGCTGATTGGCTGGGCAGAACTGTAAACTGAATGTTGTATGAACAGCGTCGACATGATAGAATGTGGGTGTATTTTTAAGCTGAGCATTTTGTGCGTTGTCCATTTTTAGGCTATGTTCACACACACAGTATAACAACGACCGTTGCTTGTTATACTGGCCAGTGTTTGAATGTTCCTGCCGCCCTCAGAGCACTGACAATCAAAGGAACATTTATTTCCATACGGCCCATTCAGGGTGTGTATAGAAATCAACTAAAGGAGAACGTCGGCAAAAATCTATTTTTTAAGTATGTTATTACATAAGCAAAGTTAGACAAATTTATAATGTACATTAATTATGGGAAATGCACATATAGCGCTATTTCCCTTAATTTAGTAGATCAGACAGGCTTTAATTTCTCAAAAAAAAAACAAAAAAAAAACATGATGTCACGACCCGGTCTATACCTGAAGGGTCCAGCAGGGGGTGCAGTATATGTAGAAATTACCTGTAAAAAATTGATAACAGCGCCCTTCCTCTGCCATGGCCAGGAGCGGTAGTGCAACAATCCCCCCAATCGCACCAGCCCTCTCCCGTGCAGTGAGGTAAACACTCCTTAGTTACCATCTATCCCGTTCCATGCCCCTCTCTCCTGCCCCATCCAGAACGGTGCCGTGCAACGGGGTGAGCGCTCTTTATCCACCATCCTCTATCGGTCCCTGTCACCTCTCTCCTGCTGTTGTAATGGATCAGGTTCAGGACTTTACGGCCGTTCTTTTCAAAAATAGTACATTACGTGAACATACCCTTAGGTTGTGCTCTTTTGTGATGCTATCAGAGTAATGTGTGTATTTTTAGGCTGAGCTCTATTCTGTTCATATCGCTATAATGAATGTGTTTGTTTTTTGTTTTTTTTTATTATTTTTTTTTCTTACAAAGCCTAATTGCCGTTCTTAACCAATAAGTAGAAATGACAGTTGTAAACATTACAAAGACTGAACACATGGTGTCTCGTACACCCCCCTCTTTTATGTACGATGCCGCGATGGCTAATTACATTATAAGGTGCTATAGTCACATAATTATAATACTAAATAACCTAGTCATTCATTACAGGCAGACCATGAAGATAATTAGAGGGAATGCTACACAAATATCATTCAAGGAAAAAGAAAGCGGAATAATGATTCTTTCCTAGTGATCCTAGGACAGGCCCCATTCTAAGACAAGGGAATTGTACTCAGATCGTGTCATTTCTGAACACAATGAGCAAAGGATCAGTCAATGAGCCAAACAATAGAACAAGATTTGGTCTTGTACATTACACGGATATGGGGGAGAAGACATTTAGGGAAAGATTATGACAAAACAATAAAGGCTTAGCATGGGAATGAGGCTGGATAAATGTGTACACATGTATGACGTGACTCAAGAGAGCGCACAATACACACATTGATGTGGATGCTAATTACATTGTAAACTAAGCAGAACACGGCAATGGAAAATTCAATTTCTACAAGTCTCAAGTAGATGCAGAGTGGTTCAATCTCCATAATATAGTAGGAGAAAGGTCATGACTTTCAGCGCGGACAAATGAGCTTCTACTTGTTTTACAACACGCTAATAAAAGCAAGAAGCCATTTTGATTGAACGTAAAATAAAATATACATCTTGATTATATTTATGACTTATCAGACAACTTCCCTTGGAATTTTATGTCATTACTTAACCCCTTTAAAGACAGAGCAATATCGATTTTTGAGTTTTCATTTTTTCCTCCTTGTGCTTAAAAGGCCATAGCAGTTACATTTTTCCACCTAGAGACCCACATGAGCCCTTATTTTTTGTGCCACTAATTGTACTTTTCAATGACAGGCTGAATTTTTCATACAGTACATTGCGAAACCAGAAAAAAAATAAATGTGTGGTGAAATTGAAAAAAAAAAAAAAAAAACGCATTTTGTTTATTTGAGGGGTATTTGTTTTTACAACTTTCGCCCTGGGGTAAAACTGACTTGTTATGCATGTTCCTCAAGTTGTTACAATTAAAACGATATATAACATGTATAACTTTTCTTTTATCTGATGGCCTGTAAAAAATTCAAACCATTGTTAACAAATATATGTTCCTTAAAATCGCTCCATTCCCAGGCTTATAGCGCTTTTATCCTTTGGTCTATGGGGCTGTGTCAGGTGTCATTTTTTGCGCCATGATGTGTTCTTTCTATCGGTACCTTGATTGCGCATATGCGACTTTTTGATTGCTTTTTATTACAATTTTTCTGGATTTGATGCGCTTACGCCGTTTACCGTGCGAGATCAGGAATGTGATTAATTAATAGTTCAGGCGATTACGCACCCGGCGATAGCAAACATGTTTGTTTATTTATTTATTTTTTAATTTTTATTTATAACCTGGGATAAGGGGGGTGATTCAGACTTTTGTTAGGGGAGGGGGCTTTTTATTGACACTTTATTTATTTTTTTTACACATATACTAGAAGCCCCCCTGGGGGACTTCTAGTATATACACTCCGATCTCTCATTGAAATCTTTGCTGTATAAATATACAGCAAAGATCAATGAGATCGGCACTCGTTTGCTTTCGGCCGATAGCTAACGAGTGCCGAGCCGGGGACAGCGCCATCTTGGAGCGGTCCCCAGCCGGCATCAGGTACAGAGATCGCTCCTCCAGGACAACATCCCGGAGGAGCGATTTCACCCACTAGACACCAGGGAAGTGCTGCAGCCGGTAATCGGAGGCAGCTGTCAACTTTGACAGCTGCCTCCGATTACCTGATTAGCGGGCACGGCGATCAGACCGTGCCTGCTAATAGCCACGGTCCCGGGCTACATGTGGCACCCGGGATCGCGGCGGTTCAGAGCGGGGTCGCCGCGCGGCCCCGTTCTGAAGCCCCTTACCAGCACCGGGCGTAAATATACGCCCTTTGTCGTTAAGGGGTTAAAATGACTCTTCAGGTAAACAAGTACACTTTCATGGGCTTAGGTTCCTAATCCACGGAGCGATATTCGGCAGATTATCTCTCCGTGGAATAGATACAATGATCAGCCGATGATCGTGTCATCGGCTAATCGTTTATTTAGGTTCAAACCTAAAATCATTGGGCACCGACTGGCAACCGATGATTACGCAAGCATCATGCTTTACCTAAGCATGTTGCAGGTCTTCTCCAGTGCTCCTTCTTTCTCCTGGTCCTGCGCGCAGCAGCAGCTTTTGTGCGGCCTGTCTTAGCTGACAGACCACTCACCACTTGCCAGGACCGCCGTGGCCAGTGATTGGCTGAGTGGTCTGTCAGCTCAGACACGCCGCACCAAAGCTGCTGCTGTGCACGGGACTGGGAGGAAGAAGGAGCACCGGAGAAGACCTGCAACATGCTTAGGTAAAGTATGGTGTTTAAGCAAGGGCTGCAAGAACATCGGTAACGAGTCCCTGCAGCCCTCGCTAAACAATTATTGGGCCGTGTAATAGGCCCAGTAAACGAGCGCCGATCTAGCAGATCGGCGCTCGTTTCCATTATTAATCGGGCCCCCATCGGCCTGTGGAATAGGACCCTTAGACTTAAGGGGGTGGAGCATGACACAAGGAATCAAATAACATGAAAGTAATGGGTGTAAATTGAAGGACTGCAGAGCTAATATTATAATTGCTGCATGAAAGATGTAACAGACCCTGATACACAGTTTAGCAAGATTAGGGCCTAAGACTAGAGATGAGCGAAGCAAATTTATGCGGATTTGTTAAAAAAAAATGGCAAAAAACATGGTAGCCGCACATGCTGTTTGGAGCTTCACTGGGCAGGAGAAAGGGATTAATCATAATCCTTAGTGCCCGTCCAATCAGCTGCCGGCCCTTCTGTGATGTCAGCACCTCCCACTCTATAAAAGGCAGTTCGGTAACGGTGGTGGCCAGTTGGCTGTGTGTGGAGGAGAGAGCAGGATCACAGCAGGTAGTTACAGCAGAGCAGGGAGAGACTAACAGAGCACAATAAGGACAGAGAGGAGAGGAGAATAAAGGAGAGGAGGACTAATTATGGGTGATTTTTTGTTGCAGCTGTCAATTAAGTGTCCAGTTTACTAAGTAACTGGGTGCCTATGGGAATTCACTGGGACCAGTGAAGACACAATCCATATTATTTGCTCACTGGGCACTGTAAACACCTATTGAGTTATACCAATTTACTGGAATCAGTGAATGGAGTGTGCACCTTACATAATCAGTGTTCGCACTCCACTCTTACTGTGTTCTAAAAATGTGTGAAAGTGTCACAGCTCATTTACCAATATCCACTGCTTTCCTGCAAGAAAATAGATGTTACGCTGCTGTTCCTCCGATGTTCACTGCAGTCCATGGCGAAAATTGGCTGATGGACTTTTTTCAAATTGTGATTTTCCAATTTTTGACACTTGTGCAAAAACATGCGGTAACAAATTTGTCCTCCTGTAATAGTCCCAGTACTGTAGCTAATATAGTTTGGCTGTTTTATATAAATTTGTTAAGATCGGATTTGCTAATATTTGCTAATTTGACCCAAAATTTGCAAGCCTCGCGGAAAAAAATTTCAGCTTCTTCGCTTATCTCTTCCTAAGATGGCTATGGACACTGGTAAAATCAGAAAATTTTTAGGTTTTTGTTCATGATTCATTCATTCATTCATTCATTCATTCATTCTGGACCTGGATATATAGTTTGCAACAAGAAGTTAAACAAGAACGGCACTTTGTCTGTGAATAGTTCACGATATTAGAGTGGTGACATCCAGGGTATAGGCTAAATGATGTCCTGGGTACTCTTCAATTCAGGGTATGCCAAATGAGTTTCCTAAGGGCATATATTCAGGAGGAATACATTTTTATGCTGTACTGAGAAGCATAGCAGGCTATGATTTTCTTCACAAAGACATATGGGCAACATGTGTAACTGTATAACAAAGTGTCCAGAGTTAGAGTATGTTTAGAGCACATAGCAGGTGATTTAACCAAAGCATATGGCTTATGTGAACAGAGTCGTACGTTGTCTGTAGCACTTTGTTAATTTATTTTTACCTGTTTTTATTCAGTTTATGTTTCTATACCAAATTGTACCTGTTGTACTATTCTTTTGAGTGGCAATAGTGGGTAATTCTGCAGGACCTTTCTTCCCAAATTCATTCCCTTCATAGTGTTTGTGACTTTTTAGTTCCCATATTCGCGATACAGACGAGGATTAATCAATGTTTCTTCTTTAAATATTCAGGGACTTATTCAACCTGTCATCGGCTGCTCAGATGATGTGACCATACTGGATCATCGTGTTCTTGTTTTGACCCAGACAGAGGTGTAACTCAAAGTATGAAATGTTGTGATTAATGATGAGCAAATCTTTTCAAATTTGTTCCATTACAGATTTGACTTCTCCACCCCTTAAATCAAATGGACCATCACCGCTAATGAAATTTTTTTTAGTAGCATCTGCTCGGCGCCGGCATGGGGATTCCGGTGACGCAGTTCTTTTTTCTAAACACTGCCAGGTTGCCGTGCCATTTCTGTTTGAGCTCTGGCGTGGCTTGGAGCACTGGGGGCCTGGCGCTTCTTGGTGTGATGATAACCCCTCCGAGCCAGTGCTCCCAGCCGGGGCGCTTCTCCAGCAGAAAATGGTGCAGAGCGCAGGAATTGGGCAGCGTTTTAAAGGAAGGTCCATGCCAACGGGATCACCACGCCAGTGCCGTGCAGATACTGCAAAGAAAAATATTTCAGTAGATGTCATGGTACATTTGCTTTAAGGAACAGTGGAAGACCAGGCCAATTTTCATTTTTGGATCCATAGTACTTTCAACCTACAGGGCTGATTGGGGTCTTATTTTTTGTGCCCCGATCTCTAGCATTCACAGGTATCATATTGGTGGAGGTTTATTTTCTTGATATATAATGTAAGAAGAAAAACAGCAATTCTGGCCCTTTTTTTGTTTTTTTTTTCATTAAATTTACAATGTGAAGCAGTATTGTATGGAACATTATGAGCAGTGCAGGAGGTGTCCCCTGTGCAGGACTAGTAGTAGTAGTAGCAGCAGCAGCAGTAGAGTATGGAAGATGATAAAGAAGCTGGACCATATTAACTACCTAGGCACCCTTGGTCCAGTCCACAAAATTATATATATTTATTTATTTATCTATTTTATTTTTTTATTCAATTTTTTTGCCTGAAACTAATTCCTGAATTATTACCCCAGTACCCACCGCCACAATGGTACTGGGAAAAGCCAAATTCCAGCAATCCCAGAGCATCAAAATTGGCATTCCTGGACTAAGTGATAGCAGTCTAGTATTATTAGGTTGGAAAGGGCCTAAATAAATGTCCCTTCCCATCCTGGTGTTATTAGGTTCCTGCTGTTTGCTTTTTACCTGGCTGTTTTTTTTTTTATGATTATGAGATCATGAGATGATATGGTCCATTATCATCATACTCATTTAGGGTATGTTCACACTGAGTACGGCGAAATTCCGAGTGGAGAACGGCGGCTGCAGAGGAGTGGGACACAGCGCGGCGGGATTCCGTGACGAAGAGCTCTGCCGCGGAACTCCGCCGTACTTACTCAGTGTGAACATACCCTTACTGCAAAGTATATGATTTGCACCTGCAGCGATTCAGTGTTTCACCAACAAGGAATCCAAATTTGAAGAAAATCCATTTTAAGAAATTTGGTTCAAATTCATTTTGTGACAATACAATTCACTCATCTCTAATGTTGATGTTCACCCCAGCACTAGAGCAGATAGTTTTGCCAGATACATTTCTTTTTACAATGAGGTTGGGTCATACGCTTGTCAAGTCTATTAATCAGTGTTAAATTTATTATTGCTTAGAATATTATGCTCATATTTCTGGTCAATGCTAATGGTCTACTGCACAAATTACAATGTTGCATTAGCAGTTCCTTTATCGAAAAAAAGATGAAGAATACTAAACTTGGCCCTGGCGCACCAATAAAAACAGTGCAATCAATTATACTGTTAATTAAGGATGATATATCATCTACATTACGATATGATGCCTATAAAGCAGGGCTTCACAATGGCAGATTTAAAATGAAGATGGGAATACTATATTTTTTTTGTATTCTGTGAGCAGCTATATCAAAGGCCCTGGGAGATCAATAAACACTGTATCACTTACTCTTCTATTTCACGAGAACATAGGATGGTGTCTAAGCCTGTAATTGTAGCTTGGATTGTCTTGCACTCTGCATGGAAACTGTAAGAAAATTAACCCTCGAAACAGCTGAGATGACATCAATGAAACGGGCTAGACGTATGGACAAGCTTCTCCCTAAAGTCTTCCGTACATGTGAAAAAACTGACGCGATGGAGACGCCATGACTTTTATTAACACTTTATTCTCCATATATGTTATACTGGTTTCAGCGAAACCAGCAACCAACCACTTGTATAAAGAGGGATGGGGAGGGGGGGTCCTGATTCTCCTTTTCTCCTTCTGAGGGTGATCTTGGGGAGAGAAGGATCGAAATGTTTAATTTAAAGAGACTCTGTCAGCAGGTTTATGGTGTTCTATCTCAGGGTAGCATAAGCTGGTGACAGAGAAGCTGAACAGGATGATGTATCACTTACATTGTTCTGTGCAGCTGATGCGGAGATATCCTCCTGAACAACATGGGCAATAAGTTGTCCTCTCCATTATGTACGTGAGCCCAGTAGTCCTCAATATTCATGAGATTCAGAAAACTCCGCCCACTAGCTGCTGATTGGCAGTTATCTATCCACGCTGTATATAGGCAGTCAACTGTCAATCAGCAGCTAGAGGGCGGGGGGAGGGGAGTGGAAAGAATCCTATTCTCCTGCATATTAGGAGAACAGCTGAGCAGAATGATGTAAGTAACACCAATCTGCTCAGCATTTCTGTCACTAGTTTATGCTGCCATCATTTAAGGTAAAATGAACCTAGTGACAGATTCTCTTTAAAATATTAACTCCCTGATCTATTTGTTCTCCGGAAAAAAAGCAACTATGAGGCACAAAAGTAAAACTTATAATATAATGTGGCTCCATCACAACTGGATTAGTGAATCAATATGAATCAATGCCTGTATTGTCAATTTACTGATCCCTAGGATATGATACTTTTACCATTTATTCTCATAATCCACTAAAAGTGGAATAGAAGTCTATGGAGTAAATTTGTCAATGCATTCTAATGGCCAATGGCAAATGGTAACTGGTGCCAAGTTGAAACTGGTGGTGAGAGGGATCGACTTCTCATATGAGAAAATAAAAAATATGAATCTATTTGTCAGGTTTGGATATTTGCATATTTGCTTTATAATTCAATGAGAAACAAAATACTGAATATACCCACCTTTAATCTAAGGTAATAGAAAACACATTGGGGGAAATTTATCAAGGTCTTTGCGCCTATTTTTAGGTACACTATTGGATTTTTCACCATTTTTGGTTTAAGTTCTATTTATGAACTAGTATTCAACAGGTGAATATTTTTTAGATGCGACTTTTTTTTTAATCTGCCTGTTTTTAGTATTCACCCAAAAGTTCCCATAATTCGGGATTAGCGCCCAATTTATCATTTAAAAAATTTGCACAAACAGTGCTTGTGCAGTTTTTGCATTTTTGCGACTTTTTGTGTGACTTTTTACTTAAATACACTCATTATGGCAGTGCGACGTTTTAATAAATTAGTCACAAGATATTGGAACAAAATATCCCCCAATCCTCTTTAGAAGAGTCACACAAACTTCTTAGTAAATGTCCCCCATAATGTTTATTACTTTTTGCAACAATCACGGCTGGAAAAAATACTAAACACTTAAAGAGATTTGTTTTGTGCCACAAAACTTTTTCTTTGGCTTTAGTCTTTCCTAAAAATAATGCAATCACAGAGATTGATTTCAACCCCAAATCTTGAGAATATGGAATAGGGTACACCATATAATAGTAGTTCATAGAAAAAAAAAGATGTGTGCGTTCTCTAGAGATTTTTAAATTACGTCTGTATAAAATTATCAAGCTTTCCAGTACTTATGAGCTGATGTATATCCTGCAAGAAGTGGTGTATACTTTCCAGTCTGACACAGTGCTCTCTGCTGACACCTCTGTCCGAGACAGGAACTGTCCAGAGCAGGAGAGGTTTTCTATGGGGATTTACTACTGCTCTGTACAGTTTCTGTCATGGACAGAGGTGGCAGCAGAGAGCACTGTGCCAGACTGGAAATAATACAGCACTTCCATACAGAAGCTGATTATTACTGGAAAGATTACGTTTCTTAGATAGATGTAATTTACAAATTTACATAATTTTCTTATACCATTGGATTTAAAATAATTTATTTTACATTTCTTTAATCAAGTTAGAGAACTTTGTAATACACATTTTTTCCCCATTTATTTATTGACTAGCAGCAGTAACATACAATGTGGTCCCCCTACTGCCCCCAATGGATGTGTTGGGAAGCGCACAGATGCACAAGCCCTTTCTTAGAACAATTACTTATCGCTAGCAATGCTGCATGCATTGTTAGTGACACTGAGCCTCCTCTAATCTCTATTCTAACATTAGAATACATATTAGGCTTACAAAATATTCAGCACTCCCCCTCCTTGGCTAAGTTCCCTATGCCCATCATTTTTCCACTTATTATAACTACATTTACATTTACTGTTGTGCAGTTAGGGGCATAGGCCAAAGGTGTTTAGCAAAAAAACCTGGAGTAATTTTTTTTTTTTTTTCAATTGCGCAAGGTCTACGTCATTCTACATGATTCCAATGGGGGAGCCTCCCACTAGGGGAAAAATAGTGCAAGAAAAATAATGGACAAAGCAAGGAATCAGGTCACTGCTTTCCATTGTGCGCTAGATGAATCACAATAGGAATCTGATTGTTTCGAATGAGCAATAATTCCACATTTTCTCTGTATTCTTCTTCATAAGTAAATGTATTGCCGTTTCTATATTTAGAGTTTTAGATTGTTGTTTTTTAAGATTGTTGTTTTCTGCCAATTTTCTCTAATGTTAAAGTCTTTCCAAAATAGCAAGAAAGAAAAAAACAACAAAAAACTCTTTGAAGCTCATTGTTTATATAGTAACATGGACACATGGACAACCAGCATCTTCACTGAACTATGGCTTTGCCTATAAAGTCTAATGATTGGGGCCAGACCTCTGACATGATAATATGAACTGCGACAGGTCTCTTAAGGTCAAGTAGCTGAACACACATTCTGTTACAGCCATGGTCGCGACAAGTACCGTCTGCCACGGTCACGCTGTCATCCTCGGCCGCGCTATCACACCCCTGCTGTGGCTACATGCTTCCACATGCTGTTTGACAGCCACCTGCTCCCCCAGGCGCCTCCTATCTGCCAGCTCCTGCGCCCCATCTCCTAGGGTGCTGCGCCGGCTCTGCTTAAACTTAAAGGGCCAGCGTGCCCCTGATTGGCAGCTGCATAGCAGCCTTTACCTATAAATCGCAGCACTGCCATGCCTTACTCTTTGGAGCCTCTGCATGTGTCCTAGCATGTGGTCCCAGCTCTCCCGTGCTTCCTGCCCGAGATTCCTGCCAGTGATTCCTGCCCATGATTCCTGCCAGTTATTCCTGCTTCTGATTCCTGATGGTGATTCCTGATTCTGATTCCTGCCCATGATTCCTGCCCGTGGTTTCTGCTGCCTGCTTGTGGTTCCAGCCTGTAACTGCTGTTCTTGTTCCAGCCGTGAATCCTGCTGTGTTCCAGCCTGCCTAAGCATCTCCAGCTGTGCCTCACCTGCCTCCGCTAAGCCAAGCCAGGGGTAGCGAACAGGGGTCGCCTGCTGCAGCAAATCCATCCCTTGCAATGGGCACTGTTGAAGACCAGGGGCCCCTTAGACTCTGCTCCCTGGTGTGGCTTATGCCATCATTTTATTATACAGTATTTGTTTTGTGGGCTATTGGAGACCGCAGGCACAGGATAGTACTGGGGCACCAGAATTGGATGTTTGTGTAGCGGGTGGAGATAGGTAGGAAACTATGCAGAGACAAAATGTGGCTGGAAGAAGTCATCATGGTGGACGGAGCCGGATGGAGAACAAAAGGGAAAGTGAACAATTCAATCATGGAAGACGTCACCTGTGAGGAACTGAATATACTGGCACTAGAGATGAGCGAACCTGGAGCATGCTCGAGTCCATCCGAACCCGAATATTCGGCATTTGATTAGTGGTGGCTGCTGAACTTGGATAAAGCCCTAACGCTATGTGGAAATCATGGATATAGTCATTGGCTGTATCCATGTTTTCCAGACAACCTTAGAGCTTTATCCAACTTCAGCAGCCCCAGCTAATCAAATGCTGGATGGACTCGAACCCGAACCCAGTTCGCTCATCTCTAAATGGCACTGAAATCACTTATTTAATCAGCAGAGACTTTGTAGGGCTGGTATCTACCACTATATGGTCACTGTAAAGAGATGGCATTGGTCTATGTATAGCATGCTTTATTTAGCAACAGTAAGGTGATATTATCCATTCACTATGTAGTGGTAAAATGTGACCCTTATGTGTGATATATATATATATATATATATATATATATACAATTTTTTTTCTTAACCCCCTACCCTTGAGAAAATCCTGCATATGTCTGCAGTTGCGTGACTTTGCAATAATTAATAAAATACATAGTACAATAAGCTTGAGGCTTGTGTTCTATACGTCGATACCTGTAATACAATAAATGTGTGAAAATATAATTATCGAAATAAAATAAACAACGTTCCCAGATTGCAAACTAACCTCATGTTCATTGACATAATCACCATAATACAGACCTTAGAAAAGGACCTCTAATAATGATGCCTTGTATTGTGAAACAAAGATCCCAGAATTGCATTGATTGTATATCGATCCTAGAATGTTTGTTTTGTGTAGTTTTGATTGGATTGTGTGCAGTAGATAGGATCACTGATTTTTAGTGGTTTCTTCAAGGCCGACCTTGAATATAAGGAACAAAATCAGTGCCATTGACAAACACAGCATAGGGAAGAATGGTTATATACAGGGTAAAGTAGTAGGTAATTGTAGATAGCATGCATGCATTTACATGTTGGGGTTCATGACAAATGGATTGTTCTAGACCAGCATCACTTTCTACTAATCTTCAAGGCAATATCCATTTTCTAATGTGGTATTTCCTATCAGTCTTCCTCCTTCTTGAACTAAGCGTCCTGACAGTTAAAGTCAGGACAGTCTCTTACAGAGACTGTCAGTAGGTTTATGCTGCCCTGATTGAGAGAGAAGCTGATCAGAATGATGCATCACTTACATTGTTCTGTGTAGCTGATTCTGCGATATCCTCTTGAATAACAAGGACCCTGAGCATTGCACACTATTCCTCTCCATTGTGTGTGCTCAGTAGTCCTTGATATTCATGAGCACCAGCTGATATTCATGAACACTGTGCATCGGCAGGCAGCTGTCATTCAGCAGGCAGAGGGTGGAGGTGGTGGTTCAGTGTGAAGCTCATTCTCCTACATATAAGGATAGCAGGTCTGTAGTTACCCTTAGAGCACAGCTCCAACACATTTAGGCTTAGAGATTCAACCATATGTGAGTGTTTCTTTCAGACATAAACTGCCTACAGAGGACTGATCTGCAATCAGAGACACTGACTGACAGCTGAGCGAGCAGGAGGACGGGTAGCATTGATTATTCATGAAGAGGAGGGAGGATGGAGTGGTGAGGCAAGCCAGAGTGCGGTACACTCCTCTTTGACACTTTATTACAGTAGGCTTGTGCATAATCCACTGCACAGACAAATTACCAAAAGGTACCATGCTCACTAGGAGACTGCCAGCACTACAGCACACTGTCAGCACCTTAGGTAGGGTTCGGGAGCTGACAGATTCCCTTTAAGTAAATAGCTGTCCATGTCATGTAAAGATATGCCAGGTCTGCCAGACTGGTAGATGATCTCACAAAGTGGCTCTTAATTCTGGCACATAGCGGACTAAGTAGATAACTCCTATCTATGATGTCCATATACCATAGCGGTGCAAAATAGTTGGTAGTACAATTCTGTATGCACAACAAGAATTCCAGACAATGTTTGGCAGGTATACAACCAGAATCTAGACTTTAATCGTGGATCTTTTTTAACATTTTTCTTTTCACAAGGACCAGGGAGACAGAACAGACTCTATGGCTCACCCAGTCAATTTCCTTAGCATGAAACAAAAACTATTCGACCTGAACTAGAGTCACAATTAGAGATGAACGAACCGGGTTCGGGTTCGAGTCAATCCGAACACTAACGTTCGGCATTTGATTAGCGGTGGCTGCTGAAGTTGGATAAAGCTCTAAGGTTGTCTGGAAAACATGGATACAGCCAATGACTATATCCATGTTTTCCACATAGCCTTAGGGCTTTATCCAAGTTCAGCAGCCACCGCTAATCAAATGCCAAAAGTTCGGGTTCGGATGGACTCGAGCATGCTCCAGGTTCGCTCATCTCTAGTCACAATTGATATCATAAGCGCTGCGTTAAATATTTTGATACTGTTCCTTTTTTTCTTGTTGCTCCACAGTTCGGCTTCATTTTAGAAAAAAATCACACATATTATATAAGACTTGTCATTACAAATCATTAGCTCAAAAACTGTGAAACTTTTAAAAAAATCTTTATATTCCTATAAAACTATCAGCATACTGTGAGATGGAAATACATTAAGAAATGTTTGACCTTGCCAGCAAGCTCTAAGCTTTATATGTTACATGGTATCCAAAGTGTTACTTTTGAATTGTTGGATAGAATTAGCAGTGAATATCTGCAAAAGTACAAAATCTGCTTTTGTGAGCGACCAAATGGCTGTACAAAGCATCTGCGGAATAACATAAATGCTTCAAGTGAGATCACATTCGCAAATAAGTTTCTACTGTCTATAATACAGCTGTATTTCTACAGCTTCTACTGGGTTCTACCGAACAAAACTTACATCACCCTAGAACCCCATAAGGATTTTACTTGGGTTCAGTAGAACCATGTGAATTCTGGGCATATTATGGATGCTGTATATGACAGGATACGTACTCACAAGCATAGTTTGATTTATAGTCCTATAGCACGGCAGCTTGTTGGGTTGGAGTATAGACTTAGTAAAAGGTATAAAGCATATGCCTCCAGAACAGTTAGAAGTTTCCATGACACCTATTAGAAGGGCACCACAGAGACGAGGAGCAGGGACTCTTGTCATTTTGACAAGTGTCCCTGCTCCAGTCAACTACACTGTATGTCTCACTGCATAGTTAAGCATTAAGAGTAATCAAATGATATCTGCAATAACTTACAATATAGCTGCATTGCTGGATCCCCAAGTTCCTGATTGAAGGTATGTTCCTGCGATTGCTATTCCACTGCAATTCTGTGTATATTAAACCGCAGAATCTCTGACCTGCATCTAAAGCTGTCTGCCTTGTCTCATCCCTGGTACAGTGTTCATGCATTGTCTAGTGCTTGATCATACCCACCATATGACCATGCTTGTGGAGCAACATAAAAGGTGACAACCAAGAGGGCACTTAAACTTTCTGCCTGGTGTGGCCCAAAGCCAAACCTTTTTAGTAGGTCTACATCTGCTGCCTTTTACAATATACCTGGATAGTATTATGTAGTTTACTAGCATAGTGTGCCCAGAATCTACTTAGGACACAGGAACTCTTGTCATTTTGACAGGAGTCTTGGCTTCCCTACTTTAAGCAGAGATATGCTATGCATGGCTGCTTATTGTATGGACTACGTAGTTAACTGGTGACACTATGCATTGCCACTTAACTCTTTTTTATTCTATGAGCTGGTAGCTTTACATCTGATTCAGCTGATGTAGGGCCATATCTGAATTGGTTGTTGAATGCCAAATACTGTAATTTTGATTGATGTGAAACCTCCAAAAAGAATTTTGGGATTTTTGCTCATCACTAGTTCCAATCAAGCTCATTTCACCGTCTTTCTCTGGGGGCATGTAAACTAATCCATTCCCATGTCAGTGATGGGGTCCATAATGATGTTACAAAAGGTCAATGGCACAAAAGTGGAAACAGAAGTTTTGTCTTGGCAACATCATGTGACCTGTGATGCAATCTAGTGAATAACAAGTAAAATAGTAAAAGTATATTATAAAGTGAATTCTGTTAACAAGTAGAAAGTTGAGTGGAGTTTACATAAACCTGGGCGATCAGCCTTTGAATTCCGCTGCCTGGAGAAGGTGGACTGTGTGGAAAACATTGATGCAGATCAAAACCTTTACTGTGTTAGATTTATAGAATGTAAAATCAGATTAACTCAGAATGACCAACAAGGTAGCCGAATCTTCTTTTAAAACTAATTATCAGGACGTGTCCAATATTTCACTAGAGAAAACAAGTCATGAAATGAGAATCGACAAAAAGGAAGCAAATAGCTATTAGAAACTTGTCCAATGGAGTACAGAAAAATCAATTCATCATCTAAGCCAGTAATGGTCTCCATGGATTGCAAGCTCTTGTGGTCATGAATGATTTAAGAAAGTATCAATCAGTGTTATCCTGCAGCTGATATGGGACAGGATTAGTATGGAAACACAATTACAGGTATTTTAGTGCCCTTTAATTCCAGAAGACCTTTTCAAAAATAACTAATTTATTGACAAAAACTGAAGTCAAGGAATTCTTGAAGGTCAATGCTGGAATCAAATAGAATGAAAACTCCGGGGTTTGGCTCAATATGACGTAAATTCCGTGGATGCAAGAAAATATTCGGTCTAAGATATTTAGTTACAATATTCGGAATGTTGTGCATGGGATATTCTTAAATCCAGGTATGAAGGGGTTAGCAAACTAAATGTCATACATAAGATACTAGATGAGCATTTAAGAATTGGGGACCCAAAGTAGAAGTCAAAATGGCCTCTGCTTCTAGTACAAGTTTAAACCACTACAATTTAGTCCCAGAAAAAGAAGGATAATAATCTCCAGCTCTTTTATTCCATCTCTTGGTAAGAGTCCCATAGTCATCAATAGGTCAAACCCTCCGGCATTGATGGTCCAGCCTGTCTATGAAGTGTATGATGAGCTCCTGACTCTCTCATATCAGGGAATAGAAGGATCGGGCATGTTGGATTTCAACTGCCCAACCCTATTGTTCTCTAAGAGATAAGCCACTGCCAGAGGTGTCTGGGGACATAGCTTCCAGCAAAATAAACACTTGGAGAACAGCTATTGAAGGTATATGGCCAGCATAAAAAGTGCGACCCACAGGATATTTCCTCTGTTTTGCACACATTTTGTTACCTGTAAAGAGAGGTGAACACCTGGCTAGTCCTTAGATGACTAAACTGGAGCAAATCTGGCATCTTCGTTTTCTTAGTTAAGTGTTATTAAATGGGTTATCCAATGTTAGAAAAACATGGCCACTTTCTTCCAGAGACAGCACTTCTCTTGTCTTCTGTTTGGTTGCAGGTTTTGTAACTCCGTTTCATTGAAGTGAATGGAGCTTAATTGCACACCACACCTGTCCTGGAGACAAGAGTGGCGCTGTCTCTGGAAGAAAGTGGCCATGTTTTTCTAATACCGGATAACCCCTTGAAGAGGATCTAGAGATCTGTAAGAGGATTTGTTGGCACTCACAAGTCTACTTTATTAAATATGTTTTGATCATTAAATTACAATTTTGGGTATATTTTATGTGAATTCTGGACTGTGCTGTCCTTCCTGGAAATGTATAAATAAATCGACAACTGGGTGTTACCAATTGGGGTGTTTCCCAAAACTGCTATATAACACAGGTACAATCAAAAGAGCTCAGCAACCCTTTAGGACCATAAGCTTTACATTCCAGAAAAAACATTGCCAGGTGGCTATTGGAATGGGTGGAAGTGGGCGACTTACTCTATGCCCATTCCCTGGTTATTCTGGCTGCAAATGTCCAATGATATAACACAGTGCCCACATGCTATGTAATAAGCAAATAGCATCCTATAGGGGGGAGCTTATACTGCCATACAGCAGCTGCATACTATACTGATACAGTGCACAAATAACTATGCTATAAAACTAGCAATAAAATGCAATGGTACACAGTGGAAAGATAATTTGCGATACAGTATTATATAAAAAAAGAGCCAGACTTGGTTGAATAATGGTACATATAGTCATCCATATAGTGCTATGCAGTACAGTACATAGATAATAGGTCCATAATGTGCTCAGGTACAGAACGTGCTTTACAAAAACAATATGATAGAAGGCAAAATAGGCTCTGACAATGCCATAGACACGCTATAAAATGCTGATGAGCCAAAAAGACATCTGTTGTGTATACATCTGTAGCTTAAAGGAGAAGTCCAGGATTTTGAAAATCCGACAGCGGGCATGGGGAAAATTTGAAAACAAGTATGAACTTACCACTCCCCTTGCCAGAGGTGAGTGGCGGGACCGGCCTCAGGACTCAACTCCTGTGCTGCACACATCACGACTCGGCTGATGAACTGGCCACTCAGCCAATCAGTGAATGGGGCGGAACACCACTCCTGTCACTGATTGGCTGAGCGGCCAGTCCATCAACCGGTACAGGGCTATTCCCCTAAGGGGCGGGGGGGAATGCCTTCTGGCGGGGTCCCGAGGCCGATCCTGCCACCACGGGCATGGAGAGACCTAAGTGCCCACTTGTAATCAAATTTGCCCCTACCAGCTGCCAGATTTTTTTAAAATCCCCAGACTTCTCCTTTAAATTATTCTCATCTATCCTTTATAATTGGTCTGGACTGCTACATTATTTTTTTTTTTTTTTGTATCCCAACCGGGCACATTAACAAAGTGTTGTCACCATGAATGGGGTTGAACCTACTGTAATTCCTTATGATCATTATCAGTCATACTAATATGAGAAATAATGTACTGTCAAACATTTGCTTTAATTATGTTCATTTATATCAAGAACTTATTGCTTTCCAAATCTTAATTAATTTTAGTTAATTTTAATGAACTTTACATAGAGCGAGTATGAGGGAAAATACTTCCATGGTGTAAATCTGCACGTTCTATGTCTTAGGCAGTAAATGTTATAACCTCTACAGGTTCACTTATGTATTCTAGCTATATATTCCCACCTATCTATCCATCCATCTATCTCTTATCTATTTTTCTATCTATTTTTACCTATCTGTCTAATCTATCTGTCTATCGTGTATGATAAAGTGAGGAAGTACTCAGTGCTGGAGATAAATGTAACCTTAATCCACAAATAAATTACAAGTTGAATGTGACCTTTCCTACTGGATTGTATTTATTTGCTTTAAATGTTTCCACATACACTTCCCATCAGTCATTGTACTTTTATTATGTCAGAATCCAGACAGGAAATTCTTCACTCTCCGGATACATAGGCTGAAACCTTTTTAAAAAAAGATTTCAGTTCTAAATGAAGCTGAACATCACAAAGCAAATCCTAGGCTGAAGTATTTGCTAAAGTATTTAAGGCTAAATATGTTTATTATTTTTATACTCAGCTAGATTAAAATTTTTATTTTAGGGCCACTATAATGGTTCTATTATGAAAATACATCCCAGGTTAGGCTGGGTTCACACTGCGTTTTTGCAATCCGTTTTTTTTCCGTTTGCAAAAACGCAGTGTGAACCCAGCCTTATTCTATAAAGAAAATGTTTTTATCATAATAATATGGTAGATATCTAATAACTGTCTGCACATACACATATACACATAGTATACGCTCCGGCCAGGATCCCTAGCGGCACCGCAAACAACTGACATGTCAGTTTTCTGTGGCCGCTATTCAGTGAATAGCGGCCGTAGAAAACAACGTCAGTGCACACTGTTGAGCGAGCGGCTCCGGCCGCTCGCTCCATATTGTGCTATGGGGAGTTCTGATGCGGGCGCGCACGGGTGCCCCGCATCAGAACTCTGCGGCCATAAAGATCATCCGGCCAGTACTCTTACGACATGTGAACATAGCCTAACTCATTGACCTCTTAATGACTCTGACTATTTTTGTTTTTAAATTTCATTTTCTCTTCCTCACCTTCTAGAAGCTATGAAAGATAATCAAAATTAGGGTTATTTAGCTAAAAAATATAACAATATTGGCTGGCAGTATAGAGATCTGTCCCATAATTTATGTATACCCTTGACTTTATTTGAACCAAGGGAGCATGCTTTGCAACTAAAGGAAACAAAAAATATCTTTAGAAACACAGAAGGGAATTCTTTACTGTAAGAGCAGAAAGGGCTGTATTAGACGGCCCAATACATGGCTTGATGATCATAAAAATTTTATACTTAAAACATAAAAAGTTGATACTTACCTATGCTCCCCTAGAGTCCTGCAGCCTTTCCCCACTTACCACTTCTGTCTCAGTCTGTTCAGTGACAAGCCGTTCAGCCTATCACTGAGACGGAACACTCTCGCAAGTTATCGGTTGAGCGGCCTATCACTGAAGAGACCAAGCCAGAGATATCACCGGGGAGTGGGGAAAGGCAGCAGGACACCAGGAGAGAATAGGTAAGTATGAACTTTACTATTTTTACAGACTCATGAACCATCAGCCATGCACCACTACATAAATCGATGTGGCCAGTGGCTGACGATTTTTTTAGTAGGTTTAAACAACAACAATCAGCTAATGATTTAGCTGTTGATTTTTATGTTTATTACACACAGCAATAATCAATCTGCCTGATGGGGCAGATTATCGATCCAATTTATTTACCAAAACAGACATGTCAGGATAACTGACAAGTCCTCTTCAAGGTCAAGACATAAATCAACCAAACTGAAATTTTTTGTTCAAGAGTGTATCTCAAGCACGCTCTGGTTTGTCCGAACCCGAACTTGGGGCATTTGATCACTGGTGACTGCAGAAGTTAGATGCAGGCCTAGGGAGTCCTAGAAAACATGATTACAGCCTGTGGAGAAGCAGGATGCTGACAGCTCCCTGCATTACAGTGAGTGGGCGAAATATCAAAGTGAGTGGTGCATTCCTAGAAGCTGCGCGGTCGCAGCTTCTAGGGATGCTTAACCCCTTCCCGCCGCTGCACAGTAAATTAACATCGCTGCAGCCTATGCCCAAGGCTGCAGCTATTTTAATTTACGATGCAGGATGACAAAGGCACAGAAACTGCGCCTGTGTCATCCGGGGCAGTCCCAGATGTCAGTGACAGCCGGGGACTCGCCACAATTGTCAGCGCCGGAGCCGTGGAGGCACGACCGCAGCATCTATAGGCCTTCAGACAGAGAATTCTCCCTCTACAGAGGGAGAATTCTCTGTCTGATAACCATCGCGGCCGTGAGCTCTGTCCCCCCCTCTTTGTCCCCTGCCGCTGTTACAAGCTTCTAACAGCGGCAGGGGATAGAGGAGAGGGGGCATTATGATTCCATAAGCTGAAGTCCAAAACAACCTGGGCATTGAGGCATCAAGGACCCATGGTCTTGAAAGGGTTAAAGTGACAGTGTCAAAATGTCCACTGGAATGCCATGACTCCCCTGGCAGGTTTTCAGGGCACCTCATGTGAGAACTGCTGTCCTGGTCTTTTTCTGGCTTAGGCTGGGTTCACACACTGTCAAAGGAAAAAAAAAATAGCAATTTTGTGTTTATTAAGATGTTTAAAATGACTGCCTTTTATACCTATTTTACAGCCATTTTTCCCATTTTACAGTGTATGAATCCAACGTTATAGGTTATGCGCATACATGGTCCTTTGCACCATTGACTTGTTTTTCATCATTTTTTGATCTCAGGTTCACATTCTATTTTGATATTTAAATCTGCATAAAACATTGTAAAAGAAAATAATAAATCCTGTCTACAGCAGATGCCGATTCCTACAACCTAATTTTTATCTAAATTAGTTCTGGATTTTAAAAAGCTCTTCAAACCCGCAGTAATGTCTGAACTGTTTGACTTCTTAAAAAAATATGTTTTAGGTTATGGCCTTTCTTCTCTGTGAACTTTTCTCTTATTATATTAAAACTTTGGCTAACAACATGAAAAGCTTACTTATTGAGTTTTCCTTTAGGTTTGGTTTTTAACTACTGAATTGGTCTGAAAGGTTTCAAGCAGAATCCAGCTAGCAGGTCACAGTGTATTCACTTTGTTCCTCGGTAGTGTTTTGTCTACTACCGCCTTTCTTTTGAGGTGCCATTTTAGATTTTTCAGTCATTGAAAGAAGAATTGTTGAGAAATAGAGCCGTTTCATATTGAGTTTATAATTGCATTTCTTTCATTTTACTTCAGGCCAAAATGTTTGAAAGATCGGTCTTTCGAGATTTGGGCAAATTTTCTCTTAAAGTGCACACGCCACAGAGTTCTCAGTCTCTATAGTGTACTGTAATATAAACCTGGCAGACAACTTTATTGTGAACGCTGGGGCTGAGAATCAAGGCTTGGCGTAGCTTTGAAATGCAAACATTCCCCTTAGGCCATGTTCACACGCTGTATAATAACGGCCGCTTTTTAAATTTAAGGTGTAACTGTCATTTAAAGTATTTTTTGGCAAAATAGTACAAGCGATTTTAAGAAACGCTGTAACAGGATTTATAAGGCAAAAAATCCTCCTTTTTTTAAACTTAAAAAGCTGTTTTGCAGCCTACCCTCCCCTCACCCATGGAGAGGGGAGGGAGGAGCTGAGGGGGATGATTGAGCAGGAAGAGGAGACAAACAGCCCTGCAGTTTGGAGACTGTCTGGGCACACAAAATGGTGGATTCACAGGTCAGACTACTCAGCGCTGGTCTGGGAACTTGGTGAGATAAGATTGCAGGATGTTGTGCTGTGCAGGGCTGCCTTTTCTCCTGTCTGTGCTCACTCATCCACCTAGGCCTCTCCCCCCTCCATAGACCAAAATGGATACAGAAAAGCTGCTGAGTGGGGAGGCTGCAAAATAGCTTTTTGAGTACAGAAGGATACTCTATTGCTTCACAGGAATCTGTCAGCCCTAAATGAGGGCAGCATAAATTAGTAATATAAATTCTGAACAGATCGGTCTATTACTTACATCATTTTGTTCAGCCGTTCTTTTAATATGCAGGAGAATAAGATTCTTGCCACACCCCTCCCCCCCGCCCTCCAGCTGCTGATGGACAGTTAACTGCCTATACACAGCATGGATAGATAACTGCCAATCAGCAGCTAGTGGGCGGAGTTTTCTGCTTCTCATAAATAATGAGGACTACCGGGCTCATGCACGTAATGGTGAGGAGAGGCTATTAAAATTGCTTGTACTATTGATACTTTTTGATTTCTGCAAAAGTGACATTGACATAAACTTGGAAAATTGACATAAAGTGACATAAACTTGGAAAATTTACCATTGGCCGACATTGCAATAATGGCCGCCGTAGTATGCTAAACAAACTCCGTCATTTGATACTCAAAATAATGAAAGTGGTTTTTAGTATCAAATAACGTCCGTTAAAAAACATTGTGTGAACATAGTCTTAAGGATATACTTTCCTGGTCCTAGCCAATCCAAAGCCCCATGTGGTTGCAAACAACCAATCCCAGGACTTAAAGGGGTAGTGCGCCGGTAAACAATTATTCACAAAATAACACACATTACAAAGTTATACATGTCTGTGAAAGTTATTATGTCTGTGAATGCCGCACCACACTTCCGGGTACACGGGTGGGGGTGGTGGGACACGGGGAAGGGGGCCATTCACAGACATAACATACATTACAAAGTTGTATAACTTTGTAATGTGTGTTATTCTGTGAATAATTCTTTACCGCCGCACTACCCCTTTAAGCGTGCAGAACCCCATGGATTTAAATCACTACCAATGAGCGGATGGAGTCGCACAACAAGCCCCCTTCAAACATGCCATTTGTCACCTCCAGAAAACAGGAAAAAGCTCTTATCTGTAGAGTAGTATGGGTTGGCAGCGCCTAGGGTATAGCAAAGTATTGTGCCCACACATACACAAGGCCCTCGAAAGTAAGAGAGTTGTAAAGCATAGAGTGTATGCATCACCGTTGACCAGAGACACACACAGCTTTTTCTAAAGTGTTGTAATTTTTAAAGCGACTCTGTACCCACAATCTGACCCCCCAAACCGCCTGTACATTCGGATAGCTGCTTTTAATCCAAGATCTGTTTTGGGGTCCGGTTGGCAGGTTATGCAGTTAATGTAATAAAAAACAACTTTTAAACTGGCAGCCCCGTGCCCTTTAGCTGTGGCTTACATTGTGTATGCATTAGGCTGGCACAACCTCTCTGTCCCTCCTCCCCGCCCTCCTCATCATTAGGAATGCTCCAGGCAGATTGCCTCCTATTCATGGGCTGGATTGTTAAGGCACCTGTGTAGTTTTCACTGCAGAGGAATAGGAAAAATGGTGAAGAGGATGGGGAGGAGGGACGGAGAGGTTGTGCTAGCCTAATGCATACACAATCTAGGCCACGGCCAAAGTCACCATACTGATACTGGATAAAATCCACTGTATAAAGACCAATATGGCCCATGTAGTAGTGATTCCAGCTATACACAGGCACTGCAGACCATAGTTACATCCAGTGACTCACAGGGGGTGTCTTCTATTGGTGGTTCTTTCCTCGCCCTCTCTATTTGCTTTTGTAGGTAATCCTACAAAAGGAAGAAACCCAGAGTAGGTAGAAGTCCCTCCAAAATAATCAACCCCATTGAGTAGAGAATCCCCCAACAATTAAGTTTACAGTCCGTAGGTTGACCTTCCATTAGGTAAAAGCCTGCAGTAGGTGAGCAATTCCCCCTTAGTAGGTACCCCCCATTGCTCCATTGAGTAGATGCCCTCAGTAGTTAGGTAGTACCTTATTAATGTAGGTAACCTCTTCATTAGGTAGCTGTCCCCAGTAGATACAGATGTAGCCAAGAGTAGCCTGTAGCATTTTGTCATATGTCCTTACTCCTTTGCGTAGTTTGATCAGCAACCTATTCTATTAAGCATAGAAAGACCCTAAAACTACAACAGGGACAATAAACTAGAGAAGCTTTATGTATCTACTCTTAGGGTACTACTAGACGGAACGATAATCAGCCGAATTGGCCCGATTCGGCAGATTATCGCTCCGTGTAATAAATGCAACGATCAGCCGATGACAACGATCATCGGCTGATCGTTGATATAGGTTAGAACCTATTTTTGTCGGGCGCCGACTGCGCACCGCTGCGTGTAATAGTGGTGCATGGGCGGCGACTAACGATATACATTACCCATCCACGTTCCAGGGCTACTCTTGCCGTCGGCTTCTCCCCAGGTCCTGCTAGAGCTAGAGCGCGCGCGGGACCCGGGGAGAAGTGGACGGCAGGAGCAGCCCTGGAACTTGGATGGGTAATGTATGCCAGTTTAGCAAGGGCTGCAAGGACATCGGTAACGATGTCCTTGCAGCTCTTGTTAAACGATTATCGGGCCGTGTAATAGGTCCAGTAAACAAGCAACGATCTAGCAGATCGTTTACAGGTATTATCGGGCCCTGCTCGGCCCGTGTAATACCACCCTTAGTAGATTCCCAGGGCCACATATACTGCGCCAAATGCTGCCATTTGAATCCCAACTTGAACTTACGTACAGCAAGCTAACACTGCTGTATACATTGCTTCTGCCTAGAAAACCCTGTGACAGTAAGCAACACAGAGATAATGTTTCTTTTTTTCCTCTTCATTCATACTTTTGTTATTTACAGGAAAAACTAAAATATTTTTTTAAATTTAATAAAAGGGTAAAAGCCATAGCTGTATCCATGTTTTCCAGGCATTTTCCAGGTGATCTTCAGGCTGTATTCACCCTTAACATGGAGCGGGCAGCCTGTGGGATCAAAATCATCAAATCAGATTGTTTTTGCTTCGTGCATCTGTAAATAGTATGCATCAAATGAATACCCTGACTCTCCTCTAACAGACAATGTATTATGTAGTTAAATTTTACCATACATGATCCTTTTATTCTCCCTTTAGATAAGATACTGTCAGAGTTCGTGCAAGACGCTAACTACTCTATCCCCTTAAAAAACGCATGCATGCTCAGCCTGGCCAAGCCATGAGTGCTTTTGAAGGGCCTTAACTATTTGGCTGACATTTATCTAATGTGTTTATGAGTTCATTACTTAATGTTTATTATTGAATTTTATTTATTTGTATAAATAAATAAAAAAGTACACAGTAAGCTCAAGAGCTCCCCCTAGTGGTGTCAGAATTTTATCATCTATTCTAAGTTTATGTGGGAGAGATGGATCTCTGTATTATAAAAAAAAAAACACCTTTTATATTAAAATTGATTTTTAACCTATTTAGATTAAAATAACTAAATGTCAGACCTTCACTTTAAGTACAGCTAGACAAACTACAGACTACTTTAAAATTCAAAAAAAAAAAAAACCTCTCTGTGGTTAAACACATTTTTTAAGATCACTTGTCGTGTGACATTAGCCATGGTCTGTGTATCTTATGCAGGCGACAATGATTGCAGAGTGTCTCTATTTCAAAGGATTTTATTCGTGCTTTATTAAGTTTGTAGCTGAAAACACTAGAAACACAGATGTGATCACGCCTAATCAGTAATGGAATAGCTTCAGACAATTGAACATTTATTAATGCTTTCCCCAGTGGCATCAGACCCAGCCAAATAAATGGATTCAGCAGTACATTTTCTACACCAGTTGTGGCGGACAGGAAGAATAACAGCTTTCCAATCCTCTTTTCGGTTTATGTTGCCAGGACAAATGCGTTGTCCAAGAAATCCTGCTGGAAGAAGCTAAAATATGTCTGTATATTATCATTCTGCTTCCTCCCGTAGGTTGACAAAAGGCAATAACATAAAGGCAGTGCTGGTAAACAGGTACGGCGGGGGGAAGCAAACTGGCCAGAAGGATAGCGATATAAATGTTAAATTAAACATAATTGATCTGTCCTTGGTGCTAATGAGAAAATATATTTCTTTTACCTGTGCAATAAATTGAGTTAAGGGCATTTAAAAGTAGAAAAAAAGGAACACTTAAAGGTGCATAGGAAATGTACACACAGATAGAAACTATCCTACGCCGTCCTTAAAGGGGTTATCCAGCGCTACAAAAACATGGCCACTTTCTGCCAGACACAGCCCCACTCTTGTCTCCAGCTTGGTTGGGGTTTTGCTGCTCAGTTCCATTGAAATGAATGGAGCTTAACTGCACCTGAACTGGAGACAAGAGTTGTGTTGTCTCTGAAAGAAAGTGGCCATGGTTTTGTAGCACTGGATAACCCCTTTAATGTTCTCTTTCACTTTGATTAAAAAACAAACAAACAAACATATAAAGAGAACAGCGCCATGTCAGCCTCCTCCCCCTCTCTATATGGCTGCAGCAGGAGCCTCCCCCCTCTGCTCTGTCTACAAAAGAACTAGAAAATAGTTAAAGGGGTACTGAGGATGGAGGCGGTTTGGTTCACTGGGGGCAGGACACACCCTGAGAGAATTGATCTGCCCTGGCCCATTCCTTCTAATGAAACTAACTGAATCTTCTACTATCAATTACACCTTAACAGTACAATTGTTATAACGCACAATTTAAGCAATGCAGATTATACATCCAGGATTTTAATATGTAGCCACCTTTTAGACTTTGTTCCCACAATGTCTTTTTTAGGGGGGGGGGGGGGGGGGGAAGGAAATTAAAGGGGTTGGCCACTTAATGGTAAAATAGTTGAGTGTACAGTATTAGTGTACTTACTGTATATACTGACAGCAGCTCCCTGTGTGCCTCATAGAACTAAAATCTCACTCCCCTCCTGCAGGCTGTGCTGCTCTGCTCTGTGATGAGTCCGTTCATAAGATGGCCGACATGGAGGAGCATGTGACAATGCTCTGCCCCCAGTTTCCTCCTTAGGCATATACAGGCTCAGTGGTGGACACCGGGGGGGGCGGGGCCTGGTCACATGCTTCTCCATGTCGGCCATCTTATGGACAGGCTCACCACAGAGCAGAACAGCCCAGCCTGGAAGGGGGAATCTGATATTAGCTCTATGAGGTACACAGGGAGCTGCTGCCAGTAAGTGCAGTGAGTACAGTTATTATATAGTAATATAATATATTATATAGAATAGTAATTTACTATGTTTACAGAGTGCACTATGGTCATTTGGTATGTTTACATGCAGCATTCTATGGTAAGTAGCTATGGTTATACAGAGGTACAGTGATAACTTACTATATTTACAGAGTGCACTATGGTAATTTACTATGTTTACAGAGTGCACTATGGTAATTTACTATGTTTACAGAGTGCACTATGGTAATTTACTATGTTTACAGAGTGCACTATGGTAATTTACTATGTTTACAGAGTGCACTATGGTAATTTACTATGTTTACAGAGTGCACTATCGTAATTTACTATGTTTACAGAGTGCACTATGTGAATTTATTACATTTACACAAAAGGGTGGACATTTATCAAGACTGAATACACAAAACAACTATGGGCATAGATTCTGAATCACTGCAAAGTTTATTTATCACAATTATAATGATAAAATGATAAAAACAATATATAAAAAAATATCACTAAAAAGTATTTAAAAACAACCAGGTACAATACATATATAATAGACAACAACATAGGCTGAATGGGTGATCAAAAATAAAAAATGCGTCACAATGGTATGTCACTCCCTAAAAGTAAACCTGCTATTCCAGCAATCTTATGGCTCAAGACACACCAGGGGTAATCATAGACCTTATCAACACTCACCCATTTCTCCTATGAGGGTCACAGCTGTCCCTATGTACGTTTCACCGCAACCGGGCTTCTTCAGGGAACTTTAGTGATAATTTTTTATATATTGTTTTTATCATGTTATCATTATAATTGTGATAAATACATTTTGCAGTGATTCAGAATCTATGCCCATAGTTGTTTTGTGTATTCATCTTTATGGTGGGTTTTTCTGGTAATTGAGTAGGGTGACACCCATAGTTGTAACCAATTAGTAGGCTACACTGTGAGTAAGGGTGATTAAGTTCCTCTACCGTGAACCTTTTTGTATATATTTATCAAGACTGGCATACTTGTACGCCAGTCTTAAATAAACTCCTGCCCCCTTTTCCCCGACCGGATTTACAAAGAGGCGTACGCATTGCAGAGGGAATCTAATAACTTCCATGTGCAAAAACGCTTGTGCTTTATTTTCAAATGTCCATAACCGTACTCCGGTATAGCTGCGGAGTAGACGCCAGTGTTACAGCATATTGCGTGGAGCAAATCTACACCTGCTCTGGAAAGCAAGCGTAAATCATGATAAATCTGGTGCCGAAGGAGGCCGCGCCTTCTCCCATTTTCTTTTATTTACAACCCCTTTAACCCCTATTTACTATACACTGGAGTATAAAACCCCCAGTTTCTGGTCCATCGAACATAGGAAATTAGGTCATGGGATAACTGGGTGTGGGGAATTCATCAAAGCATTAATGATAAGGATTTGTGGATCAAACAAACCTGCCACCAAACATTGAGGCAGCAAACCACTGTCCACCATGGATGGGAGCATAAAACTTCTCAGTGTCTTCTCATCCATTAGCCCTGCATGTTTCTGCACATTGCTACACATACAATAATGACGTAAATCACACAACAATAATAGCTGCAAAAGTACAAATATATGGCACAGAAGAGAAACCAGCATGCAGCAGGATGGCATCTCTCTTGCCTTATAAATGACCTTCACTGGTTGGTTGGTTGGTTGGTTGATAGGAAGGATTTCGTCTTTATGTCCAACACCATCTACACCATTAAATGGGTTATCCAGAGAAAATATTTTTCTTTCAAATCAGCTGGTTTCAGAAAGTTATATAGATTTGTAATTTACTTCTATTTTAAAATATCCACGCTTCCCATACTTATCAGCTGCTGTATGTCCTGCATACAGTGGTGTATTCTTTCCTGTCTGACACAGTGCTCTCTGCTGCCACCTCTGTCTTTGTCAGGAACTGTCCAAACCAGTAGCAAATACCCATAGAAAACCTCTCCTGCTCTGGACAGTTTCTGTCTTGGACAGAGGTGGCAGCAGAGAGCACTGTACCAGACTGCAAATAATACACCACTTCCTGTAGGGCATACATCAGCTGATAAGTACTGGAAGACTTGAGATTTTTAAATAGAAGTAAATTACATATCTAAATCAGAAATTACATATCTAAATCAGCGTTCCCTTTAAACAAATGCAATGGGGATGATTAATCTTCTCTCTGCTCTTTTACACCATGTAGGAAAGAAGTGTGTTTTTGCCTTTTTTTTTTTTTTTTGCTGGAATTGCAGCCATGAGATGACAAGTATAAAAGGTCAGGACAAAATATTTTACTGTTTATTTGTCTTTTATTGCTAAAAAACATGGGTTTGAGTTTCCTCCTCTGTTCAATTTGTTTAGTTGCCATAAAATGATCTGTCTAGTGAATTATTGTTTGCATCTCCCCTAAGACTTCATAAGAAGGTGTGTGTTTAGGCTAATCTATTTCACTGTCATTTACTATAATCTTTTTGCTAGACAGTTTCATGACTCATTCGTAGCTTTTCACCAACCCATTCCCAAGTGTTGGGTGTTTTAGCAGATCTCAGCGTAGGCTGCTCCCTGAATAGTACAAGAAGATTTATTCTATAGGCTCCTGCAGTCGTGATGAAATGATGTGTGACCTCTCTACAACTGGGATGACACGTGTGAGCCTGATAGTGATAGATGCGGATCACACTTATCTATTAATAGAAACCCTTTCTTTTATGTTGTTTTATGTACATTTTTTGCATCCATGAATCTGATGTGTGGAGTATATGTGAATTGGATTGTGTTAATGTGCGCTCATGTCTAATTATCCAGTGTGATAATGAAAAAGATTTATCAAACATGGTGTACAGTGAAACTGGCTCAGTTGCCCCTAGCAACCAATCAAGATTCCACCTTTCATTCCTCAGACTCGTTTGAAAATGAAAGGTGGAATCTGATTGGTTGCTAGGGGCAACTGAGCCAGTTTCACTTTACACCAAGGGGGAGATTTATCAAACATGGTGTAAAGCGAAACTGTCTCAGTTGCCCCTGGCAACCAATCAGATTCCAACTTTCATTTTCCAAAGAGTCTGTGGGGAATGAAAGGTGGAATCTGATTGGTTGATAGGGGCAACTGAGCTAGTTTCACTTTATACCATGCTTGATAAATCTCCCTCCATGTTTGATAAATCTCCCTCCATGTTTGATAAATCTCCCCCCATGTTTGATAAATCTCCCCTCATGTTTGATAAATCTCCCCCCATGTTTGATAAATCTCCCCCACAGAACGCAGAAATAAATGGTCAAGGTAGCAGAGCAAACACAGTTCCAGCCAGTGTAACAAATGGGTTTTGTTTTTTTTTTCTCACTTAAAATTGTCAATTTACACAGAACTTGTACATTGAAGCCTGACCTTTTTCTAATCTCTTTTAATTTTCTTCTATTCTTTTTTTTTTACTGTTACCTTGGCACAAGAAATAAAAATAATATCTTGCTGATGTCACTAGAGAGTAGTGTGGGCATGCTCTGTGACATTTGTAGAGGTGTAGCAAGGGAATTGCGGAGCTGTCTCCTGTCTTTTGCTGTATTTAGCTTTTTTTAACAGATGTGCTATAAGTGATTCATGAGCTTCACTGGTGAGTATTGTGAGCATGCTTTGTGACATATGCAGAGGGCGAAAATCTTCTTTTAAATCACCTGGTTTCATAAAGTTATATAGATTTGTATATTTATTCTATTTAAAAAAAAATCTCGTCTTTCCATACTTATCAGCTGCATTATGTCCTGCAGAAAGGGGTGTATTCTTTCCAGTCTGATACAGTGCTCTGTGCTGCCAACTCTGTCCATAACAGGAACTGTCCAGAGAAAACCTCTCCTGCTCCGGACAATTCCTGCCACGGACAGAGTTGGCAGCAGAGAACACTGTGTCAGACTGAAACGAGAAAAAAAAACACTTCCTATAGGACAAACAGCAGCTGATAAGTACTGGAAAACTTTAAAATTTTAAATGGAAGTAAATTACAAATCTATATCACTTTCTGAAACCAGTTGATTTCAAAGAAAAAGATTTTTTTGCTGGATAACCCCTTTAATTTCCCCAGTGGTGGCGCTGCAGGGGAATTAAATTCATACTGTAACCCAAACAAATGATCAGTGTATTATTAATCGGCATTGTCCCAAGAGTGAACAGTCTTTTTAATTGAAGAAAATTTACTATAAAGGATACTGTTAGGCTATGTTCACACAACGTTTTTTCCGTTACGTCCGACAATCGTCCCGTGGAATAGAAGGCAGCGATCAGCCGACATCGTTCATGTCAGCTGATCGTTGCGTCGTTGCCCCTCCCGCACTCTCGTGGAATAGCGGCAGTAGGGGGCGGGGTACGAGGAGCAAACTAGCGCTAATAGCGCTCGTTTGCTCCTCTCAGTCGGCCCGTGGAATAGGGGCTTTAGTGCAATCACAGTTGTTGGTACATTATTCTAGTTTGGGGTTACTAATTGGTCTTTGGCTGTGGCTTAACTAAAAAGTCCATTGAATTTAATAGTAAAAACAGAGAAAGAACTGTGACAAAAGAAAAACTGTGTGTGAACAACTAATAAAAAACGTCCGCTGTTTGCAAAAGACGTCCGAAAATAATGATGTCCGCAGTTTTTCAATACACTGTGTGTTTTGGACATCTGTCTTCCCATTGACTTCAATGCATTGCCATTGCAGTCAGTTAAATCTCGGCAAAAACGGATGTCTTTTTAAATATCCAATTCGGCAGCCTTTTCTCAGTTTTTGACATTGTGTGAACATAGCCTTACACTGTTAGGCCAGGTTCACACTATGTAAAAACAACGGAGGAGATTTATCAAACATGGTGTAAAATGAAACCGGCTCAGTTGCCCCTAGCAACCAATCAGATTCCACCTTTCATTTTCCAAAGAGTATGTGAGGAATAAAAGGTGGAATGTGATTGGTTGCTAGGGGCAACAGTTTCACTTTACACCATCTTTGATAAATCTCCCCCAACGTCCGTATTTCATATCTTCGACCGTTGTTATGAAATAGGGCCATTATTTTTACATCGTGTAAACCTGACCTTAAAGGGGTTTTCCAGCGCTACAAAAACATGGCCACTTTCTTCCAAAGACAGCCCCTCTCCTGTCTCTAACTTGGGCGGGGTTTTGCTGCTCAGTTCCATTGATGTGAATGGAGCTTAATTGCAAACCGCACCTGAACTGGAGACAAGAGTCGTGTTGTCTTTGAAAGAAAGTGGCCATGTTTTTGTAGCACTGGATAACCCCTTTAAGTTGCAATAAAGGAACATGTTTCCTGATATTTGGTATTGATTATCTAGTATAACTAATCTAACGATATTGAAGAACAGCAGGTGGAAGCCCAGCTCATCTATAGCTATGACATCTATAGAGGTCACTGTACATAATCCCACAAAGCACTAATAATAGGTAAAGTATAACTTTTCCACAAAGTTCAGCATCAGGTTCCTACAGTATCTCTTTCCTCTTGGAGTGGCGAGCTGGCTAATCTATTGGGTGTGATGTATCAGGCCCTTCCATCCTGATGGTTGCTGTGATTGATACAGGTCATGTTTGTTTTAGGTGATGTAGCCGGTAATGTAAAGAAACCAGGGAATGGCTCTCTGTGTTATCAACAGCAGGACACGGCCATACATTATAAATGAACGGGCGCCGTACAATTTACAGTCTATTTGTTTGAGAGATGTGTCTCGATAGCTGGAAGATAAAATAGTTTAATATTAGAAGATGTAACAAATGCTGTAGTCTCGATTCTTTATGAGACTCGGGCAGCTCTATGAAGATTTATACCTGGCTGAGGTGGTCTTATTGTAGGGATATAAATAACAGTCTTAAAGGTATCATCTTCACTATGGCCTTATGGCTCTGTATTTTAGTAAAGATGTTTTGATTTAATGTGAACTGTGTGTTATAAAAATTTGGAAGAATATTATCCATGGGACAAGTTTTTGGTGTGATATATCATTTCCCCTTAAAGGAGTTATCCAGGATTAGAGAAAAAAAATACAGCTACTTTCCTGTAAAACAGCACCACTCCTATCCTCAGGTTGTGTGTGGTATTACAATTCTGCTCCATTCACTCCAATTTTTAGGCCGAGTTCACACTATCTATTAAACCGGCCATTCTGTGATACGGCCTTGTTACAAAACGGCCGGTGTCAGTGAAGTTCATCTTGGCCGGAATTGTAGTACCAGCCAGATGAACTTAATTTCTTTTGATTTGGAATGCGGGCACACCCGAATCACCATAACCGACAATGTAAAGTGTGGCTGGAGCCGCACTTTACATTGTCTGCTCTGTCAGTGTTGTACAGCTGCTATTCAATAAATAGTGGCAGCACAAAACTGACATATCAGTTTTTTGTGCGGCTGCTTGTAATCCCAGACGGAGTGTATTCAGTGTGTATAGTGTGATCAGCAATTTCATTAAATAAAGGCCGTGTTGCAAAACTGCAACTACGGTCGTTGTTTAATGAAATTAGATGCTGTGTGAACCTAGCCTCAAACTAAGGATAGGGGTTGTGCTGTTTCTGGAAGAAAGCAGCCATGTTTTTCTAAGCCTTGACAACCCTGTTAAATGGTAGCACAACCAACAATGGTTTACACTCAAAGCAAGTATTTGGCAGAAGGCTGCACAAATGTGTATAAAGGTTATTCTCTGTTCCTAAAGATAAAGACAAAATAAAAGGGTCCATAGCTCTGATTTTGGTATCAGCAATTGGCACCAAAAAAGAACCCCATGAATATACAATCCAATCTAAATAGAAAGCAGGGAAGCTGAGCAGATTGATATAGAGTTTTGTGTAAAAAAAAACAACAAATAATAGAACTTGTAGCTTATTAATTGATCTGCTGAACATAGGTGTCCAAAGGGTGAAGTCAATCAATGATTGACAGCATAAGCATGCAAACCTAGATAGATGTCAATCACTGATTAGGACTGCCCACTGGACTCCTTAGCCCATAAAACAAAGATTTATACAAAATGTAATGTTAAATCTTTTCCTATAACACTATGGGGGAGATTTAACAAACATGGTGTAAAGTGAAACTGGCTCAGTTGCCCTTAGCAACCAATCAGATTCCACTTTTCATTCCTCACAGACTCTTTGGAAAATGAAAGGTGGAATCTTATTGGTTGCTAGGGGCAACTGAGCCAGTTTCACTTTACACCATGTTTGATAAATCTCCCCATATATGTCAATCTTCTCGGCTATAGTCTACATCATGACAGGTTCACTAATGGAAGCTTCCTCCCCTTGGGTTACATAGTATCAGTATATCCTGTGGGAATTTGGAACTATAGTATGTCTGTCACAATACTGGACTTTGAAAATCAATCTATTGATTTTCAACGATTAACGATATACAACCGTGAACTAGATCTTTTGTTGTTAACCTGAAATCGTTCACTATATTACACAGAACGATAGTTGTTAGTTATGTGGAAAACATGGATATAGTCAATGGCTGTATCCATGTTTTCCAGACAACCTTAGAGCTTTATCCAAGTTCAGCCGCCCCAGCTAATCAAATGCTGAACGTTCGGGTTAGGATCGACTCGAACCCGAACCCGGTTCGCTCATCTCTAAAAAATTACAGTAAACGATTAGCAAACAATTGTGGATTTACAGCGAACGTTTAACAATGATTTAGGTGTTAGCACCAAATGAAAAATTAATGATTTCTCTTTGGTCGTTTAATTTTTGCCTGCATTTACACAAAACGATTATCGTTTACATTCGAACATTCAAATATAATCATACTTCACACAATAATCGTCCCGTGTAATAGGGCCCTAAGTCAATCCCTGGTACTTAGCCACTGTCTTTCTTTTTTTTTGCAGAAATCAATAGTCCAGGCAATTTTAAGAAACTTTGTAATTGGGTTTATTAGCCAAATATGCCATTATCTGCATTTAAAAAGCCTTTTCCCAGGTCCCCCCTCCCTCCTCTTTTCCATTCACTGCAAAATATCAGGAAATTGTGACTTGTTGCATCAGACACAACCTGTCTGTTCTATATAGAGGGGAGGAGGGAGTTAGCTGGCAGCAGAGAGCTGAGAACAAAAGATTACAGGCAGGGCCGGCGTTAGGGGGGGGCAAGCAGGGCAAATGCCCAGGGCCCCCATCCCCCAGGGGCCCCCTACCGCAGTTCCAGTGGAGAGGAGAGCACAGACAGCGTCCTCCAGCGTCTGGGAGTGATCCCTGGCTGCTGCTATCAGGGGTCACGCAGAGGCTGCAGGACGCTGGGCTCCGTGTCTGCTCCCCCTCCCCCTCCCTCCAGCTCCTCTCACTGCACGTGACTTCCTCCTCTGGTGTGGAGCTGTCGGGACGATGGAGGAGAGGGCTGCCAGGTGAGGATGACAGCCTGCTGCTGCAAGGAACATGAGGGGTATTCACCACTACAACCAGCATGCTAGAAGGAGTAAGTATTCTGTACATGTAGTGTGTAATGTGTATGAATGTAGGTGTATAATGCATGAATGTAGTGTGTGTTACATGTCCTGTGTATAGTGTGTGGACTGGATGATTTGTATCTGTATAATGTGTTTTCATGGGTGTGTGAGTGTGTGTGTATATATATATATATATATATATATATATATATATATATATATATATATAATGGTGTGTGTGTATAAGCACTGCTGACTCCAAGTGTTGAGGTGAATAGACTGTATATAGGAGCTGCAGCCATTCTCCGGCCTCATCAGTCCTATGTAATTGCTGCAGCTCCTATGTATAGTGTATGATGACATCACTAAGGCAATACAGTGTATTTTATTGAGAAAAAAATAAGGTGGTATTCAGTCTTTAGGTGGTGGTCACTGTATGGTGGTAATATTGGTCTGTATATAGTGTCATTATGCAGTGGTCACTCTTTGGCATTAATATTGGTCTGTATATAGCGTATATATATATATACACTCATTACTGCCATAGATTGACTACCACATAATGACACTATATACAGACCAATATTACCGCCATACAGTGAGCACCACATAATGACTCTATATACACACTATATACAGACCGAAAGTACAGCCATAGAGTGATCGCCCACATAATATTGGTCTGTATATAGTGTGTATATAGAGTCATTATGTGGTGCTCACTGTATGGCGGTAATATTGGTCTGTATATAGTGTGTATATAGAGTCATTATACAGGGGTCAGTCTATGGCAGTAATTTTGGTCTGTATATAGAGTCATTATGCAGTGGTCACTCTTTGGCATTAATATTGGTCTGTATATAGCGTATATATAGAGTCATTATTGCCATAGATTGACTACCACATAATGACACTATATACAGTACAGCCACAGTACAGTATATATAGTACAGCCATAGAGTGATCGCCACATAATATTGGTCTGCATACAGTGTATATAGAGAGTCATTATACAGGGGTCAGTCTATGGCAGTAATATTGGTCTGTATATAGAGTCATTATGCAGTGGTCACTCTATGGCGGTAATATTGGTCTGTGTATAGAGTGTATATAAAGTCATTATACAGGGGTCAGCCTATGGCAATAATATTGGTCTGTATTTAGCGTATATAGCGTAGAGTCATTACTGCCATAGATTGACTGCCACATAATGACTCTATATATACACTATATACAGACCAATAGTACAGCCATAGGGTGACAGCCACATAATATTGGTCTGTATACAGTGTATATACAGTCATTTATTATACAGTGGTCAGTCTATAGCGGTAATATTGGTCTGTATATAGTGTATATAGAGTCATTATGCGGTGGTCACTCTATGGCGGTAATATTGGTCTGTATATAGTGTATATAGAGTCATTATGGGGCGGTCAATTTTATGGTAGTAATATTGGCCTATATATAGTGTGTTTTCTTCAATAACGGTATGGAGGTAATATTTGGTCCTGATTATAGTGATTTTTTTTAATTTATTTTTTTAAAGCAATTCATATAAATAGTTCTTGTATTTACACCACTAGCGGGCAGTCCTGACATTTAGCGGCAGTCCTGGCATGTAGGGGCAGTCCTGGCATTTAGTGGCATTCCTGGCATTTAGCGGCAGTCCTGGCATGTAGTGGCAGTCCCAGAATGTAGCGGCGGTCCTGACATGTAGGGGCAGTCCCAGAATGTAGCGGCGGTCCCGACATGTAGGGGCGTTCCCGACATGTAGGGGCGTTCCCGACATGTAGGGGCGTTCCCGACATGTAGGGGCGGTCCCAACATGTAGCGGCGGTCCCGACATGTAGCGGCGGTCCCGGCATGTAGCGGTAGTCCTGACATGTAGCGGCATGTAAACTTCTGAACTGAGTAAGGGCCCTAATACATGGAGCGAAAATTGTCCGAATCAGGACGCTATCGCTCTGTGAGGACACTGGGGAACATGATCAGGTAGTATATATCACAGACAAGGCCTGAGGACACCGGGGAACATGATCAGGTAGTATATATCACAGACATGGCCTGAGGACATCGGGGAACGTGATCAGGTAGTATATATATCTTTATTGTTTACTATATACAGCAAGGATTGCACAGACATCACTAATGATATACTGTATATATACACATAGGGGGAGATTTATCAAACATAGTGTAAAGTGAAACTGGCTCAGTTGCCCCTAGCAACTTATCGGATTCCACCTTTCATTACTCAGATTCTAAGTAGGTGGAATCTGATTGGTTGCTAGGGGCAACTGAGCCAATTCTTCTTTACACCAGTTTGATAAATCTCCTCCATAGCTTTTGCTGTAGTAGGCTCTCTAAGCGAGCTCCATTCTACCAGATTGGCGCTCACTTCTGCAGAATATCAGGCCGTGTAATACGGCCTTAAAAGTGGCCGTATGCTTCCAATAACTGCTGGCTGAACATTCCTTCAGCTGACAATTATCTCTCCCATCTGGCCCCTTCCTCACCATACATAGAAATTTGGCACATCTGAGTTTTCCTGTGTTTTCTATGAGAGGGTAAAGCCATAGCCATACAGATCTGACGGCGGCTTATCTCTCTTAGAACAAAGAGGTTGGGCATTGATTTTCCATCAAGCTTGATCCCCTATGTCCACTGATATCATCTGTCAGAGGACTGTCCAGAGAGCCCCATACACCTTACACTGATGGCTGAACCCACCAGGAGCAACAGGTACCACCAACAAAAGAGTAAAATGTATGGGGACCTTAAATTGTTGCTAAAATATTTCAGCATTTGGGGCCCCACCTTTAACTTTGCCCAGGGCCACATCTAGTCTAAAACCGGCCCTGATTACAGGCACAAAGCTGGGTGACAGCTATATTCAGAGGTCAGAGAGGTCAGTGATGACTGTCAGAAGAGATAGCCGGGTCATGTAGTTGTAAATTAACTCTTTGTTGTCCTGTTTTGGTGTCTTATTTCCCTCTCTCCATAGGAGAACAATGAAGACAGGGGGAATGATTCAAACTGCTTTTTCATAATAAAAATGCATTTTTCGGCTAATAAAGTTTCGGCTAATAAGTTTCTTAAAATCGCCTACACTATTGATTTCTGCAAAAAAAAAATTTAATGACAGAGACACTTTAACCCTTTGAGGACCAGGCCCTAAATAACCCAGTGGACCGCGCAAATTTTGTTCTTTGCGCTTCCGTTTTTCCCTCCTTCCCTTCTAAGAGCTCCAGCACTTTCAGTTTTCTATCTACAGGGCCATGTAAGGGCTTGTTTTTTACAGGAATAGTTGTACTTTGTAATGGCGTCTTTCATTTTACCATAACATGTATGATGGAATTCCAAATATATTATTTATGAAGATATAAACAGGTGAAATCGTAAAAATGAATGCAATATGGTAACTTTTGGGGGGTTCCTGTGTCTACGTAATGCACTATATGGTAACAGCGAGATGATGCTATTACTCTATAGGTCAGCCCGAACACAACCATATGCAGGTTACACAGATTCTCTAATGTTATATATTTTTTTTTTTTATGAAATCCTTTTTTTTGGCAATTAAATATTAATAAAATGGGCCTATTGTGACACTTATAACGCTTTTATTTTTTCACCTATGAGGCTGTATGGGGTGTAATTTTTTCCGCCATGATCTCTAGTTTTTATTAATACCATATTTGTGAAGATCGGACGTTTTGATCACTTTTTATTGATTTTTTTTTATACAGTATAATGTAACATAAAATCGGTAATCCGCGCACATTTTTCCCTCTTTTCGTCTACACCGTTCGCCGTTTGCAATGACGCTTGTTATATTTTAATAGATGGGACAATTACGCACGCTACGGTATATTATATGTTTATTTGTTTATTTATTTTTATATGTTTTATTTATATAATGGGAAAGGGGGGTGATTTCAACTTTTATTGGGGGAGGGGTTTTGAGGTAATGGTTAGTGATTTTAACTTTTTTTTTTTTTTTTACACATTTTAAGTCCCTTTGGGGGACTTGTACATGCATTACTTTGATTGTACACACTGATCACTGCTATGCCATAGGCATAGCATTGATCAGTGTCATCGGCGCTCTGCTCATTGAGCCTGCCTGTGCAGGCTCAGTGACCAAAGCGCCGATCGGACCGCACGGAGGCAGGTGAGAGACCTCCGGCGGTCCTTTTTAACAATCGATCGGTAAGTGTCACTTACACTTAAACTCTGCGGCCCAGCCGCGATCGTGGCGTTTAAGGAGTTAATGGCACGTTGCAGCCTGTCATTAATGGTGAGGTACCGGCTGCTGATTGCAGCCGGCCCCCACCTGCTATAAAGCGTGCTCCGCTCCGGAGCGCACTTTATAGCTCAGGACGTACCGGTATGTCCTTGGTCGTCTGGGCACAGACTTCCAGGATGTACCGGTACGTCCTAAGTCGTCTAGGGGTTAAGCCTAGAAACATGAGTAAAGATCAGGGCCATCACAAAGCATAGGCAGGGGTAGACGATGGCCATCTAGTGGTCCAGGGCAGGGGGGCCCCAGGTGTCAGAATTCCTGTTGCAGGCCTACTCATATTCTATGTATAAAGTTACACAGACACAGTAAGCTGTACTTACTCTCTGTGCATCTCCTGTAGCAGTGGCACCTGTGTCTCTCTAGGCCCCGCCCCCTCTTCTCAGGATGGGAGAAGGCCACATAGGAACATACATTTTTCTGATCTACATGGAGAGTGAAGCCTGGGTGTCTAGAAGTCTTCTTCCTGTAGTCCTGGGCTTTGTACAGCCGTCTGCAAATGTCAAGTCAGAGAGGAGGGGGGAGAAAACACAGCAAAGCAGCCTGCAGAGGTGACACAGCATGTGATCAGTAAGGAGCTGCATCTGCAGAGTTGCAGTGCTGTATACTCAACGCATAAGCGTGTGTGCGTTGTGTATACGTGTGTGTGTGTGTGTTGTGTATACATGTGTGTCCATCATTTTTCCAATCACCAACCCTTCCCCTCTGCTCCCTAGTTGCAGAGAGCCAGTCCTTATTCTCCTTATTCTCTGTATGAAGACTACTGCCACAACAACTCCGCACACTGTGCCCACTGGATATTTCCATGTCTACCTCCCAACTTTTTGGATGGCCAAAGGGGGACACTTGTGGTTCACGCTAGGAACATTTTACAGACATTTCTATACTTTTTGATTGAAGGATGCATCCCCACATCCAGGATCTGCTGCAGATTGATGACTTTAGTTACATTGATATCTGTAAATCTTCAGCAGATTCTGTATGTGTGACCGCATCCTTGGGTCCCATTCACACATCAGTAACCTTGTCTGTAATTACAGACCCACAACTGTGGACAGGATTACAAATGTGTTTCAGTAACTGTCCACATTTGCAAGGACCCACTGTCATATAGGTGGCATGGATGCACAATGGCTGTTGTGCCACGGATTATGTCTCCAAAATGGATCCGTAACACCTACAGATGTGTGTATGGGGCCATATGAACTGCATGACTGAAACGATGCGGGAAAGGGGCCATAATGTCACATGATTCATCCGAATATAACAATTTTTAGGATCCAACATGCACCATATGATAGAATAATATGCAAGTTTGGGTCTATTATATATACAGGAAGAAACCAGACACTTTCTAGAGCAACATAAAAAGGTTTATTAATGCAAATCTAATTCCTAGAACAAAAAGAGGGACATGTAAGGGGCAAAGAGGGACAGAGGAACATAGGTCAAAAGTATGGAGTGTCCCTCCAAAAGTGGGAGAGTTGGGAGGTATGTCAATGCACTGTACCCCCAAAAAACAGTTCTGTGTTCCCTTTATAATAATACACACCGTCGTCCCCAGAAATCCATTAATAAACACTGTGTCTTTCTAAAATTTATTATAAAACACACTACAGCTCTCTGAAATTCATTATAATACACACCGTGGTACTCTGAAATTGATTATAATATACAATTTACTTCTTCAAAATTTATGTTATATATTTCACACAATGATGTCCTGAAATTCTGTATAATATACACTGTGTCCCTTAATTATATATATATATATATATATATATATATATATATATATATATATGTGTTAATATTACCACATGGAACATTATGCCCTCTAATAAAGGTGCTCCAGTTCGGCACTGATCGAAAGCACTGCCCCAGACCTCACTCAGCAGTGAACAATAGGATATATATATATATATATATATATATATATATATATATATATATATATATAGTTCAGGGAAGAAAAAGAGCGCTGCACCTCACACCTATGGCTGATACTAGTACCTCTCGGCTGCATAAAAAACATCAGAATTCTGTATGTGAATTGATCAAGCCACACTGCCCCATGTACCTCGTGCAGGTATCTGATACACATGGGTCCCTACACTAAGTCCACACTGTGCCAGTCAGCGACCACCACCCCCGCAGGTGTGCACAGTCAGGGAAGGGAGGCCATGGAACGGCCCTGCAACCTCCATGCCACAGGACCAGACCCAAAAATGCCACACCAGACCCCAGCCAGCACCACCGGCGGAGGAAGCTGCCCCCAAACAGCACAAGTCTGGATAAGGTATTGCACTCACCATAGCTATCACAGATAGAATGGGACAGACAGGAGGGATTAAAACCATGAGCACTCAAGTGTCTCCTGCTAATTGATGGCAGTGCTGGCTGGGTTCTGGTGTGGCCTTTTTGGGTCTGGTCCTGTGGCATGGGGGTTGCAGGGCCGTTCCATGGCCTCCCTTCCCTGACTGTGCACGCCTGCGGGGGTGGTTGTCACTGACCGGCACAGTGTGGACTTAGTGTAGGGACCCATGTGTATCAGATACCTGCACAAGGTACATGGGGCAGTGTGGCTTGATCAATTCACATGCAGAATTCTGATGTTTTTTATGCAGCCGAGAGGTACTAGTATCAGCCATAGGTGTGAGGTGCAGCACTCTTTTTCCTCCCTGAACTGTATTTTGTTTCTCTCTTTTCTCCGTGTTTTGCACTCCTCCTGGTGAGACCCACATGACCGCAATTAGCAGGAGACACCTGAGTGCTTATGGTTTTAATCCCTCCTGTCTGTCCCATTCTATCTTTGATAGCTATGGTGAGTGCAATACCTTATCCAGACTTGTGCTGTTTGGGGGCAGCTTCCTCCGCCGGTGGTGCTGGCTGGGTTCTGGTGTGGCATTTTCGGGTCTGGTCCTGTGGCATGGGGGTTGCAGGGCCGTTAGGTGGCCTCCCTACCCTAGGGACCCATGTGTATCAGATACCTGCACAAGGTACATGGGGCAGTGTGGCTTGATCAATTCACATACAGAATTCTGATGTTTTTTATGCAGCCGAGAGGTACTAGTATCAGCCATAGGTGTGAGGTGCAGTGCTCTTTTTCTTCCCTGAACTATATATATATATATATATATATATATATATATATATATATATTTTTTTTTTTATTTTATTTTTTTTTGCATTTTTAGAAGAGGGGGTGCCATTTACCTTCTATGCCTAGGGCACCGAAATACCTTGTCCCGGTCCTGTTAGGGATTTCAGCCTCTATAAAGCCTCTGCTATCTCTGGTTTAACTGAGATGCCCAGTCATGTGTCAAGGCATAAAGCATTGGCTTATGGATTAGTTGGCCGGCTAAAAGTAGCTATAGAAGGACAGCTTTATTCCTTTTTTGGGGAAGCTAAATTACATATCAATTTGTTAAAATGGGTGGAATGCACAGGGGTTATAATAGCCTCCTTATCCGCAGCCAGTGCTTGATGTTACTCCCACTCATTCCATTAGGTAATTCAGTGACAGACTGATATAATTGGTACCAACAAATGCAAAGCTTGACTGAAAAGCTCCAGGGAAAGCACAGGCACTATATACTACCATTGGTAATACAGTACTAATGCTTAGCAATACGCTGGTTAGTTTTAGTTTGCCCTGAAATGATTTTACTCCTCGTTTAAAAAAAAACTTCCTCCATTTTTTTTCTTTTTATTGACGCTTATGGCAGCAGGACTTCTGTATTGTACTCTTTTAGAATTAGCGGTATAAATAGCACATAGTTGGTAGAGGACCCTGTGACAGATTTGGAATTAGGAACAGCACTATGGCATTTATATTCTTTTATGTTGGACATTTAACTCTGCTTACAGGGGTATTACACTGAATTTAAACGTTTACTCTGTTGCTGCCCTGGTGGAAAACAGGCTACTTTTACCTTTCCGCACTCCCCTTGTGTCCTCCTATGAATGACCCTGCATCAACTTCTGAGATGGACCCATCTGGCAGTGACAGCCTGCTCAGCCAATCACTGATTGAGATGGTTCAGTAGCCAGTGATTGGCTGAGCAGGCTGTCACTGACTAGACAAGTCTGTCTCAGAAGTAGAGACAGGATTGTTCAGCCAGGGACCCTAAGATGATGTAGGAGGACACTGGGGGAGCCTGGAAAGGTAAGAATAGCCTATTTGTTATGTTCTCCGCCAGGGCGGCGACCCCTTTAATAACTTTTGGTTCGATTTTGTCTTTATATAATAAGGATTCAACATTAAGCAAGAGCTTTTGTTCAATTGGTAGACATTAAGTGTTAAGATTTGGTCTGTGAAATTAGAAAACACTATAAACCATAGAAAGGGTTCAGTTATTATAGTTTTCTGTTCAGGTCATTATAACATGAGATGATCTCTTTACTATCTTCTTTTACTTAAAAAGATACTTAAAATAGATTTATTTTATTTATTTTTTATTGCTTAATTTGCTTATACATTGCTTCAATAAGACACACCCAGGTTTTAGAGGGAGAAAATAGAATATTTTAAACCATTGTTGGCATTATTTTGGTAAAGGTCCTTCCACTACCAGGAGCAACAATTAGGTACAGTAAAAGGAGCAAAGATCACGTACACTAATGCCGTGGCCCCGGGCGCTGGATGGTGTTGAACCTGCCGGTGCGCTCTGGTGTTTTTGGGTGACTTGTCACAGTGGTCAGGAGTGGTAATGACAACCCTCGAGAGACGGGCACTGGAACAGACCTTTGGTAGAACTAGGGTGAGCTGCAGGGTGCGGCAAGAGAATCCCACTTAAACAATGCTTTACTTGAAAAATATCTTCGGTGTAATGCAAAAATATAACATGTAAAAATATAGCAGGGACCCCTCTCAAACTAGGAAGCAGCTGGGGATCGGAACATAAGGTATGCGGCCACCAGCACTGGAGCCGGGGAGGTAAGTGCACGTTATTTCTTTCATCCTCTCCTCCCCGGCAGTTCTGCAAAAATTCCCCCTGCCTGGAATTGTCCTTTAAAGGACAAATATGGCGATTTTTTTAATTAAAGTATTGTATTGCCACCCAAAAATTACTGATATACACTTATTATGGGAAATGTTTATAAAGTGCTTTTTTCCCAGCACTTACTACAGCATCAAGGCTTCACTTCCTGGATAACATGGTGATGTCACTTCCTGGATAACATGGTGATGTCACTTCCTGGATAATATGGTGATGTCACGACCCGACTCCCAGAGCTGTGCGGGCTGTGGCTGCTGGAGAGGATGATGGCAGAGGGACACAGGGCACTGGAGGGACACTGAGCATCCCTCTGCCATCATCCTCTCCAGCAGCCACAGTCTGCACAGCTCTGGGAGTCGGGTTGTGACATCACCATGTTATCAAGGAAGTGACATCACCATGTTATCCAGGAAGTGACATCACCATGTTATGCAGGAAGTGAAGCCTTGATGCAGTAGTAAGTGCAGGGAAAAAAGCACTTTATGTGCATTTCCCGTAATAAGTGTATATTGGGGATTTGTATAACTTTTGGAAGCATTACAATTCTTTAATAAAAAAAAAATTGCCAGACTTCTCCTTTAATTCAAATGAATGAATTATTTTTAATGTACATATACACTTCCATTGAGTGATAGCAGTAAGGGGCGACACAGGCCCCTCTTCTGTCACCAATGTTTGTGTCAGGAACTCCAGAGCAGCGTGGGGATAATATTCAGTCGTGTAATGGTAATAAAATGTTGGACATAAAATGGCCCAAAACAAGTACCATGCACTTTGTTATTGGCTGATAAGCTAAATATGAACTGGCATTTTATCATTGAATTCAGTGCAATTTAACATGAAAAACACTGATGTAAATGGATTTTTTACATCCCAAAATAAACTCCAGAAACTATGTGAAAACATACTGTAGCTGAAAGCTATGCTCTCACAACATTTGTATTTTTAGTTGGCCGTAATTTTGAGGTCATCCGGGCGTATTTATAAAAACACCATTGTATTTTAGCCTTGAAATTTAAAAAACATTGTGTGAACATAGCCTTAGGGTAGCTTTACACACACACACCGTATCGCAGTGAATTTTCTGCTGCGGAATATGCAGCGGATACGCAGCAGATACGCAGCAGATTTGTTGTAAATAACTGAACACAGCATCAAATCTGCACCATCAAATCTGCTGCAGATCTGCTGCACATTGGTCATGTGTGTTAGCATCCTTAAGGTGCCAGTAATTATAAAAGGGGTTGTTCACCCAAAAAAGTTTGTGGTCTATTCTCTCTGACACAGTGCTCTCTGCTGCCACCTCTGTCCATGTAAGGAACTGTCCATAGCAGTAGCAATGTCCCATAGTAAATCCTCTCCTGCTCTCCAGAGTGGAAAAAATACCACTTCCTGCAGGTCATACAGCAACTCACCTCTCCTCGTGCCTTTTCAGCTTTGGATTGCAGCTCCGGGACCCCTGCTCGGCTCTGGGATCTCCTGCACTGCCAACGTCACGACTCGGTTGATGGACTACCCACTCATCAGAACATCATCAGAACTGTCTTCCCGGGGGTCCCGAAGCCTGTCACATGGCACATTGTGGGCACGGGGAGAGATAAGCAATGATTGTTTATGTTCCTGTTCCACCTGTGGAATTTTTTAAATGCCCGGACTTCTCCTTTAAATGCTATATAATTTGTTTGAAAAAACCCCAAAAATACAGCCAAAAACAAACATGTAAAAGCAGCCTGTATTGTTCTTTTTACCTCCGTTTATTTAGAGGTTTATTAAATGGTCATTTATTTTTATTACCTATAAATTAAATTTAAAAATTATACACACATTAATTTCCTGATTTTCTTGTCCTATTAGCTTTTCATTTATTACATGTACATACTTCTTAGGCTGGGTCCAGACAACGTTTTTGCAATCCGTTTTTTCAACCGTTTTAGCAAAAAAAAAAAAAAACGAATGAAAAACGAATGGAAACAAACGGACGCAGTTGTGTGCATCCATTTTGATCTGTTTTTCCATTGACTTCCATTATAAAAGAAACAGATCAAAACGCATCTGTTTTTTTAACATACACGAAAACATAGCTGACCTTACTTTTGTGTATGTTAAAAAAACGGATGCGTTTTGATTTTTTTAAAATAATGAAAGTCAATAAAAAAAACGGATGCACACAACTGCATCCGTTTTTTCCATCTGTTTTTCATCTATATTTTTGCAAACACGGCTGAAAAAAGAAACGGATTGCAAAAAAGTAGTGTGAATCTAGCCTTACTTGCACGTAATTCTCGGAGCTCTAAAATGAAATGGAGTTGTTTATTATGTTACCAGGACTTTTATTTGGGTGTATAGAACTGGATATTTTTGTCCATGGCGCTAAATCATAGAATGGTTGTATAATATCATGCATCATGCTCCTGTACAATAGATCATTTTTTATTTTTTTTTAACTTTTCTCTTTCTCTATTGAGGGATCAATTTATTTGGGTTTATTTGGGTGATGTGCAGGTTATTTCAAGAATATATTCTTCACACAAGACCACAAGATTCAACAGCCAGCTCACTGGACCGTGTTAACGTGAAAAACCTTGGATAATGGAACCTTATCCCTCAGCACCCCGTGGCTCTGATTACAGAGGTAAAAAAAGGCCGAAACACATCGAAAGTCTTCAGAATGAAAAGCCAAATTTTGTAAACCCATTTCAGCAAATGTGTCTTGGAGATTGCTGTTGTGATTAGAGCCTGACTGCAAATGTGGAAATTGGAGCAAAAAAGCCTGAAGTTCTCGATATAAAAGAGTTGATGTAAAGCCTGGAATACGCATCTTTGTATTTCCAGAATAGACATAAGTATTACATAATAAAATTCCATCTATGGCCAAGTTTACACATTACATAAAAAATTCTCTAAGGCTATGTTCACACAACGTCAAAAATAGAGAAAAAGCTGCCGCTTTTGCAATTTAAAATAACGTCCGTTTTTGCCGCGATTTAACTGACTGCAATGCAATGCATCGAAGTCAATGGAATAACGGACGTCCAATGAACACAATGTATTGGACGTTATCACCGCGGATGTCAAAACAATGATTATGACAATTCTTTTCGGACATCTTTTGCAAGCAGCTGACGCTTTTTATTAGTTGTTCACACACAGTTTTTCTTTTCTCACCGTTCTTTCTCCGTTTTAAATTTTAAATTCAATGAATGTTAGGAACCGGGTTGGAGGGATACAGTCAGTGCGGTAAAATCAGGAACTGGTATGAAGAGACACAGACAGTGCAGTCCCTGATACTGAGCCCACTCCAGCTGTCGCTACCTACTTGTTGCACTCTGCCCTAGGTGGCAGCGGGCAACTGGGTGGTGTTCCCTATACTGCAGCAAGTGAAAACACAAAACAAGACAAGACAAAACTCACACAATAAATGAATAGTCAGTGGTCCAAGTAGGCAAGGTGCAGGAGCTAAAGTATAAATCGGAGTCCCGGGGAGAAGTCGAGGTCACAAAAAGCCTAAGGTCAAATAACACAGAATAGTCAGGTCAGAAACGCTAGGTCAAGGCACTAGAAACTAGGCGCTATCACAGGCGAGGAATAGACATCAGGGGTGGAAACTTATAGGGATCAGGAAGTAAATGCTGACAGCTGGCCATGTCAGCTGTCAGTCAATATCACTTAAATAACTTACATCTAATGCCGTTTGGCCAGGGGCGGTGAAACCTCGGCCGCAGCTACATCAAAAGAAAGCGCCGCAGCGCTACAAGAGCAGGCCTTCTGCTAGGGACGCCGTTGGCGAACCCCCAGCAATCGGCCCTGTTATCACTAAAGATGCCATCGGCATATTGACTCCTGGTATAGAACGTGGTCTGTCTATATGGTAGCTAGTTAATGGATGACAGGTCTGAAGATCAACATTTTTTTTTTTTTTAATTGCCGTCCCTCTGGAGACTGATGCTGTACCCGGTAGCTATAAAGTTCTGGGGCCAGTATACACTCCACCAGGGAGGTGACTGGTCCCCTTTAATGTGTAAATCCATAGTAAATTACCATTTTTTTTTTAACTACTGCACCAAGCGACTGAGGTATTTCCATCTCCACTTTAAAAGGGGTACTACGGTGAAAATCTTTTTCTTTCAAATTTAATAGATTTGTAATTTACTTCTATTTAAAAAATCTCCAGTCTTCCCGTACTTAACAGCTGCTGTATGTCCCGCATGAAATGGTGTTTTCTTTCTAGTCTGACACAGTGCTCTCTGCTGCCGCCTCTGTCCGAGACAGAAACTGTCCAAAGCAGTAACAAATCCCCATAGAAAACCTCTCCTGCTCTGGACAGTTCCTGTCTCGGACAGAGATGTCAGCAGAGAGCGCTGTGTCAGACTGAAAAAAAAAACAACACAATTTTCTGCAGGACATACAGCAGCTGGTTAGTATGGGAAGTCTTGAGATTGTTAAATAGAAGTAAATTACAAATTAACTTTCTGAAACCAATGAACAGTGATATATATATTGATATCAGAAAACTGCCGGGACCACCACTGATCCTGACAATGGAGACACAATCACCCCCATATCATAAATAAACAAAAGAATAAAACTCTATGGGGGAGATTTATCAAACATGGTGTAAAGTGAAACTGGCTCAGTTGCCCCTAGCAACCAATCAGATTCCACCTTTCATTTTCCAAAGAGTATGTGAAGAATGTTAGGTGGAATCTGATTGGTTGCTAGGGGCAACTGAGCCAGTTTCACTTTACACCATGTTTGCTAAATCTCCTCCATTATTCCTATTGTATCTAAATGTAAACATTTGGATTTCTTACAATCTTATATCAACTAAGTTTTCGTCCTGATAGGCATGAACATACTATTTATCCATCTTGGCTGACGTTACTTTTCAGAGTTTTCTACTGTTCTCCTCTTTTCCCGTCTATGATTTTGTTCCACAATATTTATTATGAATTTGGGAATGGTTGTGGACATACGCAATAGATAACATTGCTACGGCTAATGATGGGAACATATGGATTACTTAATATTTTCCAACTAAATGAGCTCAATCTGCTTCCTTAAAAAAAAATGAAAACTGTTTCTCCATGTTCCGCGTTCAGTTTCATTAACCAAGAAATGTCCCAATTACATAATGCCTGCTGTTTAAACAACCCGTTTAATGCCTGCTTCATGCTACCGCTTTCCAGTAGTCACGTTCAATCAGCTCAAAGGAAGCGTTCACATAAAAGACCAAAAAATTCTGGTAGTGATCTGAATGCAAATAGAGTATACTGGATAAAAAGCAAACGCAGGAAATGCACAGGGAATATTTATTTTACACATATGATAGCGGAAGTGATGAGGATGATGGTACTGTACATAGAAACACATCTCTGTGGATGTTGAGCTGTTTAGTCTTGAAAAAATTGAGTTCTTGGGAAGTGAAACACCTTAAAGGGGTTATCCAGCGAAAATCTTTTTCTTTCAAATCAACTGATATCAGAAAGTTATATAAATTTGCAATTTACTTCTATTAAAAAATCTCAAGCCTTCCCATACTTATTAGCTACTATATGTCATGCAGGAAATGTTTTATTTTCAGTCTGACACACCGCTCTCTGCTGACATCTCTGGCCGAGACAGGAACTCTGTCCCGGTTTTCTATAAATCCCCATAAAAAACCTCTCCTGCTCTGGACAGTTCCTGTCTCGGCCAGAGATGTCAGCAGAGAGCACTGTGTCAGACTGAAAATAAAACAACACTTCCTGCAGGACATATAGCAGCTAATAAGTATGGGAAGACTTGAGATTTTTTAATAGAAGTAAATTACAAATCTATATAACTTTCTGACACCAGTTGATTTAAAAAAAAAGATTTCAGCTGGACAACCCCTTTAAAGACAAACTGCAGGCAACAATAAGCAGTGGCATGGCCCCTCTGCTGCCACCAGTGGCTGTGTCAGGAACTGCAGGGTGCCACTTTTCCCAACAGTTACAGATCACTAGTGCTGTTGCATGCAGTGCTAGCAATACTGAGTATATTAGCATAGACATTAGAGTTGGGGAAGCAGCCTGCGTAAGTACTGCTGGAGTCATGGCACAGTGAAGGAGAGCGAGCAGTGATTGACAGTTATCTCTGCTTGTTCTGCTTCACTGTGTTCACATGGCTGCAGTGCTAATGACACAGAGTTCTTCTCCCATTGGTGGCAGTATAGAGGCCCCTTACTGATGTCACTAAATGTAAAAAAAATAAAAATAAAGGGGTAAATGGATTTAAATCAAATGGTGTCAGAAAGTTATACACATTTGTATATTGCTTCTATTTAAAAATCTGAAGTCTCCCAGTACTTATCAGCTGCTGTATGTCCTGCCAGAAGTGGTGTATACTTTCCAGTGTGACACAGTGCTCTTTGCTGCCACCTCTGTCTGTGATAGCAGTAGCAAATCCCCATAGATAAGTTCTCCTGCTCTGGGCAGTTCCTGACATGGACAGAGGTGGCAGCAGAGAGCACTGTGTCAGACTGGAAAGAAAAGACCAATTCCTGTAGGGCATACAGCAGTTGATAAGTACTGGAAGACTTGAGCTTTTTAAATAGAACTAATTTACAAATCTGTATAACTTTCTGACACCAGTTGATTTAAATACAAAATGTATCTCTCCGGGGTATCCCTGTGATAAAGTTATATTACATAAAATATGCAAAAAAATAAATAAATATATGTATATATATATATATATATATATATATATATATATATATATATATTCTCTGGAAAACCCCTTTAAATTTACTTTTTATCTAGAAATCCTATAGCATTGCATATAACACTCAGTATTACACAGCACTCCTACAGTCTAATTCCACAATAAATAGTCCATCAAATATACAAGCGAGCACTCCAGCGCCGCCATTACCCAGAAATGAGAATATTTGCATTAATGTGAGGTTTTGTATTGAAGCGTCTAGTCGGTTTATGTTCACAATACTATTAAGCGGATCCCCTCCAGTGCTACTTCCTGCACAGATATCTAAATAAATGCTGGGAGTCGATCTTTCCCCAAATTATACACAAGCATTTATATTTTAGTTTTTGCTTTGGTACATTGAAAGCCTGGGGAAATCTAGCGGATTTTGTGGTAAAATGATTGACTTAATTGTCCATGAAAACTTTCACCAACTACAGGTGTAGTCAATTAACATCTCATTACAGAAAAACCTCTTGAACTTGCAATAAGCCGTCAGCTTTGTATAGTGTAAATGAAGGATATAATTGATAGCCAGAGCCGTGCAGGGTTAAGTGCTTTTAATAACATTTACTCTCTTGAGAAAGTTCACCTTCCGCCATCAATAGTTCAAAAAGAGAAAAAGAAAAATAATTAGAGTAGAAAGATTTTTTTTTTTAATAGTTTTTTAAGATATACAAATTGTCACACAAAACATATAAAGCCAATAATTTCCCCATATTAAAGGGGAACTTCAAGGGGAATATATATATATCATTCTTTTTGTGTTATTACTTGTATTCTGTGTATTTCTAGCGGTTTGTGCTATTTTTAAGCACTTTGCGTTGGCTGCTACTTTTTTTTTAAATTTTCTCTCGGAGAAGTTGTTGTTGGGGTATGGTTTATATTAGCTAATTTTAGCCATATTTATCATGTGCGATTCTTTATTTTGCACAAAACATATTGCACGGCAGTACTCACGTTAGACCGTAGCGTAGTTTGTCAGCCTTTTTGTAAGCCAAAAAATTGCGCCTTATTTATTAATGCTCGTCCTCCTTTTGAAAATATTTGCGCATGGACCAGAGTTTTTTGCCCAGTGAAGTGAGAAGTGTGCTAGCGGAAAAAGTGTGCTAGCCCTTCCCTCTCCAAATGTAGAAAATTATGGAAAGATGGGTAGTGGAAACAAAACAATCAAGAAATACTTACCCACCAGTCTCCAGGATCTCCCAGTCCTGTGACATCATGACCCATTTCAAAATGCCCGCTCAACCAGTCAGTGACTGAGTAGAGACAGGTACTGACTGACTGAGATGGGAGACCGGAGGCTGACAGTAAACAGTGTTTCTGTATTGCAGGGGCATTTGGATGGGTAAGTATGCCTTGATTATTATGTTCCCACCACCCCCAGCCCTCTGATTTTTTTTAAAGCCTTTTACTGAAATCCACCATGAAGTTAGTTCCAACATTCTAGTTAGTGTCTAGAGCATATAGATAATTTTTATTAGTTAAAGGTTATATTCACCTTTTAACTTATTGTATGTAAAATAAAAGTGAAGCAGGTTTGTAAATATTTTTAATTTAACAAATCCTGCACAGTCTGATCGTACAGTCATACCTCCATTTGTTTACTTATTTTTTTGCTACCATATATTAAGAACATTGTAAAAAAGGGCTGTATAGGCCAGTAACTAACACATCACAGTAAGAAACTCTGAGCCATACCTGACAATAAACAGGATCAGGGGTCGGTTGGGTATATTTAAAATTTTTATGGTTTTTTTGTCCCAATGTATATCTTTGCATACAGATAAAATATGATGTGTACCACCCTTACCTTGTAGGGCACATGGAGAGGAAATCTCTGCATATGTTTATTCTACCCATTAAAAGAGTTATCAATTGTAAACTGGTAATGAATAGAGATGAGTGAACCTGGAGCATGCTCGAGTCCATCTGAACCCGAACTTTCGGCATTTGATTAGCAGTGGCTGCTGAACATGGATAAAGCCCTAAGGCTATGTGGAAAACATGGATATAGTCATTGGCTGTATCCATGTTTTCCAGACAACCTTAGGGCTTTATCCAAGTTTAGCAGCCCCAGCTAATCAAATACCGGTTCGCTCATCTCTAGTAATTAACAATGCTGATGGGGCTACAGGAAACATTTTAGCGATGTATACTTACCTGTCCTGCTGTGCTGCAGCTGCTGGTTCTCAGGCCACCACATGTCTGCCACTGTCCTCTTCTTTTGACGTCCCCACAGGAAATGACCACTCAGCATACTGTCTAATCAAACAGTGGCACACCGGACGGCCTGGAAACTTGCAGTTGTGGTGGAGAGGGAAAGGTAAGTATACACAACTATTATGTTCCCTGTAGCCTGTAGATTTAAATTTACACTTGATAACGCCTTTAAAAGAAGGGATAATCCAACCTGGGCCATGTCTTGTATTAACTGCTTCTACAGTATGTAGGCCTTTAAAAAAGTGTTGGATTTTGGGGTTTGCGTGTTCTTTTTTTCTCTCCCTCTCTTTTTAATTTTGACTTTACTCCATTAATTTCAAAAAGCATCACTTGTAAACCATAAAATCCTACGATGACTAATTTATAAGGAGTATCTGGTTATTTGTTTTCTGCAGCAACTGTATATTAATCTTAATAATCTACCGTCCAACGGGAAAAAAATGAGAACAGGAATTAAATATGGAGGAATTTTAATCTTCTAATTAAATTGATAGAGAAATGCATCTGCATAACAGAATTGAAAAGCTGGAGGTCATACGCTTTAATAAAGTAGAAACGAGCTCAATGATGAGTATCATCTAACTAAGTGACAGGTCTCCCCAAGGTAATTAGAAGGTGTGGTTACTGATACCGAAATGAGACGAGCACTCGAGCACCTGCGGAGCCGTGAACTCTCGAAATCTTCACTTATTCCTAGTGAGATCTCTGTCTTGGCAAAAGACGTGACTGCAAACAATTAAGCGATTTAACGACAATGAATCTCATTATTCTAGTTGAAATAAATGTCCCTGATCTTGGAAGTCCCTTATACTTAGCCGAAACAGGTTGAAATGAAAAATGATCCTTCTTTTCGACTTTGTCAGTTTATCAGCATTATCGCTCTAATGAATAGTGGTCCTGTACTTTTATCTACCTCTCGTTCTGAGAGCCGAATTTACCGCAGTGAACGGAGGGTTCCTACGCTGCTGGAAGCCATTTTGTAAGCTATAGTTATATCATCGTAAGTGAAATATCCGAACAGACAAGGAAATGTGAAGATTGAGGATCAGAGCATTATAGGCACAAAAGTATAATCCTCAGGCTTCTCTGAAAGATTGATGACAATGAATATGTTTATGTTGTTCGGAAATGAAGTTTATAACAAAAGCAAAAACCAAAGTTTCACCATATAGAGCTGTACTTAAAGGAGAAGTCCGGGCCTGACAAGGATGTACCTCTTCTTGTGCCCACAATGCACCATCTGACTGGCCCCCAAACCCCTGCAGGAAGACATTTTCCCATGAGTTGTGATGACATGACTCGGCTGATTGACAACCCACTTGATCAATCAGTGACTGGCTGGCAGAGCAGCCAGTCCGTTAGCCGGGTTGTAACGTCGGCGGCACAGGAGATCACAGAGCCTGGCAGGGGTCCCGGAGGCACAGGGAGAGGTGATTTAGTACAGTTTGTTATATTCCCTTGTTCTTTTTTTTTTTTTTTAATTTTTTAAGGTAAGACTTCTCCTTTAATTTCACTGACTTGCTTGTGTGAACTGCCCATCAACTGTCAGATGTGTAAAATATACTTATTTCTTTTTATTTGCCGGTAAATTCCCCCATGCCAATTCTTTGAGAGTATGGCGGAATTCGCCAGCAAATATCATTGAGTTTATGGGACAGGCGGAACTTCAAGCGAAGGCCGCACGGCATAATCCGCTTGAAGTCTTTGCATGGATTCCGTAGTGTGAACGCACCCTAAGACTTTTGAGGTAATTATTATCAGAGTAACTGGTGTATACATGCAAAAATTCACAGATATTTGGTTTGCCCATATCTGGTTTGACCAATCTGTGACTTTTTGCCGATATATAGCCTGGCATCTGGAGAAGTAGGATGCCACCCTAGAGAGTCCTGGAAAACATGGATACAGCCAAAGGTTTTTCTGGCAGTCCTGAGCCAGCATACAACTTCTGAAAATGCCGGGATTCAAATGTTGAGTATTGAGGTCTGAAGAATGTAACCGAACCCGAACAGTTCAGCAAGTACACTCAATAGTACTCCAGAGCCCACTCCATGTACCCCTTCCTCTGCCTGTACTGAAGGGTTGCTGTGTAGTGATGTGCGAGTAGTATTCGATCAAATAGCTATTCAAACGAATAGTACGCTATTTGTGCTATTCCATTGCATTCAAATATTTGAACAATAAAGCAGTGAAAATTCGATTAGCTTTTTTCCAGCCAATAAACATGCAGAGGGGAGGGACAGGCACTAGGAATAGGCAGGACTTTGAAAAAAAAAAGTGATTGCGGGATATACCTGTTATCTTGCTACTACTGCTTTGCGCAGTGTGCGTCCTGTAAAGGAGTTGAATAGCTCTTTCATTTTAATATATATTATATTATACATTATAATATATATATATATATATATATATATATATATATATATATACACTAATTTTACACACATTTACATTCATCATTAGTGTACCAATGTGTGTACTAACGTACCCAGGCATGCTTCCCCTGCTGTTCTATATGCATTCCAGAGGTGTTGGCATCATCTCCTGAGGTTTCATTATGTATTTGATGACCTCCTAGTGGTCGAATATTGATTTTCAAGATTTTTCTCCCATAGACTTTAATGGGATTCGATATTCGGAGCTGTTCGAATAGAGTTTCGAATTATCTAATATTTCACTATTTGCTTATCTCTATTGCTGTGACAGCTGTTGCCCATAAGTGATAAGCAGCATTTAAAACCACTTCCTACTGACCTTGCCTACTTATAGGTGTTATATTAATAACTTATATGTCTTTGCAATTCCTGTTTCATTACCTTTAGACTATCTTCACTATTCTTCCACTTATTCCCTGATTTACTATGACTTTTGGCTCTATGGATTTGACGCTTGGCTTGTTTACTGGACTTTGATCATGCACACTACTTTGGTACCTATGCTGTCTTCAAATTGACTATCCCAATGCTTTCATTCTACTTTCAGACTTCACCAATCCAGTTTTATTCCAACCTTTGGAGAATCTCACACCTGCTTGATGTTCTTAAAAGGGGAAGATCCCTAATACCCTGAATCCGGTCTTTATTGTGCTATTAGATTGTGGGAAATACAAAATTCACTAATTACTACTATTGCACGTGCATAACACTTTTTTAGTGCAGTAAATCCTAAATCTAACCCTCACAGCTTTTCAGAGCAAACCTTAAACACTATAGCTCGGATCTGTAAAATGGCCGGGATTGGGTGCGTGTAGCCATAATATGGATGTTCAATATGCAGCATTACCCAACAGTAAATAGCAAGGACATGAAGACTAATGAAGAAAAATGGAGCCTGGCATTGATAATTCCCTTCCCCTCCTCCGGAATATTCTACATGATGGCTTTTTGGCACGGCTTTGAAAAACTCACACCTTACAGGATCAAATCAACGCAGTATTCTTCCTAGTATTCTATACTTTTAGATAACATTTTGTGGCTTTTAAATATAAGAGTCGGTATGCAAATTCTTTCAAGAATATAATTAGTAATTAGATTGCAAGGCTCTATAAAATCAGTAGTATTTATAAGGCTTGCAAAATGAATTAGCATATGCAAGAAATAAACAGATGCAAATGTAATTCCCTGTGAGCGGCAACCCAAATAAACAAAAAAGAACCAATTCAGCATCTGTAAAACACAGTTATACTAATATATGTAGCTTATAATGGGTTTAGTCCTAATGGGTCCAATGCCAGGAAACTACCAAGAATTGGGAAATGGAACACTCCAAGAACAAGTCATGGACTGTGCTCTCCCTAGTGGAGAACCCCAGGAGTGATGCTTGAAAGTATTCTCTTTTTATTGTCAAGCACTACCACCTTCGAGCACCTGAGTTGATGGCCTGACAGTTGATGGACGTTTTTTTGGGCCGTTTGGCGGCTGTGTATTTGGACGGACGTCATGTTGACCCCAAATGAACACTGCTCTTTGTCGATGATGCCCCTCTATTGATTCCAAATACCCTTAATAATTTTTTTGTCAGACACTATAAATTTACTATTTTTCCAATTGATATAAATTTTTGTTTGAAATTTTTCAGAGCCATAGAAATAATTTTAGATTATATAATTAAGATATCAGTGTGCATAGTTTATGAATATGTGTGGTCCATAATTCAACGGATTTAGGCAGGTCTATCGGTTACATACGTATTTTTTAAAGATATGCCAAAACCATGACCCACTGGAAATAGTGATACTTTTTCTTCTGCTGGCCATACTTGTTTCCCATACACTTTAGTCAAAAGTGACCTAGATAGGGCTTGCCTACTATCTAAGGTATATAGGGGGCATGCCAATTCTCTCTCAATTGATGATATCTGTGGAAGGGTCAGGCCATTTGGATTTAAACTGCCCAACCCTTTTGTTCTCAGAGACATAAACTGCCACCAGAGTTGTTCATTCAGTGTATGGTATGGGAATATTGGGAGAGATTTTTTTGTGTGCTTGACCAACAACTAATGAAGGTGTATGACCACTTTTAGCAAATGGCTGAACCCACGGATTATGTTGGGCCTCCCAAAGAATGATGTATTTATTGGAGAGAAGGATTAGGAGGGGGGGGACATAATCCCCCATCAGCTGTGTTTTGTTTGGCACTAGCCTATTCCCCTCTACCATTCAGAAACTATGCTAGCATATATAAATGTGTGTGTGTGTGGGGGGGGGGGTGTCAGGAGAGATATCATTATAGATCACATTACAGTGGTACCTTGGTTTAAGAGTAACTTGGCTTTTCAAAAATGTGACTTGGTGTAAGAGCATTGCTTTGGTTTAAGAGCTCCCTGTACTGGGTGGGAGGGGGAGTGGAGGAGGGGCATGGTCTGCATAGCGGGGTCTACAAACCTGTACTCTGACCCAGGAAGTCTCCCTCACCTTACAAATCATTGCAGATCCACTTCAGGCTGGGGCTCACATCAGGGGACAGGACTGTGGAGGTAATCTCTTCATAGCTGTAACCCCTCTCTCCCCGGACAGAGAGTGCTGTATGTTTGTGCCCACATCTGTCCTGCTCATTCCTTCATGCTCCCTGCAGTCTCTGACTTGTGTTTCCCATCCTCTCCATTACTGTACAGTAACTTATAATATCACATATTCTGCTGTTTCTGAATGTTTGTTTCATTTGTTTTTCAGAATAATAAACCATTATTTTTCAGGCGTGGAACCAATTGTCTGCATTTCTATGATTTCTTATGGGAAAATTTGCTTTGGTTTAAGAGTGGATTTGGATTACAAGCACAGTCCCAGAACGAATTATGCTCGTAATCCAAGGCATTACTGTATATCATTATATAGCCACAGGACGTTTTGGCATCAGCCTTTCTCAACTGGACGCCAAAACGTCCTGTGTCAATAATGGATATGTGAATTCCTTAATAAACCTTTAAGCACTTACCGGTGAGTGCCGGGATCTACTTCATACTGTGCTGTTGGTATTTGCCTTGCCATGTGCATCACCCTTCCTACCCTTCCTAAAGGATTGGTGGTGTCAATCACTTGACATTAGCTATAGGTTGTGTTCACACATTCAGGATTTTCATTGCTATTATTGAATACAAGACCAGTAACAGAATTATCAAGAGTTGGGAAAACTGCTACTTTCTTGAAAAAAAAAAAAGCTCAACCCCTGTCCTCAGGTTGGGTGTGGTATTACAACTGAGCCCCACTTACTTCAATGGAACTGGGTTAAAATACTACACCCAAACTGAGAACAAGAGTGGTGTTGTTTCTGGAGGAAATGGTGATGTTCTTTTAAGGACCCTATTACATGGGACGATTATCGTGCGAAGAATAGTTTGAATTTAAACGATAATCATTTTGTGTAATTGCAGGCAACAATCAAAAATCGTTTGTATGTTGTTGATCATTGATTTAGATCTGAACCTAAAATTATTGTTAATCGTTCGCTAATCGTTCGCTCTAATTCCACATTTGTTTGCTCAAGTTCCGCATTTTTTCCGTAATCATTTAGTGTAATTGCACATTGTCCATTGTTTTGCTGGGATCAAAAGGAATAAACGATTATAGTAACGATCGCAATAGCAATCATAGTAACGATCGCAATAACGATTATTATTTAGTGTAATATGATGAACAATTTCGGGTTAACGATAAACAATCTCGTTTGCAATTGTTTATCGTTAGTCATTAATCGTTAAAAATCACTCCACGTAATAGGACCCTAAGCCTGGATAACTCCTGGATTTCTTCTCTTTTTAAATACATACAGTCCTAATTTGTATTCAGAAAAAAAGATGTTTCCGGCACTCACCAAATCTTCTGCCTATGGATTTATTTACAAATGTACAAACATAACAGACTCTGTATACCAAACAGGACGTGTTTTGGCTCTTTTGCGAGCCGAAACGCGTCCTGTTTGGTATACAGAGTCTATTATGTATATATTATTTGTACCTTTGTAAATAAATCCATAGGCAGAAGATTTGGTGAGTGACGTAAACATCTTTTTCTACATAGACTGTACCATTTTCCCTTAGTACCTCGATCCGGTGTGCCAACCAACCCTTTACCATACTGATTTTGTATTCAATGGTTTCATAAAAGTGAATAAGTTCTTTTCTCCCGAAACGTTAGGGCCCCTTGTTATTGGGAGCTTTGTCTTACCAATGGATCCCTTGGTCCCGACTTTCATCCTCTTATGATTTTTAATCACTGCAACATGTGCTAAGAACAAGTTGCCACCCAAGATTTGCATGCCCCGCTGCCATCAATAACAACGATGAAACTTTAGGATTCCAAGGAATGTATGGACGTGATGCCTGCAGAAATGATAAATATTCTGCTGTAAGGGAACATATGGCAAATGGTGATCTATCCCTCGCATCATGCAGAGATTAGAGAAAACCAATAAAACCCTCTGTATAATTTGTTTCTTATACTGTATTAATTAAAGAAGATTTATGCTGCAGGTCTGGTTTTGATCACAGAGAAGCCAGTGGAAATACCTCATTCCGTATGCAGTTTTGCAAATTCCTAAAATAATCAATCTCTCTGCTTTTGTTTATTGCGTCGTGCATGAAAGATCTTTTCTAGGGTAACATATATCCCAGCCCTTTGAAAAGCTTAAACCGCATTTATAGCTTCCAACCACTAAAATATTTTTGTTGACTCTTTTACTTGTGTTTTTATGTTTGTGAGTATTAAATATCATTTAGATTCAGTGTAACCATTAACTGTTCTGCAGTAAAGCGAACCTCAGGTGTTTACAGCACAAAGATGGACGTTCTCAAGATCATTGCCTATATCTCCTTTATTCCAGAACTAGACTTGTCTTAGGGCCCTATTCCACCAGACGATTATCGTTCAGATTATCGTTAAATCGTTCAAATATAAACGATAATCGTTCGGTTGAAATGCAGTTAACGATTAACGACCGAATGAGAAATCGTTGATCGCTTCATAAGACCAGGACCAATTTTTAACGTTGCTAGTTCGCAAAACGTTCCCAAATCGTTCGCATTGAATAAGACGTCGTTCGGTCATTCGCAGTAGTTACGAAAGCAATAGCGAAGAAATAGCGAAGAAAAAACGATCGCAAATACGATCATAAGTAACGATTATGGTTCCATTGAAATGAGTGAACGTTTTCAGGTCTTTCGCAATAGCGGTCGTTTGAGATCGTTAATCGTTAACGATTATGCGAACGATAATCGTCCGGTGGAATAGGGCCCTTAAATGGACTCCTTAAAGGGGTACTCCAGAGAAAAAAAAAATCTAATCAAATAAAAAAAAAAACTTAAATCAATCAAAAGTTATATAGACTTGTAAATGACTTCTGTTTACTTCTTCTGCGTGGCTGCTTCATTACAGTGCAGCCAAGATTCAAACACTTTCCCCGCTTCTGGCACAATATTGTCACTGCACGGTTCCCCCGTCTGTAGCGTCTATAGAATATAGGACTTAGCCCTTAGGCTGTGTAAATTCAGCTTATATATAGTCTAAGAATGTATAGTGTCATGGTGCTTAAAAATCTGTAGATGTTTAAGGGGTACTCCAGTGAAAATATTTTTCTTTCAAATCAGCTGGTTTAAGAAAGTTATACAGATTTGTAATTTATTCTATTAAAAAATCTCAAGTCTTCCCATATTTATCAGCTGTTGTATGTCCTACAATAAGTGGTTATTCTTTTCAGTCTTACACATTGCTCTCTCCTGCCACCTCTGTCCATGTCAGGAACTGTCCAGATCAGGAGAGGTTTTCTGTTTCAATATATTTATTAGGTTTTTAACAATTTTGGGGGGATTTGCTACTGCTCTGGACAGTTCCTGACATGGACAGAGGTGGCAGCAGAGAGCACTGTGTCAGACTGGAAAGAAAACAACCCTTCTTGCAGGACATACAGCAGCTGATAAGTATCGAAAGACTGGAGATTTTTAAATAGAAGTAAATTAAAAATCTATATAACTTTCTGGACCCAGTTGATTTAAAAGAAAAAGATTTTTCCTGGAGTACCCTAATCCAGAGAAGGGGCTGATCCATTATATGGCCTTCATACAGGGCTTCACTCTGTGCTCCTTCTCTAAGGGTTCATATAAAGTGCAAAAAACGTTGTTTTTTTACATAATGTCTGTGGATTCCATAGTTAAGGATAACCCAAAAGAAGATGTTACTATGATTCAATAGCTTAGGGTGCCCTGGTTGAGCATATTAGCCAGATGGGTGTGAAATTTGGGTCAATATTGGGTCATGGGTGAGATTAAACAGTCAGGGGGGGTGTATTCAACATATACATCCCTGGATTTAAAACATTCACACACTCTAATTGTATAATCCCCCAATACATGATATTCACCCCAGTCTGAAAGAATTTTTTTTTCTTCCAAATCAACTGGTTTCAAAAAGGTAAATAGATTTGTAATTTACTTTAAAAATATTCCCATACTTATCAGCTGATGTATATCCTGCAGGAAATGTTGTTTTCTTTTTAGTCTGACACAGTGCTCTCTGCTGCCACCTCTGTCCGAGGCAGGAACTGTCCAGAGCAGTAGCAAATCTCGGACAGAGGTGTCAGCAGAGAGCACTGTCAGACTGGAAAGAAAACAACATTTCCTGCAGGACATACAGCAGCTGATAAGGATGGGAAAACAGGAGATTGTCTAAATGACTTCCCGACTTTGATCTCGGAATAAATTTTGGGTCTTGTCTGCAATTTCTGCTACTGCATGATCTCCTGGCTCTGGATTTCGGAGTGTCGTTCTTCACCTGATTTTGACACAATGGGGGAGATTTATCAAACATGGGGTAAAGTGAAACTGGCTCAGTTGCCCCTAGCAACCAATCAGATTCCACCTTTCATTTTCCAAAGAGTCTGTGAGAAATGAAAGGTGGAATCTGATTGGTTGCTAGGGGCAACTGAGCCAGTTTCACTTTACCCCATGTTTGATAAATCTCCAACCACTTAGCTAGGTAGGGACTATTGCCCAGTTGGAGCTGCCAGTTCTTAGGGCAGATACCCCGAGTAGGTAAATACAGGGTAGCCGGTCGAATTTAGGGCTACAGATTTACGAGCTAGATGTAATCCTATCTATATCACTAAAGACAGACTTCTATGGGTAGTTTTCTATAGAAGGGAATATAGCAAAAAAAACGTAAATCGTGCCAAGTATTCATAGCAAAATGTGTCAGTTGTCAGGGCTTACAGCATTATTTCTTCAGAAGCCGATTTGCAATCATGTTGCTGTCATATACTATTGCAGAACCACCAAATAACTACAAAGGTTCCTACAGCATTCGGGTTCGGCTTCCAGAAAATGAGAACTTGTACATTTTCACAGCAGGGTTTCCCTTGTGAGGATCTGCTTAACAGGTGGAAAAACGTAGAGTTGAGCAATGTAAACTGAATGGTTTCAATGTGTTTTTCTTTAGCAGGTACTTTAGATGGAAAGTTCAGTCAATGCCCATAATTGTTCTTTTTTGAGTATTTTATATGGAAAGATCGTGCGATGCAGATACTTATAGCATCATGAGTAGAACCACCTGGGAATATGGACTGGATATAATAAGTATCACCCCCATAGATCTCAGTGTACATACCACAAATGGTAGAAATAGAGGTCCAGATGGTAGGGATGGACCAGGATAGAGACATCTACAGTATATTAGATGTTAGAGAATTGTTTTTAAATAAAACTATGACCTCGAGATATATAACGTAACTTATTTTTTGCTTTATAAGATGCACCTGACTATAAGGTGTAGACAATTGAAAAATAAGTCATGCTTATTAAAGTTTCCTGGTATTCTAATGCTGGGTTTACACGGAGCGATAATTCGCCCAATTGATCGTTTAACGATTTTAAAGCAACGATTTGGTTTTTATAACGATCAGCGTTTAGACGCATAAATCGTTAGAAAAATCATAAGAAAGATTGTTAATGCGATCGTTTTTAAGATCGCTTAAGCCCATCTTTTACATAGGGTGAATCTTTCATTTACACGAAACGATCTGCAATTTCTTAGCGAACGATGAACGTTGATTTGAGAACATGTTGAAGGATCAAAATAAACGATTTTTCGATCACTTGATCGTTTGCTGTTTTTACACGGAACGATTATCGCTCAAATGCGATCGTTATTGCGAAAATTCGAACGATAATCGTTCTGTGTAAACGCAGCATAAGGCTATGTTCACACTACGTATATTTCTGGCCGTAGTGCAAGCCACGAATATACGCCCGTAGTTTTGAGGTTGATGCGTACGCTTGAAAGTATACGATATAAGGCAGCACAATGCACACTACGTATGAGCTTACGGCCGGATCGTACACGGCGCCGCGAAAAATGAACAAGACCATTGTTTGCGGCCGGAACTGTTCCAACTCACGGCCGTGGATTACAATGCGGTCCCGTACGGAGTACTTATTGCAGCCAAATTGAACTTGATTTTTAGATTAAAAGGTTCTGTGTGGTTTACGGGGCTGGGCGAAGATTTCCAAGTAAATGACCTGTTTCAGATCGCTTTGAAACAAGCTAGGGAAGCATAACTGTACTACGGGCGTATGTTCGCGGTTCGCCCGCATGTTCGCAATCCGGCCACATGTCTATTTTTCCCACGGCCGCAGTTTCAGCCGCACATGTCCGGCCGCGTACGAACTACGGCCGGAAATATACGTAGTGTGAACAAAGCCTAAGGCAGTAAAGGGTTCAATGGTTACCTAGCAAATGGGTGATTGGTGGGGCGGTGTGTGTGTTTGACAGAAAGAAGAGAGGTGATAGGGTGAAAGAAGAGGGAAAGAGGCCTGCGCCTGTAATAGGTTGTAAACACAACATGTAAAAAACACAGTTAACCCATGAAACCTTCAGCTGTACATAGTACAGTATACATAATAAATACAGCAGCGACACCTAGTGGGGAAAACACACAATACACTTTCCTTTATCCCCTTTTGGTGAAAACCTGAGCGAGTCACTTTGCCCAGGTGCATAAGAACGTAGGGTAATATTACACAAATCGATTTTTTGGCGATTAATGATAAAGATCTCAAACGACCGCTATGACGAACGACCTGAAATCGTTCACCCAATTACACGAAACGATGATCCTTACTTATGATCGTTCTTGCGGTCGTTTTGTCGACGCTATTGCGAAAGACCGAACGGTGTCTTATTCCATGCAAATAATTTGCAAACGATCAACGATAAAAATAGGTCCAAACTTTATCAAGGGACTAACGGTTGTCTGCTATTACACTAAACGATTATCGCTCAAATCCGAACGATCTAACGATTTTTCGAACGATAATCATTCCGTGTAATAAGGCCCTTAGTGGCACACCTGAGCTGGGACACTGCAGAATGACCCTCCCAGACACAACTCAAGGCTATCAGTCTGAACCAACTTAGCACAGCAGCTGTGCACACATGTAAACAGACAACGGCAGCACAAGGCATATGCATTACTGTATTATTTGTATTCTATATTCTATCAATTCTTAACAACCAGTACAGATGACTATTCTGGAAAATTAATTTTCTTTTAAACTTTGTTCATAGCGGTGCAGAATCCATGACAATGCAATACTGCACATCACTGTATTCCTCAGTGTCATGTACGCAGCAAATCCATGGGATAAAATTGTAGGACAACTTAGTGCATGTATATAAATATATCCATATTGTCAGACAGAACTGCTTTGTATGTCTCCAGACTCCCACACACAGTGATTCTAAAGCAATAATGCAAAGCTATTTCACATCCAAATTTCTTCTGATATTATCCCTTGAAGGTATGACAAAACATGTCTGGCAACGAAGATAGTAAAAGACACTGTATGATATATTGTTTACTATGGAAGACTTTATAAGAAGCTGTAGACAGTCCTATGGTGATGGAACAAGTATATCTGCAATGATACAAGAAGAATTCTAATTATATGGCAAAAAGGACTTTTATCCTGAAGCAGGGCTGAAGAGGAAGAAGGGGACTGACTGCCAAGTTCCCTTTAATTTTCCCATGAAATAACAATTCTCGGGCATCTATTCTTATACAACCATTCCTCCTTTTAGTAGAAATATATGACTTAATATCAAATTAGGTGATACCAGCTGAGGGAGTGCCCTGACACAGACTGGCACTGTTGGCTCGCATTGGACAGTGTCCAAACTGGTAGCACCCTGTTGTCTTCTCATCTATTTCTAATAATAAGAGAGGAATGGCACAAAATACTCCGAAATTTTTATTTCATGAGGAATTCAATCATTACTGAAAGTGTAGCTGTCATTTCAAATATTATGGCAGAAATCAATAAAAAAAATTGAATTTAAGAAACTCTGTAATAGGCAAAAAGCCTCTTTCTGTACTCAAAAAGCAGTTTTTCTACCTCCCTTCCCACTTCTTATCTGTTCACTCATCGGGCAAAATCGTCCACATTACAGAGAAGCAAAGTGAAGATGGGTTTGCTGAGTCCATTATAACCTAGGGAAAGGGGAGGGGCTGAGGGGGGTGAGTGAGCAGGAAGAGGAGACAAACAGCTGTGGTGATGGTCTGGGCACATAAAACGCTGGATTCACAGGTCAGAAAGGTCACTGCTGGTCTGGGAACTTGGTGAGATAAGATTGCAGGATGTTGCGCTGTGCAGGGCTGCCTTTTCCCCTCTCCATGCTCACTAATCCCCCTCAACCTCCCCCACCCCCCACCACAGACCATAATGGACACGGAAAGCTGCTTCTTCTGAAGTGAGGGGGGAGGCTGCAAAACAGCCTTGTGAGTACAGAAGGAAACTGTTTTTCTTAATAAAACCCATTACAGAGTTTCTTAAAATTAAGCCCAGTCTTACGGTTCTATCTGTAATGATAAGGAGAAGGCTGTAGTTCTACAGCATTACAGTTAAAGATGACACGAGTGTATAGTTAAGACAATAGATGATGTTTACACCATCAGGGCATGTAAGGTGGAGTCCACTCCACTGCATGGCATGCACCACTACATAGTGGGTCAGTCTGTCAGCCGGGTCTTGCCATTTTCATTATGCTAGACTGACTTAATGATGAAAAGGGCAGAAGTTGAGTCTTGAGAATCTTCCACCTGAGGCGAGAGACTCAACTCACCTCATGGCAGGTGCGGCCATGAGTAGATACCAGCATTATACACATGGTAGGTGGATTACCCTGTTACAAATTTTGTATAGAGGCTCAGAAGGGTCAGTTACATCTCAGTTTAGCTTCTGACTGAGTGCATGTTCACAATCATGATGGAGACAGTTGTTTATAGGGATCTTCCATAAGTAGCATATGTTATGTAGGAGACAGTTAATATACAGTAAAAAAAAAAAAAAAAAAAAAAAATATATATATATATATATATATATATATATATTTATACATATTTAACTAGCTTGTAATAATAACAAGACAAATTATGTCCCCTTTTCTTTGTACATTGTTAAAACAATAGATGACACTTCCCATATTTCTACCGTAACCGTCTCTACGACAAGTGAAGCCATCAGTGGGTTTTACGGTCCGTTCAGTCTTTATTGTTTGCATATTAAACAGGGGGACGTGATCTTCCAGATCATTACTGCATAAAGCAAATATATATTCTTATCCCACCGCCATCTGGTGATAATCATTCTTAAGCTAACAATCATGTAAAGCATGAATTATACTACAACAATAAATGCCGCCTAAAACCTCTCACCAACTCGGTGAAATTACAAGGAGCGGTAATGGCGGCTGGCTGATTCATCAATAATGCAGCGGTGGCTTTACACCGGACTCCTCCAGAAAGCCAGAAGAAACAAATGTCTTTGTAGAATAATATTCATTTCTCCAGTAATGGGACTCGGCTATAAAGCTAATGTATGAATAATATAGTACGGAACATTTATTTGACTGGATCTACAAGGAATATTTTAAAGCCTTTTTGGCCGCCCTCATTTTAGTTTAAGTCTCACTTACATTGTTAAAGGCCACAATTTCTAACGCTTTCCTAATGAACCTAAAGGGGACGAATGAAACATTTATGAGTTAAAGAAAAGAAAAAAAAAAAAGAGAGGCTATAAAATCTTCTTGTATTAAAAGGATAATGCAGTTATGTGAGATTAGTATACGGAATGTCATTGACTGCAGTCTACTATATTGAATGATATGTTCCATTCCCAGGAGAAAGACAATGATTCCCCCCCCCCCCCCTAGAAACAGCACCACAGCTGTTTTTGGGCTGCGTCTGGTATTGCAGTTCAGTCCTTACATTTGAATGGGGGTAAGCTGTAATACCAGACAGACCATGGATTTAACCCTTGTATGCACAATCATGTACAGCACATGTTCTGGACTCCAGCTCACTCCATACCAAAGGAGCAGATAATAGCCAGTATGGAGCCATTTCTGTGCCCGCTGTTTAACTATTTAAATGCTGCTATCAAAACTGATAGCAGCATTTAAATGGCCTTACAGCATTGCACTGGTGGTGCAGAAGACTGGTGGCAGGAAGCTGATTTGTTATCAGGGCAGCTCGAGGCCTCTGCTAGGCCTCCCATGGCTGCACAATTCTGCTACGGCAGGCTGTACCAATAGAATGCAGATCTAACGTTTGCTCGTTTGTCAGCTGATTGCTGACTCTTTTACATCCGCAATGATAAGATAATGAGCATTCCCAGGCCCTCCAGTGTGAACATAGCCCTAATCTAGCAGCATATTAAAATAACTTTATTACTACAGTCCTTTACTTTCTCTCTGCTCATTGGAGTAATTACAACACTGTAGTTAAAATAAATCGAAAATCTTATTAATTAAGTTTAATTTCAAGCTACAGTATGTGTGTTTCTGTAGAAGGTGTTCACTAGCTAAGGGTATGTAAACACTACAGAATCCAGGTGGATAACCTGCCGTGGATTCCTCCATCCACCCCCTCTCGTGCCCGAGTGCATCTCTGCCCATGCCATAGGTTCATTCTTTGGGCGGACGGCAGAATCTGCCTGTGCATAGAATGGAGTCTATGGCACGGGCGGTGATGCGGGGATTGGCGGCATCCGCAGCGGGTTTTCCTCCCGGATTCCGTAGTCAGCACCTACTCTCATAGTCCTGACTTCACAGCGGCATCATTGCTAATTTAAGCAGACATTTTTTTTTAAGCAAAAAGTGAAGTATCAGCTAGCTTGTAGAAAGAGTCACTAGGACCAAGCTTCATAGCATGAAATAATAATAACCTCCTGTAAATGATTAAAGAAGCAGTTGACCCCCAAAAATTTTTGCCCCCCCCCCCCCCCAGCAGCCGCTGGCATGTATACTCTATGATCGATGTCCAGCGGCGTAGCTCCGTTCCGGTCCCGCGGTGCTGTTCAAATCCGGCGCGCGCTCACTTCTGCCGGCGCTGTGAGTCCTCTTCTCTGAGCTGTCATTATAGGCCGGAAGTCACTCGCTGTCATGCATTCTCTATGGAAGCGCGTGACTTCCGACATTCAAATTTCAAGGGAGAGAAGAGGAGTCACAGCGCCGGCGGAAGTGAGCGTGCACTAGATTTGAACTGCACCGCGGGACGGGAACGGAGCTACGCCGCTGGACATCGATCATCTTCCGTGAGTATACATGCCAGCGGCCACAGGGGGGGGGGGGGGTGTTCAAAAAATTTTTGGGGTGAACTGCTTCTTTAAGGTATTAAAGGGGTTATCCAGTGCTACAAAATTTTTACCATTTGCTGCCATATTAGTAAACATAACAAACATCTTGTGCTTACCTCTCTGTGCTCCCCCAGTGTCCAGAGGCAGTCTCGTAGGTGTCCCCCACTGTCTGTAGATGCTGTCATTTCCGGAGCGAGCCATCTTGGGAGTGACAGCTGGCTCAGTCAATCGCTGACTGAAACGGGACAGCACCACTGCTAGTATTTGGCTAAAGGGCCTGTCACTCTTGTCTCAGAAGTAAAAATGGCTACAGACAGCGGTGGACATCGGCGACTGCATCAGGTCACCGGGGGAGCATAATGTGTTTGTTATGTTTACTAAGGCTGGGATAAAACTGCGTTTTTGCAATCCGTTTTTCTTTCATCTATTTTTGCAAAAAACAGATGGATGCAATTTTGATCCATTTTTCCATTGACTTCTATGGATCAAAACGCATCCCTTTTTTAAATGTACACATAAATAAGGTCAAGTACGTTTTTGTGTATGTTAAAAAAACAGATGTTTTAATCCGCTTTTTTTTTTTTTATAATGAAACTCAATGGAAAAACAGATCAAAACGGATGCACACAATTGCATCCCATTTTCCATCCGTTTTTTGCAAAAATGGATGAAAAAACACTTGATTGCAAAAACGCAGTGTGAACCCAGCCTTGTATGGCAGCAACATGTTAACATTTATTGGAGTGCTGGATAACCCCTTTCAAGGTTGTAGCATATCTAGTTTGTGCTTTAGGGAAATTTCTGTGCTTGAGGATCTGAGGGTACTGTGAGCTTTGGCTTTTTCATACCATGTTGAGCAACATTCGTCCATGCCCAAAGGCTCTGCATTTGACTCCCAGCGTCAGGACAAGCTGGATGTGGCCCTAGGGTCTATAGCTGTATCCATGTTTTACAGTACTCCCTAGGGTGGTATCCAACTTCTTCAGCCACTGGGAGTCAAACGAAGAGCGTTCAGGTTCAGACAAATTTTGCCAAACCTAAATTTTAGGGAAGTTCACTCTTTAAGTCAAAAATGAAGTCAACTGTGATGACAAACCTACCAGTCTCACCTTATAAGTTTCCATAACAGATATTCCTGACCAGGGGTTTATGGGCCACAGTATTATCTGAAACTTGGTTCGGAGTTCCCTAGAAAACAGCACACGACAAGACTAATAGACTCACTCAAAAAATGCAAGAGCAACAGAAGAATATTTCTGCAGTTTTTCTGTCATTTCGACATTTTCAAGCTTTTTTATTTTTTTTTTTTGCTACAAAACATTTGTATTATGCGACTTGTTTACCAGCCTTTTTGATGATGAAAACATCTGAAAAAATAAATAAAGAGAACATTTCACTTCATTTTATTGCTGTAAAATTTTGCTGAATAGGAATTACCAGCAGTTTTTTTTCCCCTCTGAATTCGACAGAATAAAAATGAACTGCTTTTCTTCAAACAATTTTTGAGCTCTAAAATAGCTAAAGAAAAACGGCCCAAAATACTGTGTGAACGTAGCCTTTGAGTATATTTATATGGGCAAAAAATATACTGATGTAGGGTGCTAGGCTGTGGGCCAGCCCTAAAGCTCCTGTTGACTTTGATCATTTTCTTTATCAGAAACAGTTTTTTTTTTTTTTTTTCAGCAATATTTTTATTAGCATCACTAAAACTACAAATGTGCGTTGTAGTGTTACAGAGTAGTAAAATGGCTAATATACAAAATTCCAAAACAAATCTGCAAGAGACTCAATGACTCAACTGTCTTGGTAGTAAAAAAATAAAGGTGATGTAAATTTTGACATTTTCATGCTAAAGAGTCTTGTAGTCGAAATGTCGCATTCCTTGTACTTGAGCATGTCAAATAAACATCAGCCTTATTTCACTACGCATCCTGTCGGACTATTTTTTACATTTATTTCTGACTGTCACTGGGATAGTAGGGCTACCGGCAAGCAACTACCCTCACTTGTTTGTTAAGCCGTTTTCGGACCATGGTCCCAGGTGCTGTTGGATTTTCTTGTTGTTAAGTTGTGTCACAAAAACAAAATGTTTTAATTGGTCAGAATACTAAGACCCCTACTGACCTGTAGATTTCGACAACGCGTTTCACCCCCTGGGTTGGCCACTCAATCGGTCTCATTGCAGGAGACAATGTCCATTATAAGTCTATAGAGCCTGACTCCAAAAGTGAGTCAAATCAATGTCGAGCTGGGAAGTTTTAAATGACAGTAATGTTGTCCTCTTTCCCCTTCTCCCTCCTTTATACACTTTTTTACCATTTTGGAATTAAAGAGATAATTTGAAACAGATTTTTGACACACACACACAAAAAAAAAAAGAATCTGACAAAATGAAGAATCAAAGATTGAGAATAAAAAACATAAGAAAACCACTTCTCCCTTCATTCATCTTTGAAATGGAGATGTATTCATCGGGTTTTGTGAATTCTACTTTACGCAGACCTTCATTTTCTTGCCTAAATATCTGACAGTCGCACTGTCCACCACGGCGGAGTTTATCTCGATTGCCAGAGCAGTAATGATGAAGGCGTCGAGAGCTTCACATCTCAAGTTCAGTTGTATCATAATTGATTTCTCTGTACTACTTCAGAACTGCAGATCAAAGACTGTTTATTTGTTTTCATCTCTATCTTTAAGTGCACTTAAAGAACAGTCTTCTGAGAAACCAATATATGTCGAATGCTCTTGTTATAAAAACCACCATAGGACTAATGGTTCTATAATATGTGTCGCCCTTCTAGGGGGAACTAGATTGGTTTTTTGAACTTTTAAACATTATATGTCTCCTACGCTTCCCATAAGTTTTGTGTTGTAAATGAGCACTTTCTTATTCATTGAAGTCTATCGCCTTGATTCGTAGGCTCTTCTGTTATTAGGCTGAAATGGCTCGTAGACGCTGTCATACTGTCACGCTAAAAATATTACCAGCATTAATGAGAATCTGAATGGGATCAATTAGTGGTGGGTTCCATAGGGACATCAAAGCAAGGTCATACCAGCAGCATACATACAGTAGACAGCTTTTACAGGCTCAACTTGATACTACGACACACCTAACTGCTAGGGATGGTCCGAACCGAGTTCGGTTCGGGTTCGTACGAACCCGAACTCTCGGTAATAATTCCCGCTGTCTGCCCGCTCCGTGCAGCAGGCGGATCCAGCGGGAGGACCGCCTGAAAAACTGGGATACAGCCATAGCCATAGGCTGTATCCCAGTTTTCCAGGCGGTCCTCCCGCTGCATGCACCCGCTCCACGGAGCGGGCAGACAGCGGGAATCTGATGCCGAGCAATTGGGTTCATACGAACCTGAACTTCGGAGGGTTCGGACCATCCCTACTAACTACCCCAGACATAATGCCCTTCTCTTATGTGTAAGTACATTTTTTATCTTTTTTTGTACTCTCTATACATTAAAATGGGCAGGAGGAAGCTTGGAATAGGACCCCTAGCAGGTCATAATCTGCCGCTATGGCACATACAACCTTTGGACAGATGTCCAGTAAACTATAGCTAAATAAAAATCACCCCAAGACATATAGATGAATATTTATCATTAGACGGAGAGGGCATTTTCTGCAATAGAGGACTGAGATAAGAACAAATCTATGGGCAGATGCTTGTTTTGCAAAAAAAATTATATGCATCTTAACTCTCTGCCCCCATAGAGGTGGGGAGAGAATGGGATAATGGGTGCGGGGGCTGTAACCCCTCTGAGTGCGGCCGCACCCACCATTCTGTCCTCTCTACCGTATTTAACATTTCCTTGGTGGAAAATAATCAGTGAAATCTACGCCAGCTCTGGAGTTGCTGTAGATTCCACTGTGTGCAAACAAGAGGGCTCCAGTGCACATGGGATTTATGTAGAGGCATCGGGCCTCTACATAAATCTTGTGAGCCTGTGGGCCACTAGGGGATTCTTAAGACTGGGGCAGGGAATGTTGGTCTTAATAACTATTACCCACCCCCCCCCCCCCCCGCCACACACACACACACACACACACCTTCATAGTATTGTCACGAATTGTACTAATTTCAGCATGCATTCGCCTTTTCACGCCCAACAGTGAGTCATTGTGATGTTGTCTCAGCATCTCTCCAGCTCCTCTGTCCCTTCAGAAAATATAAATAAGCTGTATACAACATTTACATAAATAACTTTTTAACAGTCCCTAAAATTTTCCAATCAGTCAGAGGGGAACTTGAAGACACCCAAATCATAGTAACACCAAAGGGTACTCCAACTATAACCCCAGCTGCAACCTCCTGATCTGAGGGTACCATGCGGGAGAGCCATAACCTCCCTGTGACCTTGGCCTTGCTACTGCCCCAGCTTCTAAACTCCTTTTATCCAAAGGTTTCTCCCTATATACCTTCTTGTCTACTCCTCCCCAACCCTTCACTTTAAGCACTTCCTTTTCCTGTTCCTCCCCCACCTTCTACTTAACCCTTTCCACTTTTCAGTCTCTCCTTTTGATGCAGGGAACCAGGGTAGGGAAGTACTATTGTTTTTTTTTTCCTCTTTTTGACCAGCCCCAGCAATATATCAATTATCAATCATTTTTGAGCACTGGACCCCTTTAAGACTATACTATGATTTACTGCATGTAGAGATGCAAAGAGGGCTTGGTTGTTGCAGAAACCATAGACTGTGAAATCTGGTTTGGTTTTGCACAAGCCTTACAATGCAATGCTAAGATACATATGACATGCTTGGGTATCTTATCGCTCTTGGTGGGGAGCAGCTTTAATTTAAAGGAGAAGTTCGGAGTTTGAAAAAAAATTGTCAGCCGGCAGGGGCACAGTTGACTTGATGCTCCGGGACTCCTGCCGGACTCCATGATCTCCTTCGGCTGCAACATCATGACCCTGTTGATGGACTGCCAGCTCAGGCAGTCGGTGACTGGGGCAGGGCAATACATCAACCAGGTCGGGTGACGACATTGGAACTTAAGGGAAAATGCTTTCCAATGCTTTCTGGAGTCTGTAACATGGTGTTTTATGGGCACGGGGAGAGGTAAGTAGTGCTTGTTTATTATGTCCCCCCTGCCCCTGCCAGCTGAATTTTTTTTTTAAATAAACGGTAAGAATATATATAAAAGGATCATGCCAAAAGAAACTATGTTATATTTAGGGATTTTCTCTTCATTGTGTTATGTTAACCCTTACTTGGAATGACTCCTAATTCCCTATATCAGACAATGGGATATGTGTAAGTTTTGTCCACAGTGAGCCTTTAATCATAAGTTATGTAATAACGAATGATACAGGGGAAATAAAATGGAGCAGTCGGCAAGCTGTACTGTTGGGACAAGAAAACTATCCTCATTTTTTTTTTTAAATCTATATAGCTCTATGCATTTCTACATAAGCAATTGCCTTGGTTGTCTCTATAGACCCTTTATCTGAATAGTCCATTGTCTGTTTTTTTGCTAAAAATTAGCTGCTACCCTGATACGTAGTAGATGACATCCTTACATCCTCAAGATAATAACCTTGAGAAGACTATTTTAAAGCTGCATTAAGAACTTAATTCTTCCTAGGAGCCTTGACCATAACCACAAACCTATTACAGTATGGTTAATAATAGTGCACAGTCTAGGTTGAGTACTAAGTAATGTAATTACTACTACTTACTAAAGTAAAGTGGGCCTTAATATAGATGGAAAATATAAGCTGTAAAAGGTGCATTATTATATTTATAGACGGTTAGCAAACCTTAGTATAGGATTATCGGCAAACAAGCATGTGCGTCTTAATGGTGTATCCTTAAAGGGGTTGTGTAACAAAGAAAACTAGGTCTATAATGATGGATTATGTTTAATGTAACATAATTCAAATTTACAAGCATTGCTTAAAATGTATTGTTTGAGAGATATAGACTAGTGTGTCTGCTTTGTTTCATAACCTGTTGCCCTTGGTAATGGCCCACCAGGCACCCACTTTCTTGGGTCACTCATGCTCAGTTCAATCGCAGTCACATAATCTGTCTCATTAGTACTTGCAGTTGGTTTTCATTTCACATGCAAGCAAGTGGGTTTGTGCTAAAGTGCATGGCAACAGTAGGGTACACATGTGATTATAACTAGTGATGAGCGAGCATGCTCGTCCGAGCTTTGTACTCGATGGTACTCGTTACTCGGACGAGCATCTCGCAAAGATTCGGGTTCGAGTTCGATAAAACAGCTAAACAATTGTTTGTTTAGCTGGTTTAATAATAATAAAGTTTCAGCTCCCTGGGAAAGCAGGGAATCAGTAATACAGAGATCGGCATTACTGGGGTTAGCGATCCTCTGTAGTAATGCTGATCCCTGTATTGGTTAATAATATATTTAATTAATAAAACACATTTTCGTTCTAATAAAGTTATTTCCCTTGTTCAATAATTTAGTTTTAACGAATCTATACTTGTATATATATATATATATATATATATATATATATATATATATATATATATTTTAACAGTATATTTTAACAGTATATTTAATTGCACAAGTATGGACTTGTTAGAATTTAATTAGGGATGGTCCGAACCTTGTGCATAAAAGGCCATAGCAGTTGCATTTTTTCACCTAGAAACCCACATGAGCCCTTATTTTTTGCGCCACTAATTGTACTTTGCAATGACAGGCTGAATTTTTGCATAAAGTACACTGCAAAAGCAGGAAAAAATTCAATGTGTGGTGAAATTGAAAAAAAAATCAACACATTTTGTGTATTTAGTGGATATGTGTTTTTACGCCATTTGCCCTGGGGTAAAACTGACTTGTTATATATGTTCCACAAGTCGTTACGATTAAAACGATATGTAACATGTATAACTTTTATATTATGTGATGGCCTGTAAAAAATTAAAACCATTGTTTACAAATATAGGTTCCTTAAAATCGCTCCATTCCCAGGCTTATAGCGCTTTTATCCTTTGGTCTATGGGGCTGTGTGAGGTGTCATTTTTTGCGCCATGATGTGTTCTTTCTATCGGTACCTTGATTGCGCATATACGACTTTTTGATCGCTTTTTATTAACATTTTTCTGGATTTGATGTGACCAAAAATGCGCAATTTTGCACTTTGGGATTTTTTTGCGCTGACGCCGTTTACCGTATGAGATCAGGAATGTGATTAATTAATAGTTCGGGCGATTACGCAGGCGGCGATAGCAAACATGTTTATTTATTTATTTACTTTTATTAATAACCTGGGAAAAGGGGGGTGATTCAGACTTTTATTAGGGGAGGGAGCTTTTTATTAATAACACTTTTTTTTTTAACTTTTACACTTATACTAGAAGCCCCCCTGGGGGACTTCTAGTATAAGTGCACTGATCTCTCATAGAGATCTCTGCAGCATAGATATGCTGCAGAGATCCATGAGATAGGCACTCGTTTACTTCCGGCTGCTGCAGCCTGAAGTAAATGAGTGCCGAGTCGGGGACGGCGCCATCTTGGAGCGGTCCCTGGCCAGCTTCAGTAACGGAGATCGCTCCTCCGGGACAACATTTTTACAATTGTCCGCAATAGGAATTTGCCGGCTTTAATAGAGCTTCCTGTAATAATTAATATCTAATTAATAAAACACATTTTCATTCTAATAAAGTTATTTCCCTCGTTCAATAATTTAATTCTAACGAATCCATACTTGTGCAAATAAATATACTGTAAATAAATAAATATATATATATATATACATTTATTTATTTATATATATATATATATTTTAACAGTATATTTAATTGCACAAGTATGGACTCGTTAGAATTTAATTAGGGATGGTCCGAACCGAGTTCGGTTTGGGTTCGTACAAACCCGAACCCTAGGTAATGATTCCCGCTGTCTGCCCGCTCTGTGGAGCGGGCGAATCCAGCGGAAGGACCGCCTGGAAAACTGGGATACAGCCATAGCCATAGGCTGTATCACAGTTTTCAGGGCGTTACTCCGGCTGGATCCGCCCGCTCCACGGAGCGGGCAGACAGCGGGAATCTGCTGCCAAGCGTTCGGGTTCATATGAACCCGAACCTCGGCAGGTTCGGACCATCCCTAAATTAAATTATTGAACAAGGGAAAAAACTTTATTAGAACGAAAATGTGTTTTATTAATTGAATATATTAACCAATACAGGGATCAGCATTATTGCAGAGGATCGCTAACCCCCGTAATGCCGATCCCTGTATTACTGCTGTTTCCTTTCCATTTCCGTGGTGTTTCCATCATTTTCTGAGGTTCACAGGTTTTCACACGACCTTCCCTCTACCGAACTTGAGTCCCCTGCAAAAATGCTCGAGTCTCCCATTGACTTCAATGGGGTTCGTTACTCGAAACGAGCACTCGAGTATCGGGAAATACTCTTCTTGAGTAACGAGCACTTTTAGTACTCGCTCATCACTAATTATAACTTCTTTGCTTCGTGACACCCCCTTTAAATTATGGAAACTTTGGGACCCCAACAATAAGCAACAATAAGGTATTAAATGAAGTGTTTGCATGTATTTAGGTCTGTGCCTGGTACTACAGCTCAGCCCATTCATTCTGCCAAATGTTTTTTTGACAGAAAGCACCTTTAAAAACATAGTTTTTTTTTTTATCAATTTAGTCTTTGATTTCAGTAGTAGCAGTAGTCTGGTACAATGAGTATCTGGGAATGTTTCAGTTGCTGTAATCCATTTACATGCGATCTATATAACACGGTACACGACTGGGACAACACTGAAGATAAACAACATTCCCTACCTTATATTATGTATTTTTGACATCCGCTGTAATGTAAAATATCCTGAAAAGTAGTGATTTTGGAATCAAAATAATTACCAGTTATCATGGCAGATATAAGTGAGAGTTTGAAGGCATAAGTACAGTGTTGGAGATACAGTTACATAACTTCAAATGTACTACACTAAAAACTCACTTCCACTGGCAGGAAACAATATTTTGTACAGGTTACAGAACAAATACTGTAGAAGAAGTCAATGAGTGAATACGTCTTTAGGATGTATGATATCACTGGTATTAGGGAGACGAATAATATGTTACAAGGAAAGTTTCCTAAAAGTAGGACCCATCTTTGTAATACACTGTAAATTATCTAATTGTTCAAAGGCATCCTGTATATAGAACAGAAAGCAGGTCCTATCTCCATGCTGAGTCCCAAAAAAAAATGGTCTCAGTCCTGCAGATTTTTTCATTTTTAAAAATGTTTTATTGTAATCTTTATGGTGCTATTTATTCTTTGTTCTCAGCGTTCTGCTTTCCCTCAACCCTGACTAGTCACTGAAGAACAACGCATGGCATGATACTGCAACCACAATGCTTTAATGTATGGATAGTATTAGGCAGGTTCCCTCCAGACATGACGCTTAGAATTATATAAAAAAATTTATTCTAGGTTTCTTAAAGGGGTTGGCCACTTTATAGTAAAATTGTCCAGTGTAGAGTATTAGTAAGTGTACTCACTGTATATACTGACAGCAGCTCCCTGTGTACCTCATAGAGCTAATATCAGTCTCCCCTCCTCCAGGCTGGGCTGCCCTGCTCTGTTGTGTTTCTGTCCATAAGACCGCCGACATGGATGAGCATGTGACTATGCCCCACCTTTAGTGTCCTCCATAGACATATACAGGATCAGTGGTGGACACAGGGGGGCGGGGCATGGTCACATGCTCCTCCGTGTCAGCCATCTTATGGACAGACTTACCACAGAGCAGGGCAGTCCAGCTTCGAGGAAGGGAGTCTGATTTTAGCTCTATAAGGTACACGGGGAGCTGCTGTCAGTATATACAGTGAGTACACTTTCTAACACTGTACACTGACCTGTTTTACTATAAAGTGGCCAACCCCTTTAAGAACTTTCTCCCATCTGCATACAAATTCTTTGGAGCTACTATTGAGTTCTTTGCATTGTCACTATTGAGTTGTCTCCTACCAGGCCCTTCTCCCCCATAAATTGGGGGAGAGATGAGCTGTAGGAAGAATACTGGCTGTTACAAACTTCCATTTAAGAATTAAAGAATATGCTGTTCTCCTGGGAACTTTTTAGTGGAGTAGAATTTGTTGTGCCCTACTTCAGGTCTGTGCCTCAACAGAATCCTGTTTCTGAGCTCTACTGGCAGTTCTTTCCTCCTCATTCATTGGTTTTTGCTGTGATAAGATATGTATGTTTCTTTCTAAATCCTGTCCAGTGGGCACTTGATGCTGGGATTATCTGCAACATTGCACAGATATTGGGGGAGAAATTTGGGGTAATTTCCAATGCATTAGAAAAGCATTCCAAATGCATAGGTGTAAACCCAGCCTCATGTCCATGAAAGATTTTGTCTTTTCGTCTTCGTCAGAACCCGAGCATGCGGCATTTGATTACCGGTGGCTGCAGAAGTTGGATGCAGCCCTAAGGCTGCCTTGAAAACATGTATACAGCCATAGCCATAGGTTGAATCTATTTTTTCCAGGACTTAACAGGGCTGCATCCGACTTCTGCATCCATCGGTAATCAAATGATGCACGCTCGCGTTTGGACGAACCTTAGTGCGCAGGAGATTTGCTCATCTCTTATGGTCTTATTATCACTAGGGTTTGCCAAAATATTATTCTAGTGGTCCAAACTTTGGGACCCCCATTAATAATGAGAACAAATGGGCATAGGACCCTACTGCTGTTCAGAGAAAATATGTGAACAAGTAGCAATGGTTTAGTGGGTGTTATGACCCCTTCACCGCTAAAGATCGTGAAGTCCTCAGTTGTCATACCCCTACGGGTCAGTAAATGATGGCAACAGTATACCCCACTATTGCTTCAAATCCTGTGTACCTTGAACTCTTGAACTATGTTCTAGAAAACTGGAGCTGTTTGCTGTCTCATGGTTTAGGTGTATCATTTCCCATCCAGCAGTAAACACATTACGTGCTGACCTGTCATTGTCATCCAGATGACCCTTAGCAGTCAATATACTAATTACATTTGCTAATCTATCACCACGACCAACTGAAAAGGCAGAACTATGCAAAGACTCACATGGTCTTGTTGTAAACGTGTAACTATAGTCTTGAACTAATTTGACCTCATCTTGAATAGATTTTCATTTTTTGAACTAGTTGTCTACTTTATCTTCACCAAAATTCATTAGAAATCCACATAAAACATCTCATTTTTTTCAGTGAGGATCTGGAAATGGTGAAAGGTAGCAGTATATGTGGATTAGGCCCAATGAATGGGAGTAATTTATCTGCTCATATGTGGACTAATAAAGTGAAAATCCATGGAAGAAATCCAAGAATCAACCTCAGACTTTTGGGCTCAGTCCTGCCCATTCCTCCAGTGCTTGTCCCAGGTCTGCTGGCATCCTCACTCCTCCCTGCCTCTGCTGGTTCCTTCTGGCCTCTGCTGCAATGCCACCTCTGTCCACTAGGACGTGCCTGTGGCCACTTCATCCGTGTATCCAGTTCATCCCTAGGGCCAGAGAGTGTTTTACACGGGACCTGGTCATTTGGCCAGTGCCTGATGCTGCGTCTCTAAAGTATATGCTGATCCTCCAAGTTTTCTGACAAGGGACTAAGGCCTGTGTATGCTGAGGGGGTTGTCCAAGTCTTCAATGCCCTGCAATCCGCAGAGAGCTATCGGCACCAGACAGCGGTTGGAGAAGAGCTTCTCACCAACGTGCCCTACTGCAAACTCCCCAGGACCTAAGGATTAAACCAATGGCTGGCTTTTTCTAGGGCTCCTCCTGAGACCTGTGCTACTGGGTACCGCAACACCTTTCTCCTGCCATAACACCTGAAGCTTCTAGGTTACCTCAGAAGTAACTTTCCTGTGTAAATCTATGAAATGCTTATACAATTACATTAGGAAGTGATGTGTCACGGCCGCGGCGGCGTCCCGTGTTCCGGCCGCCGCCGCGACCTCCTCCTGCCCCATGCAGCTGCTGGGGTCCTTGTGCAGGGACCCGGCGCTGCTGCTAGTTCTGCCCCTGGGGGCGCCTCACCTCTCCTCCGCTCCTGTCTCTCACTGTACCGGCCGGCGCGCGCGTCCCCGCCTCCTAGGGCGCGCGCACGCCGGCTGTCTCAGATTTAAAGGGGCAGTGCGCTCCTAATTGGTCCACATGTCAATCATTCCCCTATAAGTTCCAGCCCTGCCCCACTACAGCTGTTGGAGCCTCTACATGCTTCCCATAGCTTTTGGCCCAGCCCCCTGTTGTTCCTGATTCCTATCCGCTACCTGGTCCCAAGTCCTTGTTCCTGATACCTATCCGCTACCTGGTCCCTAGTCCTTGTTCCTGGTTCCTGCTCCCCTGTCCCTCCATTGCTCCTGTGTTCAGCCTGTCACCTGCGGTTACATCTACAGACCTCTGCCAGCACCATCTCCTGCCTATTGCTCCTGCCACGCCTCACCTGCCGTCGCTAGCAACCAAGCCAGGGGTAGCGACCTGGGGGTCGCCTGCCGCAGCAAGTCCATCCCGCCTTGCGGCGGGCTCTGGTGAAAACCAGCGGCCCCTTAGACTCCGCTCCCTGGTGAGGTTAGTGCCATCGCTGGTGACGGTCCAGTGGATCCACTACTCCAGGCGTTACAGTAGGCTCCAACCATGGATCCCGGCGAGGTGCCTGATATCCATGACATAGCCCGAGTGGTCGCCCAACAGGCGCAACAAATCCAGCAACAGTCGCAGCAGATCCAGCAACTCACTGCCGCCTTACAGCAGCATACTACAGCCCAGCGCTCACCACCTCCTGCTGCTTTTTCTACACTTCGACTGGCTCTCCCAAGTAAATACTCTGGTGACTCCAAGTTGTGCAGAGGATTCCTGACCCAATGCACCATGCATATCGAACTTCTAAGCAGTCAGTTTGCCACCGAGCGCTCTAAAGTGGCTTTCATCATCAGCCTATTGGAAGGTAGAGCTCTGGCCTGGGCCACACCACTGTGGGACCGTGATGATCCTGTGGCTGCTAATCTCCGAATTTTCCTGGCCGATTTCCGCTCTGTCTTTGAGGAACCTGCCCGTGCGTCTTAGGCTGAGACTGCCCTCCTCAACCTATCCCAAGGAACTTCCTCTGTTGGTGACTACGCCATCCAGTTCCGCACCCTGGCGGCAGAATTAGACTGGAATGAGGCCGCTCTAATAGCCACCTTCAAGAAGGGCCTGTCCAGTCGGGTGAGAGACGTGCTTTCCGCCCGAGACCTACCTACCTCCCTGAACGAACTCATCCTACTGGCCACCAGGGTCGATACTCGTTTTTCTGAGAGAGAGGAGGAGGTCTGACATGAACGGCGACTAGGCCTGTCCCGTCGCCATCACCAGCTGGCGCCGGTCTTCCAGAATCCTGACGTTCCGGAGTCCCAGTCGACTCCTGAGATTCCTATGCAGGTGGAACGGGCTCACCTGACGCCTTATGAAAGAATTCGTCGTCTGGAGCTGAATCTCTGCCTCTACTGCGGTGGTTCGGATCACTTTCGGCTGAGATGTCCCCAACGTCCTCAAGCGTCCGGGAAACTCCAGCACCTAGGTCCGGTGGGAGAGGTCTCCCTAAGTGTGAATGCCACCTCTCCAAGTTTGTCTGTGCCAGTCTCCATCCAGACACCCTCAGGACAAACTCACAAGACTACTGCCTTTCTCGATTCTGGGTCAGCAGGCAATTTTATTGCAGCTACATTGGTCCAGAGATGGCGGCTACCCGTGACCCCACTAGCCAGACCCCTGACTATCTCCTCGGCGAGATTCTTACCGACCATGTGCACTACCAGACCGCACCTCTAGTCCTCCAGGTGGGCACTTCACATCTGGAAAAGATCTCCTTCTACGTCCTGCCCCATTCTTCTTCCACCATCCTCCTGGGACTCCCTTGGCTGCAATTACATGCCCCTAAGCTGGACTGGAGAACCGGGAAGATTCTTAGTTGGGGTCAGGACTGTTCCAACCAGTGTCTGAGGTCACCTCAGCCCAAGTACTCTATGTTGTCACCCGAGCCCGCCAAGCCTTTATCCGGCCTACCGGCGGAATACCAAGACTTGCCTGATGCCTCCATCTGCAGGCAAGAAAGAGGGGGAGGCCAAAGGGGGGGGGGGTACTGTCACGGCCGCGGCGGCGTCCCATGTTCCGGGCCGCCGCTGTGACCTCCTCCTGCCCCATGCAGCCGCCGGGGTCCTTGTGCAGGGACCCGGCGCTGCTGCTAGTTCGGCCCCTGGGGGCGCCTCACCTCTCCTCCGCTCCTGTCTCTCACTGTGCCGGCTGGCGCGCGCGTCCCCGCCTCCTAGGGCGCCGGCTGTCTCAGATTTAAAAGGGCAGTGCGCTCCTAATTGGTCCACATGTCAATCATTCCCCTATAAGTTCCAGCCCTGCCCCACTACAGGTGTTGGAGCCTCTACATGCTTCCCATAGCTTTTGGCCCAGCCCCCTGTTGTTCCTGATTCCTATCTATGATTCCTAGGTAATAGGCTGAATCCCGGAATTTCAGGCGGTACCCAGGCTGTCTTCTTCTTCCCCACGGAAGGGGATTGAATGTGAAATGTTCAACAAGGTTTGAGTTCTATAGAACCTAAGATTTCCCGATGTTGGATCATCTCTAGTTAGGACCAGTACTTTATGGCTGTAGGAGACTGAAGCTAGACTATAGTGAGGACCACAACTCTACGTAAATCATCCACCAGGAGCCAAACCTTGTAGACATCATACTTCAGGTGACAGGAAACCCACTAGACACGATATTGTAACTAAGGTTTGACCTTTTGGAACCTTTTTAACAAGTGTGTTGCTCCCTCGTCATTCAGCCAACCAACAGCGGCATGGGATTTTGCCCTTTGAAGACCCTCAAGCCATAGTTACCATGACAGAGATGTGACACCACAAGGCCCGCCTATGCCACAAGTGCATCTCCCCAGCTATCCATTCCAGCTTACCCCTTCCACCTGGGTTAGTCACTGCATAGTGCTATATTTCTCCTATGATGGCGTATTTTGCTGGCTTTAGTAGGTGAACTAATGATGAAGATGCTGGAGCTGTAAGCAATAAACTCATTTCTGGCCGTACATCACAATGCTAGATTACCACTGTACCAAGAATATCCACAATGATCAGAGAGAATTGGATTAATGTGTATACATATATTTCAGAATGGCATACTTTACTCCGGGCTTTCTTTCTTTAGATGATAGATAAATAAGAGAAGAGGGGGAATCTATGTTATACATTGCCAAGAGGCCATTAGGCGGGAAGCAATTCTCCAACCACTGTCAGAACACAAAGAAGAGCGCTGCACTTAAAGGCTTTCACAGAGATCATTCAGTAAACTATAAGTCTACCCTGAGGCAAAGGCGATGATGTCTTGGCCTTAAGCCTAATGTTTCAATACTTATCATACTGTAGCATTCAGCACATCACCTGCAGTATGGCTGACTTATGGGAGGACAGGCCTGAGCAATATTTCTGCTAGAGTTGCCATGTCTGGTTTGTTAATAAATCCTTTTCTACCCTTTGAAAGTGGTACTATTACATTAATAATAATCCTATTTATGTAGCACCAGCATATTCTGCAGCAATTTACAATTCCGAAGGTATGTTTACACAGTTTACACTATTGTGGATACAAGGAAACGGTTAACTTTAAAGGGGTTGTCTAGTAAAAATATTTTTCTTTTAAATTAAAAGGTTTCAGTAAGTTATATAGATTTGTAATTTACTTCTAATTAAAAATCTTAGGTCTTCCCATACTTATCAGCTGCTGCACATCCTGCAGGAAGTGGTATTTCTTTTCAGTCTGACACAGTGCTCTCTGCTGCCACCACTATCCGAGACAGGAACTTTCCAGAGCAGGAAAGATTTTCTATGGGAATTTGCTACTGCTCTGGACAGTTCCTGTCTTTGACAGAGATGTCAGCAGAGAGCACTGTGTCAGACAATATTTTTTGCAGGACATACAGCAGCTGATAAGTATGTGAAGACTTGAGATTTTTAAATAGAAGTCAATTACAAATCTGTAGAACTTTCAGAAAGCAGTTAATTTGAAAGAAAAACATTTTCGCTGGAGTCTTCTCTGTCAACATCATATATGAAGCTTAGATGGGGAGCCAGGCAAGAGTAGAGGATTCATTGCCATTGCCAACAATAGAAACTTGTATATGGCTATAGATTCCATAGGTATTGCAGAATTAATAAAAATTAAAGCGAATGAAAAATTAACATCCAAATGTGCTGGATTTCTTCTCTGTTGCATCAAAAGGACCATACTCTTAAGATTACAGCTATAACTCCCATCCTCCCCATATACATAAATGTTCATTTGTTTTCTATGGAGAGGAAGGATAAGCTGCGGCCTAATAGAAAGGGGGTTGGGCAGTGAAAATCAACCACACCCGACCCCATACAGTTTATACTGATGGACAAACCTGTCTTTTAGATATACCTTTAGATATAATTGACATATCATTTTAATTTATATTCCTTTAATTATATGATTTTTTTTCTGGTGTATTGCACTGCTTGGGGTCTACATTTGCTGTTTAAATGGGTTGTTTCCCCAATTCAGCTTATTTATATTGTCAGCATATTTAAAGCCCCTTTTACACGCTGTGCTGTCAGTGCTCTTATGCTCCTCGTTCCCCGCTCACTGCCAGCGCTAATACACGTGTTGGCAGTGAGCGGGTGAGTGTAGGGGGGGGCAACGGGGAGCTGTGGGGGGGGCTGCCCGAGTGATCGCTAGAGCCTATAGAAGATAGCAGCGGGCCAATCAGTGCTGCCGTGCATTGATTGGCTGAAGAGGGGAGCCGGGAATTTCAAACGGCTCCTCTTCAGCCAATCAGTGCTGCCTTGCATTGATTGGCTGAAGACGGGAGCCGGGAATTTCAAACGGCTCCTCTTCAGCCAATCAGTGCTGCCTTGCATTGATTGGCTGAAGAGGGGAGGTGGGAATTTCAAACGGCTCCTCTTCAGCCAATCAGTGCTGAAAAGGAGGCGTTGGAAATTCCCGGCTCCCCTCTTCAGCCAATCAGTGTACTGAAGAGCGGAGCCGGGGATATCGGAAGACCTGCTGCGCGGAGCAGGTAACGTATGCCCGCGGGTCGGCGGGGGCGCTCGGAGCGGCGGCGGGTGGCAATCGGAGCAGCGGCGGGGGGGTGATCAAAGCGGCGGCAGGGGTGGTGATCAGAGCGGCGGCGGCAGCGGTGATCAGAGCGGCGGCGGCGGGGATGGTGATCGAGCCGGCACAGGGGACTGCGGATGAGTGGGGGGCCGGGTTGCGAGCGGGGGCCGGGCGGCAGGCGGGGCTGCAGGCGGCGGGCGGCCGGACTATCCCGCGACGACTGTTTACACGGAACGATCTGCAAATTTTTTGTGAACAACGATTTGATGACATGTTGAAAGATCAAAACGAAGGATTTCTTGTCCGTCGTTTGATCGTTCGCTGCGTTTACACGTCGATTATCGTTTGAATTCGGTCGTTATCGCACAAATTTGCACGATAATCGTTACGTGTAAACGCAGCATTAGTCATTAATTGCTGATTAGCAGAATGTGAACATCTGGCACTCCCAACGATCAGCTGTTCAGCACCAGAAGCAGTTGGCTCCATTCACTGTATAGTAGAGAAGCTGACCTGCAGTGATTGCCATGCCACTACTACTATATAGTGAATGGAGCCAACTACTTTTGGTGTAATGCAGGCACTAAACGCCGCCAATAAGCAATTCATAGCATATGTTATGGATAGGCCATCAATCCCAGCAAGGCATCAGCTGTATCCATGTCCTAAAGATGTGGACATAGTTGAAAGTGGGAGAGAGCTGGGAATCTCTTCTAAGAGCGTAGTCATAAAATGCCCAGGTCATTGTCTTGGCACTCCCTGGTGTCCCTGTATCATTAGACACATCTTATACATACAGGCTATAAGGCAGCTCACATACTAGAGAACCAATTCTGTACAGGCTCTGTGCCCACATTTCCGCTGTATATATGAGGCATCATTTTGACATTTTTTTTGATGGCCGTGGAATAATAATAAAAAAAAGAAGAGCACTGATAAAAAAAAAAAAATAATAACTTGCATAATACAGACGTTGTATGAAAGAATAAATGCGCCCCCGTTACTTAAATTTACATTGTCATTTGTAATTTCCATGCCACTTTAAATTCTTTAATAATTGCTTATTAAATTGCCATCAGCGTGAAGATGATAATTTCCAGCAGAATCACTTGTCACTTCCTCAAATTATATTACAATGAAGCGAGAAAATAGATTCTGTTGTAACAATTGAAGTGAAATCCCACATTTTTTTTTCTTTTTATTAAATAGCGAATAATAAAATAACAGAAGGTGACAAGTACGGTCCAGTTCATTTCAATGAGAATGTCAGGTTTCAAAATGCAATATTATTATCATCCCCAGACTAGTGATGACTTGTGTATGGGTGCCAGTGCTAGTCCAAATACTATGTGTGCCATACCTGATGAAAGGTCCCTTCATTTCTGATATGAAATGTGTTGTTTTGTGCCTGTGCTAACAATAAAGAGAAAGGAGCTATAATTTATCTTCACATTATTCTTGGGCATTCTGGTCCATGGTTTTTTATTCTCCCAAAACATGAATTACTAACTGCCAATTTGTAACATAATAAGAAGACATAATAAAATAATGAATCCTAATCACGAATCCCAATGAATCCTGTATAGTACTGTGTTTCCCTGAAAATAAGACAGTCATTTTCATGGTATATCTCGAGATTGGCACCACACAAGCATGTTGAGAGAGACGGGTGAGCAGCATGGGAGGGAGGGAGGTGAGCAGCACAGGAGGGAGAGGGGTGAGCAGCACAGGAGGGAGAGAGGTGAGTGGCACGTGAGGAAGAGAGGTGAGCGGAACGGGAGGGAGAGAGGTGAGCAGAACGGGAGGGAGAGAGGTGAGCGGCACGGGAGGGAAGACTGGCGAGCAGCACAGAAGGGAGATGATTGAGCGGCATGGGAGGGAGAGAGGTGAGCAGCACGGGAGGGAGAGGGGTGAGCGGCATGGGAGGGAGACGGGTGAGCGGCATGGGAGGGAGAGGGGTGAGTGGCATGGGAGGGAGAGGGTTGAGTGGCACGGGAGATAGAGAGGTGAGCGGCACGGTAGGGAGACTGGTGAGCGGCATGGGAGAGGGGGGAGCGGCAGGGGAGGGAGAGAGGTCAGCATGGGAGGGAGAGAGGTGAGCAGCACGGGAGGGAGAGAGGTGAGCAGCACAGGAGGGAGGGAGGTGAGCAGCACGGGAGGGAGAGAGGTGAGCAGCACGGGAGGGAGAGAGGTGAGCAGCACGGGAGGGAAGACTGGTGAGCAGCACGGGAGGGAGAGAGGTGAGCAGCACGGGAGGGAGGGAGGTGAGCAGCACGGGAGGGAGAGAGGTGAGCAGCACGGGAGGGAGAGAGGTGAGCAGCACGGGAGGGAGAGAGGTGAGCAGCACGGGAGGGAGGGAGGTGAGCAGCACGGGAGGGAGAGAGGTGAGCAGCACGGGAGATAGAGAGGTGAGCGGCACGGTAGGGAGACTGGTGAGCGGCATGGGAGAGGGGGGAACGGCAGGGGAGGGAGAGAGGTCAGCATGGGAGGGAGAGAGGTGAGCAGCACGGGAGGGAGAGAGGTGAGCAGCACGGGAGGGAGGGAGGTGAGCAGCACGGGAGGGAGAGAGGTGAGCAGCACGGGAGGGAAGACTGGTGAGCAGCACGGGAGGGAAGAATGGTGAGCAGCACGGGAGGGAAGACTGGTGAGCGGCATGGGATGGAGACAGGTGAGTGGCAGGGGACAATCACGGGGGAGGGGGTGAGCGGTGGCGTGTGGTGGACGGCCTTACTTTAGGTGAGGGCTTAACGTTCAGGGTGAAGGTGCCTTATTTTCATGGGGTGCCATACTTTGGGCTACTTGGCAGATTAGATTGGGTGTCTTATTTAAGGAGGATGCTTTATTTTGGGGGGAAACACAGTACCTATAACTTGTAAGATTATCATTATAAGAGGTGAGCAAATTTTGTGTGAATTCACTGTAACTGTACTATGGTTTAGTCTAGATTGGAGCCTTACTGCAGTAACAACAATAACTGTTACTAACAATGTCAAAGAAACTATGCTTGGTCAGTGGCCAGCCGGAGGTCGGTACACAGGTAGCAGCGATGTGGTGGAGACAAATGTGATCAGTAATCAGCCAGAGGTCGCTACACAGTTAACAGCAATGTGGTTGGAGGTTTACACAGGAACGTAGTCGAATAACAGATCAGTGGGGTGAATCACCTAAGGCAGGAAGCACTATTAGCTCGCAAGGAGGAAGTGGAAAGGCTGGGCTTATATGAGAAGTCCAGGAATGGAGCCAATGAAGAATGCAAGACTGAAAGTTATGGCTGTTTTAAGGGCTCCCTTGGGTGGTATCCAATTTCTGCAGCCACAGGAATCAAATGCTTCAGGTTTGGATAACGTTGCCAAACCCATATATTTTAACAAATTTGCTCAACGCTACTTGTAGGCCATTCATGCTCTGCTAGAATTTCTGGGAAGAAACAGCACCACTACTTACTGTATGGAAGCAGGGAGTCTCTGCTCCCGTACATAGTTTCTGTGCCCCCCCCCCCCCCTTCTTTCAGGCAATGTTTTATGGGAAGATGTATGCAAATTAGCTCTATTTTATTAGAAGGAATATTATGTCATATTATCCGAACCTGAGACTCCTCCATTTAGAATTGGGTGCCAAACAATTGTAGTAGCTGTACATGGTCATGATCCACATTACCTAGAAGCAGGTCAAACTACTGTATAAGGGCTGAGTAAAATTGGGATACATTTTTAGAAATATAGAAACTGAAGGACCAATATGTTCCTTATCTCTTATATTTGGTCTTAGGTTTTCTGTGTGTGAGATCTGGCAGTCCAGAGAAAGATTTATCTGTGTTGTACATCACAGCCATATGTGATAGCCATATGTTCCCCCTGATGTATTAATCTACAAATATTCTGCTAATAATCGCTTAGCGAAAACACCACTTCCACCCCATAAGCTTTTCAATTGACAAGCAAGCAGGGGGCAGGCAATAAAATCTGATAGACACAAGATGTCAGTGACATAAATAAAGCATTACAGGTCTGCCACATTTACCATGTTTTGGGAGACGGCATCATTAATTATTGGGTATTTGGGCTTAGCACCCGCTAAATTGCTGCATGTTTTTATAATATCCACCCTGAAGCTGGGAATTACAGTAGAAGACTAGTTCACCCACAGTTAGGAATTACAGTAGAGGACTAGTGCACCCTACCGCTGGAAATTACAGTAGAAAACTAGTGCATCCCAGAACTGGGAATTACAGTAGAGGACTAGTGCACCCCAGAACTGGGAATTACAGTAGAGGACTAGTGCACCCCAGAACTGGGAATTACAGTAGAGGACTAGTGCACCCACAGCTGGGAATTACAGTGGAGGACTAGTGCACCCACAGCTGGGAATTACAGTAGAGGACTAGTGCACCCCAGAACTGGGAATTACAGTAGAGGACTAGTGCACCCACAGCTGGGAATTACAGTGGAGGACTAGTGCACCCACAGCTGGGAATTACAGTGGAGAACTAGTGCACCCACAGCTGGGAATTATAGTAGAGGACTAGTGCACCCACAGCTGGGAATTATAGTAGAGGACTAGTGCACCCACAGCTGGGAATTACAGTGGAGGACTAGTGCACCCCAGAACTGGGAATTACAGTAGAGGACTAGTGCACCCCAGAACTGGGAATTACAGTAGAGGACTAGTGCACCCCAGAACTGGGAATTACAGTAGAGGACTAGTGCACCCCAGAACTGGGAATTACAGTAGAGGACTAGTGCACCCTACCGCTGGAAATTACAGTAGAAAACTAGTGCACCCCAGAACTGGGAATTACAGTAGAGGACTAGTGCACCCCAGAACTGGGAATTACAGTAGAGGACTAGTGCACCCTACCGCTGGAATTTACAGTAGAAAACTATTGCACCCCAGAACTGGGAATTACAGTAGAGGACTAGTCCACCCCAGAACTGGGAATTACAGTAGAGGACTAGTGCACCCCAGAACTGGGAATTACAGTAGAGGACTAGTGCACCCTACCGCTGGAAATTACAGTAGAAAACTAGTGCACCCCAGAACTGGGAATTACAGTAGAGGACTAGTGCACCCCAGAACTGGGAATTACAGTAGAAGACTAGTGCACCCACAGCTGGGAATTATAGTAGAGGACTAGTGCACCCACAGCTGGGAATTATAGTAGAGGACTAGTGCACCCACTGCTGGGAATTATAGTAGAGGACTAGTGCACCCACAGCTGAAAATTATATTAGAGGACTAGTGCACCCACAGCTGGGAATTACAGTGGAGGACTAGTGCACTCACAGCTGGGAATTACAGTGGAGGACTAGTGCACTCACAGCTGGGAATTACAGTGGAGGACTAGTGCACCCACAGTTAAAAATTACAGTGGAGGACTAGTGCACCCACAGCTGGGAATTACAGTGGAAGACTAGAGCACCGTACAACTGGGAATTACAGAAGACTAGTGCAACCACAGCTGGGAATTACAGTAGAGGACTAGTGCACCCACAGCTGGGAATTACAGTAGAGGACTAGTGCACCCACAGCTGGGAATTACAGTGGAGGACTAGTGCACCCACATCTTGGAATTACAGTAGAAGGTTAGTGCACCCTATAGCTGGAAATAACAGAAGACTAGTGCAACCACAGCTGGGAATTACAGTAGAGGACTAGTGCACCCACAGCTGGGAATTACAGTAGAGGACTAGTGCACCCACAGCCGGGAATTACAGTAGAAGACTAGTAAACCCACAGCTGGGAATTACAGTGGAGGACTAGTGCACCCACAGCTGGGAATTACAGTAGAGGACTAGTGCACCCCAGAACTGGGAATTACAGTAGAGGACTAGTGCACCCCAGAACTGGGAATTACAGTAGAGGACTAGTGCACCCTACCGCTGGAAATTACAGTAGAAAACTAGTGCACCCCAGAACTGGGAATTACAGTAGAGGACTAGTGCACCCCAGAACTGGGAATTACAGTAGAGGACTAGTGCACCCACAGCTGGGAATTACAGTAGAGCACTAGTGCACCCACAGCTGGGAATTATAGTAGAGGACTAGTGCACCCACAGCTGAAAATTATATTAGAGGACTAGTGCACCCACAGCTGGGAATTACAGTAGAGGACTAGTGCACCCACAGCTGGGAATTATAGTAGAGGACTAGTGCACCCACAGCTGGGAATTATAGTAGAGGACTAGTGCACCCACTGCTGGGAATTATAGTAGAGGACTAGTGCACCCACAGCTGAAAATTATATTAGAGGACTAGTGCACCCACAGCTGGGAATTACAGTGGAGGACTAGTGCACTCACAGCTGGGAATTACAGTGGAGGACTAGTGCACCCACAGCTGGGAATTACAGTGGAGGACTAGTGCACTCACAGCTGGGAATTACAGTGGAGGACTAGTGCACCCACAGTTAAAAATTACAGTGGAGGACTAGTGCACCCACAGCTGGGAATTACAGTGGAAGACTAGAGCACCGTACAACTGGGAATTACAGAAGACTAGTGCAACCACAGCTGGGAATTACAGTAGAGGACTAGTGCACCCACAGCTGGGAATTACAGTAGAGGACTAGTGCACCCACAGCTGGGAATTACAGTGGAGGACTAGTGCACCCACATCTTGGAATTACAGTAGAAGGTTAGTGCACCCTATAGCTGGAAATTACAGAAGACTAGTGCAACCACAGCTGGGAATTACAGTAGAGGACTAGTGCACCCACAGCTGGGAATTACAGTAGAGGACTAGTGCACCCACAGCCGGGAATTACAGTAGAAGACTAGTAAACCCACAGCTGGGAATTACAGTGGAGGACTAGTGCACCCACAGCTGGGAATTACAGTGGAGGACTAGTGCACCCACAGCTGGGAATTATAGTAGAGGACTAGTGCACCCACAGCCGGGAATTACAGTAGAAGACTAGTAAACCCACAGCTGGGAATTACAGTAGAAGACTAGTGCACCCACAGCTGGGAATTACAATAGAAGACTAGTGCACCCAAAGCTTGAAATTACAGTAGAGGACTAGTGCACCACACAGCTGGGAATTACAATAAAGGACACGTGCACCCAACAGCTGGGAATTACAGTAGAAGACTAGTGCACCCCACAGCTGGGAATTACAGTAGAGGACTAGTGCACCCCACAGCTGGGAATAACAGTAGAGGTCTAGTACACCCACAGCTGGGAATTACAGTAGAGGTCTAGTGCACCCAACAGCTGGGAATTATAATAAAGGACATGTGCACCCAACAGCTGGGAATTACAGTAGAAGACTAGTGCACCCCACAGCTGGGAATTACAGTAGAAGACTAGTGCACCCCACAGCTGGGAATTACAGTAGAGGTCTAGTGCACCCAACAGCTGGGAATTACAGTAGAAGACTAGTGCACCCAACAGCTGGACATTACAGTAGAGGATCAGTGGATTCATACCTGGGAACTACAGCTGAAGACTAGTGCACCCAACAGCTGGATATTACAGTAGAGGACCAGTGGATCTATACCTGGGAATTACAGTAGAAGACTAGTGCACCCCACAGCTGGAAATTACAGTGGAGGACTAGTAGACCCATAGCTGGGAATTATAGTCGAAGACTAGTGCACCTCACAGATGGGAATTACAATAAAGGGCATGTGCACCCAACAGCTGGGAATTACAGTAGAAGAATAGTGCACCCCACAGCTGGGAATGACAGTGGAGGACTTGTGCACCCAACAGCTGGGAATTACAGTAGAAGAATAGTGCACATCACAGCTGGGAATGACAGTGGAGGACTTGTGCACCCCACAGCTGGAAATTGCGCTAGAAGACTAGTTCATCCCACAACTGGAAATTACAGAAGACTAGTGAACCTTACAGCTGGAAATTACAGTAGAGGACTAGGGGATCCATAGCTCAATCTCAAACGGCCATTTTGGCGAACAAACGGAAATCATTCATTCAAATACACAGAAAGACATTTGTTACTTGTGTTCGTTCTTGCGGTCGTCCTCACTCATTTCAAAGCTATTACTCCTGCAGAACCTATTGGAACGACTGAATGACATGTTATTACACCAAACTAATTTAGGTCCAGGTCTAAACAAGCGATCAACGATTTCTTGTTAGTCATTTAATCGTTGCCTGCAATTACATGAGCATGAAAGGTCTAGTGGGAAGACCCCAGTCATTGTGACTACCGTGACTCAGACAGTGATAAGACTATGCCAAGGAACTTCCACTCTCAGCATTCCTTCCCAGCTTGTCACCATCCTGAGCTCCTGATTCCATCCTCCCCAGGATGGAGCCTCTTATCTGAGAAAACTTCTCATATCTTAGACTGGTTTTAACAAAACATTTTGTTCGCATGAGGATTCTGCTTGAGCAAGCATTTTAGTCAAAAAGTTGAAATTTTGTGTAATTGATTATAATCGCTCAGGCGAGATTGATGATGAAGTTGTATTTTTATACACGATAAGCTGTGAACTCTCAAAAACGAGACATTTTAGTGGCATAGTAGCTGTTTGCAGTGTGCAGTGTATAGTTATAACACATTACTGGATGAAGGATAAATTACATGGCTTCTGGTTTAGCATTTTTGAAAGCACAATTTCTTGTTGATGCACATTAAATGTTTGTAGCAGATATGAACTATGAATTTTGAAAAATATAAAGGAAGGAGCTATGTTCCTCCCTAGTGCTGGATTTGCTCCTAGCTTAGGCTCAAAAACTGCTGTAGCATTTTTTTTAAAATGGCCTTAGACCTTATTCACACGTTCTGTTGAAGTTGAAGCCCATTGCTGTCTATTGAGCTATTCACATGTCCCTTTTTTTCACGGATTTGCAATCAGTTCTCTGAAAAAATAGGACATGTCATAACTCGGATAAGATACCGGCTCGGATTCCCCCTTAGAAGTCTATGAGATCCGTGTTTTCCACGGATAGCACGGATGTCAGATCTGTGCAATCTGTGAAAAACACGGATCTTATAGACTTCTAAGTGATGTTATCAGTGTAATTTAAAAAACTTTAAACAGATTCGTGAAAAACATGGAAACTGATGCATAACGGATGCGATCACGGATGATTTTTCACGAATCATGGAGGTAGATTGTGGACTTCATCCACGGACCTTCAAAATCACTGAACGCATGAATAAAGGCCTAAAAGTTATTTTTTCTGGCTCCCAACTTTCTACTTGGTTATTACATTGCTCAAAAAATAGAGACAAAACTAAAACAACACAATACAACTCCAAGTACATCAAACTTCAGTGAAATCAAAGGGGAACATTTATTCAGTCAGGCATTTTCTGCGCCGGGCTTAAAAATGTCCCCGCAGTGCCAACGGCGCACTGCCTCTACATAAATCCTGTGCGCACCAGTGTGCACACGGAGAGAAACCTATGCCAGTCCACCCCTCAATAGTGAACTCTTTATTCATGCATATATTCACATTTTCTAGCACTTGTGATTTCTTAATGTCTCTGATAACCCCTTTGGGCTATGTTCACATGCTGTAAAATAACGGCCACCATATTAATTTAAAATAACGGTTGTTATTTTCAATCTTTAATCATTTCCCTTGAAGTCTATGGAAACAGTAGATGTTGGTTCTCACAATGCATAAAATAGCATTCTCTGTTCGCAAGCAGACGTCAAATTAATATTTGTGTCATTGATTTGCGGCTGTTTATGTTTAAACGTTTATAAGGAAAACTATAAATTACACTTTGAGGCTATGTTCATACTACGTATAGAGACCGGCCGTTCCGTGACCCGGCCGGGTCACGGAACGGCCGTTCTCTGCCCGGATCATCCCGGCCGGTACTTGAGTACCGTCCGGATGACCTTTCGGTCGCAGGGTTCTGATGCGGGCGCATCAGCGCGCGCCCGCATCAGAACCTCCCATAGCACACAGTGAAGCGAGCGGCCGGAGCCGCTCGCTTCACTGTGTGAACTGACAGGTCTTTCTGCGGTCGGAATTCACTGAATTCCAGATGCAGAAAACTGACGTCAGTTGTTTGCGGCGGCGTATGGGATCCCGGCTGGGATCCCATAGCTTAATAGGCTGTGTTCCGTTGTTTTTTCTTTGGTTTGATAACCTAGTTTTTTTATACACGTCAAAAGTACAAACATTGTCCTTGTTAACAATGGTACAAAGTGTCCAAAAATGGTCAGGGAAGGACGTGCAGGGATTTTTAAATAGTATTTTTATGTTCCTTGAAGTATCACAGCACCCAGACCAACAATAAAACTTTCCGTCAATGCTCCACAATTCGTGAGTTGCGCCATTGATGCGTTCCTGTGATTGTGTCACAATGTTTGTTCTTTTATCCATGTTCTTTTACTGTCACCTTTCAAGGGTAATACAAAGATGGCGCATAATCGCATCAAAGCGAAACATTGTTTCCAGCCCTCGTAGTTAGCAGCGGATGTTGAATATTGGACCTGAGGGTTGCAGTTTATTCGAGAATGTAGGCAGACAAAGACATCAAAGTGGAGTTTCTATAAAGTGTTCTGTAAGGTGGGCACAGCAGTGTTTCTGAAGAATAACCTAAAAAAAAATAAGTGTCTGAACGTTAAAGCTAGAACATTCTACACAGACGTATGTGCCGCTCACAAACATCATGTATAGAGATATGCAGCAGAGCAAAGTCATATGCATTCTTGAATAAAAAAAAAATACACCCTCTTAGAATTGTATGATTTTACGTTTTAGAATATAGCAAAAAAAAAATCTGGTCCTTAAAATGTATGAAACACTCACCATTAAAAAATCTTCTTTATTCGTGCAAAAAAATAAAAACTTGCAGGGTGCACAGTAGACTGCGTGGACGCCAGTCAATTACTGAAAAGTGTAACAGCCATTTCTCAGGCGCATGCGCGCTTCCTCAGACATTAGTCTGAAGAAGCGCAAACGCGTGAGAAACGGTTTTTACACTTTTCAGTGATTGATTGGCGTCCAAGCCGACTGCTACAGACCCTGCAAGTTTTTATGGTTTTGCATGAATGAAGAAGATTTTAATGGTGATTGCCTCCTTGTATTCTCTTAATTCATGGATCTTCTGAAGCTTGTCCTTGCTTGCATTCCTCGGCTCTCCAGAGCACCATTCGGCCCACCCACCAGCTCAGATGCTCACATCTACTAATGCATATGCATAAGCGGGCAGATTGGAAAATGAATGAGGAGGCTTGAGCATGAGCCTTTTGGGCAGGCTCTTGGGGAGCCAAGGAACACCCCCAGTGCTGCTAAAGAGTTCATTTACATATTTTTATAGGGTCAAATATGCAGTAACCTGCTAAGAGTGCGTTAACACAGAAAGATTTATCTGACAGATTTTGGAAGCCAAAGCCGGGAATGGATTTGAAAAGAGGATGGATTGTAGTCTTTTCTTTATGACCTGATCCCTGTTTATAGTCTGTTCCTGGTTTTGGCTTCAAAGATCTGTCAGATAAATTTGTCTGTGTAAACGCACCATTATAGTTTTCATTTAAGGCTATGTTCCCACTTCTGGAACATAGCGGGGAAAGGTGGATGTCTCATAATATGGATGGCTGCTAATAATGTTCATGATCTTTCTTAGACGACCGTCTTCCCCCTAAAAGTGGGAACACAGCCTTAAAAGAGGCCAAATGCAAAAAAAAAAAAAAAAGAAAAAACACATGGCTGATTTTTTTTTCTTTTTAGCTTTTTAAAAGGAATATATAGTCTAGATTTCTTTTTACTTATTAGAGCCAGATATGGCAACAGTGTCTTTGACTGAGCTAGCAGCATTCAGTGACATGTTTTATAACAAACCTCATGGACATAGACACAATGAACATCTCCAGACCGTATTCTTTGTATAGGACGCACTTGTAAGTATGCTCTGTGACCTCTGTGACCCGTGGAAAGGTCATTCTTCCCATAGTCTGCCCCATAGTAACCATCACAGACAGAAGTGGAAGCCTCATCTTAGGTTCAAGACCAATGGCCATAATAAAAACTGCAGGAATTCATGATTATTTTATAACACTTATCGAAAAATTTTAAATTTGTAAAAACATCACCAACAACATCAGAAAACCTCACCAAAAATTATGTTTAACATTGACTTAAACAATAGGTGATTTTCTGATGACACGTTCTTATGATATATTCAACCTTTTTTGTTGCTGAAAATACAGGTGTTTTATGCAAATGACTGAAGTGTACACATTTCATGACCATATTTTTTGACGCCTGTCATTCTGAGTCTGAAAAAACGGGTGTATTATGCAAATTGGTTTACACTGCGTTTTGCAGATGAAAAAACTGATGTACTTGTGTGCACCCGTTTTGATCCATTTTTTATTGACTTCCATTTTTCCATTTCCAGTACACAAAAACGTGGTCGACCACATTTTTGGTGTATGCTAAAAAAAAGGATGCATTTGATTCGTTTTCAATTTTTTGTTATAATGGAAGTCAATGGAAAAATGGACATGCACATAAATACATCCATATTTTTTTATCCTTTTTTTTTTCTAAAATGGATGGGGAAAAAAAGGATTGCAAAGAACGCAGGGTGAACCAAGCCAAAATATAGTCGTAAAACTACAGAAAAAAGGAGGTGTGAACACAACCGTAGACTGTCTATTCTAAGCTTACACGGTCAAATATTAGACATTCTTAGCAAATCTTCCTCACTCTATGCCAGAAAAAATACTGCTGTAAAAGTGTCTATTTTCTATAAATAAAATAACTATGAATGAAGTAAAACCCAACTCCCTCCCCTACACATGTCCATTTCCCAATCCTCCCTTCCCTCTTCATCATCATTCTGCACAGTGGAGAGTCCGGAGACACCGCCATACATCAGACTTCCATTAAACGCGGCCAATTATGCAGATTCTCCTAAATTCATTTTGAATGAAAAGGAAGATTGATTGCAAAGACAAAGTATTTACATAGCGAGCGATTCTCCTGATCTCTAAATTGCAAGCTTGAATCGAGAAGGATGGAGGCTTGTTTGCAAACTTGATACCTGAGGAATGGAAAGCTTTGTCAATAAGAGAACATGACTGCATGGCAGCAAAGCCAAGGCTAGCAAGACAAATGTCTGGGAGACGTTCAATAGTGGTAGTAATGGAGGTGGGGACTAATATAATACAGAGCTAGGCCTGCATACTGCGCATTACTCTTATAGAGTTATATATATTATACAGTGGTGCCTTGGATTACGAACATAATTCGTTCCGGGACCGTGCTTGTAATCCAAATCAACTCTTAAACCAAAGCAAATTTTCCCATAAGAAATCCTAGAAATGCAGACAATTGGTTCCACACCCCAAAAATAATGATTTATTATTCTGAATAACATGTAAAACAAATGAAACAAACATTCAGAAACAGCAGAATATGTGATATTATAAGTTAAAGAAAGTTCACCTGGGCTCAGCGATGCAGTGCTTGAATAAACTTGCTTTATTTTAAGATCCAAAGAACAACGGAGACATATAGTGCGCTCTCTCAGACCCACGCCAACGCGTTTCCGGTACGTCACGTACCCTTAATCATGGCTAAGGAGTAACCATACAGGTGTGTATAAGTAGGCTACCTGGTCTACGCTCGGAAGCGTGATGACGTCAGGTCTTTACATAAACCAACACCTCATAATAAACAATGGTATAGTTAAAATTAAATCATATATGCAAGTGTACTGTGTATAAATAATACCATATTGAGTCACAGCAGAATGGTTATCATTTGCAATATATAATATGGAGACAACATGCAAAACACACTTTAGTAGTATAATAAAAGTTCTCTACGGAGATTTAGTCCATTGGGGGCAGTAGTGTTCAAATGGAAAATCCAGTACACTTCTTTTTTGAAGAGAGCGTGTCTAATGTCGCCCCCTCTGGGTGATGGATGTACTCGATCAATGGCAAAGGCCTTGAATGAGTTCACGTTGCCGCCATGTGTGGTAATAAAGTGACTGGAGGCTCCGGATGGGCTGCGGTTGGAATGGTGTGTCACATCATATAAGTGCTCCACAATGCGAGTTTTAAATTTTCGCGTTGTGCAACCAACATACATGAGGTTGCATATAGTGCACAATATGATGTAAACTACGTTAGTGCTGTTACAATTTAGGAAGCATCCAACACGGAATTCTTTACCAGAACTACTAGTGAAGGATTTGCTAGGTAAGGCTACAGTACAAGTGCGGCAAGGGTTTTGCCCGCATCTGTAAAAGCCTTTGCAATTTAACCATGTAGAGGGTGGTTTGTATTTAGGACTAGAGGGGGAGAGAACGTCCCTTAGAGTAGAAGCTCTTCTAGATACTACCCGACAGCCAGACTGCAAAATTAGATCTAGTAATGGATCACCCCGCAAAATATGTATATGTTTCAGTACGATTTCCTTGATCTGTCTGAATTGTGGACTATATCGGGTTACAAGTGTTGGGACATAAGTAGTCTGTGATTTATCTTGTTTGATAAGTAATGTTCGTCTATCTCTGTTGGTTAATCTATGAGCTGCACGATTCAGCATCCAATTTGGATAACCCCTAGCTTTAAGTCTGTCTTGACTCAATTTACTTTCCTCCAAGTATGCATGTTCAGTGCTACAGTTGCGACGCATACGAGTCAGTTCCCCAACTGGGATAGACTTAATAGTATGTCTGGGGTGCGAGCTGGTGGCATGTAATGTGGTGTTGCCAGAGATAGGTTTTCTATGTGTCCGAGTCTCTACAATATGTAAAGGTTTGCCAATAAGCTCAAGATCAAGGAAAATCATACTGGTTTTATGACAATTATGAGTAAAGCGGAGGCCCATACTGTTAGAGTTAACATACTCCAGAAAAAGTGGCACGTCAGATTCACGACCGTCCCAGATGAGTAACAGATCGTCAATGAATCTGGCGTACCACTGAATGGAGTCCAGGAACGGGTTGTCACTCGTGTAAATGAAAATCTCTTCCCAATGTGACATCGTGAGGTTAGCGAGAGAGGGTGAGTACTTGGCTCCCATAGAAACACCACTGGTTTGAAGGTAGAAAGTGTCCCCAAATTTGAAATAATTATGTGTCATAAGGAACCAGGTGACACTTTTAACGAACTCAATGAGTTCACCACTGTAACCACTATATTTTTCCAGATGGAACTGGAGAGCCCGCATGGCTACCGGATGAGGTATGCTGGTGTATACTGGTGTATATTATAAGTTACTATACAGTAATGGAGAGGATGGGAAACACAAGGGCGGACAGGTAATGCAGGGAGCAGGAAGGAATGAGCAGGGCAGAAGTGGGCACAGTATACACAGTGGGTACAGCTATGGAGAGATTACCTCCACAGTCCTGTCCTCTGATGTGAGCCCCAGCCTGAAGTGGATATGCTATGATTGGAAGGTGAGGGAGACTTCCTGGGTCAGAGTACAGGGCTGTAGACCCCGCTATGCAGACCATACCCCTCCTCCACTTGCGCTCCCACCCAGTATAGGGAACTCTTAAACCAAAGCAATGCTCTTAAACCAAGTCACAATTTTGAAAAACTGTGAGCTCTTAAACCAAAACGCTCTTAAACCAAGTTACTCTTAAACCAAGGTACCACTATATATATATATATATATATATATATATATATATATATATTGTCATCCCGATACTAGATAGATAGATAGATAGATAGATAGATAGGAGACAGATAGATAGATAGATAGATAGATAGATAGATAGATAGAAGATAGATAGATAATCGATAGATAGATAGATAGATAGATAGATAATCGATAGATAGATAGATAGATAGATAGATAGATAGATAGATAGATAGGAGATAGATAGATAGATAGATAGATAGGAGACAGATAGATAGATAGATAGATAGATAGATAGATAGATAGATAGGAAATAGATAGGTAGGAGATAGATAGATAGATAGATAGATAGATAGATAGATAGATGCTTACTAGTGGTCAACTTTACTGACACTATTTAAAGGGGTAGTTTTAAGAAAATCTTTTCCAGTACTTATCAGCTGCTGTATTTCTTGCATGACCTGGTGTATTCATTCCAATCTGCAAGGCAGGAGAGGTTTTCTATGGGGAATTGCTACTGCTCTGGACACTTCCTGACATGGACAGAGGTGGCAGCAGAGAGCACTGTCAGACCGGAAAGAATAAACCACTTCCTGCAGGACATTAACTCACGTGTATGTGTGCGTGTGTGTGTGTGTGTGTGTGTGTGCGTGCGTGTGTGTGTGTGTGTGTGCGTGCGTGTGTGTGTGTGTGAAAAAGGATACAAACCTGGAGAAAAAAAAAGGTCCCCTTAAGAGGGAATCTGCCAAGAAAAAAATCACTATTAAACTGTTGAGCTAAGCAGCAAAGCTAAAACTTATAAGATTAGTACAGTCAAGTAAGCCCAGACAAGGTGGGAACAGGAACGGATAAGCCTTACATGCAGTGTCGGACTGGCCCACCAGAGGACTGGAGAATCCTCCGGTGGGCCCCCAGCTTTAGATCCTGCACAAACACTGACTGACCTAGTGTTTCTCACTGGTTCTTCATTGGTGGACCCCCCGGGTTAATTTCCTCTGGTGGGCCCAGATACCCCAGTCCGACACTGCTAACATGGGTTAGTCTGGTTTTGTCATTTGTTTTAAGTCTAACATAGTCTAGTCTAACATAGGGAATCTACTGATGCAATTTCGTAGCACATGGTTCACAGAGAGTCTTGGTACCTGTCAGGGGTGTAACTACCAGCCATGGCGACTGCTACAGGGCCTGCCGCATCAGGGGGCCCACTGGTCCACTCTTGCAATACACTGGGCCCTGAGAAGACATAATTTGCAGCACCCGGTGGCCTTCAGGGTGCTGCATATAACCCTTTAACTGCAAGTGTTTCTGATGAGGACTTGCAGCCAAATGTTGAAGGTTCTGACTACACATGATGGGTTTGTGGTCAGTCAGGAGGGGCCCAATCAAAAGTTTGCTATGGGGCCCAGCCATTTCTAGTTACGCCCCTGGAACCTGTATAATCTTTCTCCGTGGTCTCTTCCCCCTCAGTAAAGTGTCAAAGGGGTGTTCCTAGGCAATGACGTGCTCTTGGCTACAACACCCCTTTGCAGCTCGCAATTTCTGCCCTTCCTGACCTACCCATCCCGCTATCTGTGACTGTGAGGACCACCATTACCATGTGACATTACACAGCACCTGCACAGGATTTCTCCAAGACCTGCCTCTCACTTGTAGAAGCAGGGGCAAAGAATTCCAGAGCTGTTATTATTGCTCATAATCATTAATAATGGCCGTTGTTTCGTACTAACAGCCATAATTTGCTGTTGTTTTTATATTGTAGGAACATAGCCTTTGGTTGCATTTTTGCATATTTTGTAAAATATGATGTTAAAAAAAAAAAAAACACACACACACAATTCTGGCATGTGTTAATTCACCGAAATCCAAAATTTGGGGCAAATTCAGATAGAATTCAATTTCAAACAAATCAATTTGATTATCTGTACTTAAAGGAGAAGTCCGGCAATTTATAAAATCAGAAAGCTGGCAGGGAGGAAAACGATTACAAGTAGGCACTTACCTCTCCCAGTGCCCGTGGTGAGTGGTGGGACCGGCCTCAGGAGCCCCACCAAAGAAGGAAAAGGCCTGTCCTGGCTGATGGACTGGCCGCTCAGCCAATCAGTGACTGGAGCAGCGTCCCACCCCAGTCTCTGACTGGCTGAGCGGCCAATACATCAGCTGGGTCATTGCATGTCAGCGCTGGAGATCCCAGAGCCTGGGGAGGTCCCGAGGCCAGTCCCGCCACTTACCACGGGTATGGGGAGAGGTATGTCCGTACTTGTAGTCTATTTCCCCCTTGCCGGATTTTATAAATCACCCGACTTCCCCTTTAAGAGCTTAGTGTAAGTAAATGTATACTTCTACTATAGATAGATAGATAGATAGATAGATAGATAGATAGATAGATAGATAGATAAATAGATAGATAGATCGATCGATCGATCGATCGATAGATAGATAGATAGATAGATAGATAGATAGATAGATAGATAGAGAGATGTATTATATTTGTATGCTGTAGCAATGACCAGGCTCTGTGGAAACTTCCCATCACAGAGTCTGCAGACTATTACCACCTACACTTTGTGTAATTTAATGAAACAAATATTGGGCGCAGTGTTTTTTCTCTATTTACCCAGGAATATACGGTGATCTCCTCCATGCTGCCACACATCCATACATAATCAGTATTTATCCTAGGATGGCTTTCCGGGGAAGTAAAACAGATGTAGAACATTTACATTATACAGTGATGGTAAAGCAGCTCCGTGTCGTACAAACAGTTCTGGGGTCTATCAAACAACTCAGCAATTGGAAATACAATAGGATCATGAATTATTGAAATGGAGATTAGCTCCCACGCGCCTGAGGCTTTTTAGTGTGAATCTCTGAGGTCCAGAAGATGGAACCCATTTCCATAATCCACATTTCTATAGTTGCCAATAACTGCACCATTATTCCTTATACAAGTTTCCAATTGTAAGGCCAAATTTAAACAAAAATGTTCAATTACAGGCCAATATCTTGAATGTCTTAGGCTGGCTTCACACTGCCTTTAAGGGGTTGTCCAGCAAAAATCTTTTTCTTTCAAATCAACTGGTTTCAGAACATTATAAAGATTTGTAATTTACTTCTATATAAAAATCTCAAGTCTTCCCATACTTATCAGCTGCTGTATGTCCTGCAGGAAGTGGTGTATTCTCTCCAGTCTGACACAGTGTTCTCTGCTGTCACCTCTGTCCGAGACAGGAACTGTACAGAGCAGGAGCAAATCTCTATAGAAAACCTTTCCTGCTCTGGACAGTTCCTGTCTCGGACAGAGATGAATAGGTGGGGAAAAAAAGTGTTTTTTGTAAAACAGGTAAAAAAAATTAGCATGCACCTTATTTTTATGGCCATACTCAATTACAGGCGTTTTTTTTAATAATTTCCCACAGACATTAGGCCATGTTTACATGGTGTATAACACCGACTGTTCTGTGACCCGACCGGTGGTACTGAAGATCGTCCCATCCGATACTGCAGTATCGACTGGATGATCTTCATTTCTGGTGAATTCGGAAGCGGGCGCACCTGTGTGCTCCTGCATCCCAATTCACCACTGCACACAATGAAGCGTGCGGCCGGAGCCGCACGCTCCATTGTGTGAACTGACATGTTCTGTGCTGCCTCTATTCAGTGAATAGCAGCCGCAGAAAACTGGCTTGTCAGTTTTTCTTGCGGCCGGATGGAACCCCGGCCGGAGCGTATACACACAGTATACGCTCCGGACAGGATTCCATCCATTCCGATGCAACATATGTTTAGCATAAATCACAGCCGTTGTTGCAAATTGATACAACGGCAGTGATTTATGCTAAACATACGTTGTGTGAACATGGCCTAACAGTGAAAAAAAATTATTTATTATTCAACATTACAGCCGTATTTGGATATTATTTTACTTTGTGTAAATATATCCTTAGGGTGCGCCCCATCCCACCACCCAAAAAAAGCCTGAAAAAATGTCAACGTGTTATTTTCAGGCATGTTTTTCCTTGTGTTTTTGACTAATGTGTGAATTATCTTTTTTCTGGAGCAGTTGTTTTTGTGTGCAGAACTTTTTTTTTTCCCTCTGACATCACATGACCTAGCTGAGGGACCACAAGGTAACAAAAACAGCAGCTAATAAGTACGGGAAGACTTGAGAATTTTTAATAGAAGTAAATTACAAATCTATATAACTTTCTGACACCTGTTGATTTGAAAGAAAAAGATTTTTCGCTGGACAACCCCTTTAATTGGCCATAGTCCTTGATAAAGAGAAAATTTAGTGAATTTTTTTCTCTTTCAAATCAGCTGGTGGCAGCAAGTGTCAGAGATTTGTAAATTACTTCTATTAAAAAAAAAATCTCAAGTCTTCCAGTACTTATCAGTTGCTGAATGTCCTGAAGGACTTACAGTAGCTGATAATGCAGTGTCCCAGAACATGCTGTCAGTTTCTCACTTTAAGTTACTTTTATTGCTATAGCCATGCCTGTCCTGGAAACTATATGCACTGCAACTGTTTACTGTGTAATCCCTATTACTCTCAGGTTCATGTGTATATCTTGTGTGCATAACTATGTGCAGTGGTATGCAAGGGCTGGTGATCACGTGACCGTACCCCATAACCATGGTTCCTCCAATGGCCGTCGAGCTTTGGCCAGGGGTTACCATGTGACGTTCTTCTTGCAAGTCAGTCTATTCCCTGCCATAAAGGGAATAGGATGTCTGTGTGAGTTCTGCCCTCTACCTCAGAGAGGACAGATGTGTTCCTGCGTCCCTCTTCACCTTTAGAAGAGTGGCTGGTGCTCTGCTGTAACAGTTCCTGGCTGTCCGCCTGCTCAAGTGCCTGGAGTATCCTCTCATCTGGGTGTCGTTCCTGTTCTCAATCTCCTCATCAAGTCAAGATATTCACCGCAAGTATTATACTCCACCCAGCCTCACTATTCCTCTATCACTACTACTCCCATCATCTGGCACGCTTCACCTCAGCCTATGCAGCACCACCTTTGCTCTGTCTGTTTAAACCTGCTATATACCCGGTTGCATCCGGAAGAGACTGTTGCTATCGGTTACCTCAGTTACAATAAACTTGTAACCACCGCTGTTACTGAACCCTGGCATTGGTGTCCCTTATCTGGTGCCCCGACTAGGTACAGCGAAGAATCGCATGCCCAGTATCCAGGATAGAACCGCAGACTGGCCTACAGCTGTGCCACCCTCGTGCCAGTACCGTGACAACTCTATACCCTGCAGCTGCCCGGTTCCTGCCTGCTAGTAACACCTGCACTGCGGAGTGGCCCTCACGGGTCAGGGCATCGCAATAAGTTCTTGAATACTGGAGATTTCTTAATAGAAGTACAGTAAATTAAAAATCTGTGTTACTTTCTGCCACAAGTTGACTTGATTATTTTATTTTTTTATTTGCTGAACTACCTTTTTAAAGAGGATGTACCACCAGGTATATATTCTGGTATCGAACGGCGCCGGCACGGGGAAGCCGGTGCCGCGGTTCGTTTTCATTGTGTGAGATAGGCTTAAGCGATCGCAAGACGATCGCATAACGATTTTCCCGTACGATGTATTGTTCCTTCTTGATCGTTATAAAAAAAAACATCGTTCATTCAAAATCGAATTATTGCTCCGTGTAAAAGTACCATAAGTCTGGGTGTTGGTGAAAGACAGAAGAGAACACCATGCACCAGACTCTTACATGTGCATAGGTTAGCGTGTGCCCATTGTACATGAGTCCCATGGGAGATAGCAGATCAATGGGGACAGATGAGGCAGAGAGGACCCGGCAGGAGGCAGCAATCACCGCATGGAGCAGCACAGGGGGAGGCAATGAATAAGGATGATTGGAACACATCTTTTTCAACTAAGGTCAGAATATATAGAATATAGAAAACACTATAGAAGGCTTATTTATTTACTTCTGTAAGATGCCTGTTACTGTTGTAGATACAGTACAGAAGATGGCAGAATTCTTTATGAATGTTATGTTCAACTAAAGAATTTATATATCTTTAAAGGGGTTATCCAGCAACAATCTCTTTCAGATCAACTGGTTTCAGAAACTTATATAGATTTGTAATCTACTTCTATTTAAAAATCTCAAGTCTTCCCATACTTATCACCTGCTGTATGTCCTGCAGGAAGTGGTGGATTCTTTCCAGTCTGACACAGTGCTCTCTGCTGCCACCTCTGTCTGTTACAGGAACTGTCCAGAGCTGTAGCAAATCCCCATAGAAAACCTCTACTGCTCCAGACAGTTCCTGACATGGACAGAGGTGGCAGCAGAGAGCACTATGTCAGACTGAAAAGAGTACACCACTTCCTACAGGACCTACAGCAGGTGATAAGTATAGGAAGACTTGAGATTTTTAAATAGAAGTAAATTACATATCTATATACCTTTCTGAAACCAGTTGATTAGATTACAATTGATTTTTGTATATTTCCTTTGCATATCCCTTTTGAGTACCTAAGCACACTATTGCTCGATCAACACTATTGTCCAGGATTTAAAAGAAACAGTGCCACACTGGTCCATAGGTTGTGACTGGTATCGTAGCTCAGCTTCTTTAGGCCATGTTCACACAATGTAAGTAAAGAATTAATCAGGGCTGTTGTTGATGATATGCAACACGGCTCTGATTAATACTTTACTTACATTGTGCTGCAGCTAGAGGGAGTCCTGACTGGAGTGAATACACATAGTATACACTCCGGCCGGGATTGCTAGTGGACCCGCAAAAAACTGAACTGTCAGTTCACACAATAGAGGGTGCGGCTCCGGCCGCACACTCCATTGTGTGCAGCAGGGAATTTGGATGCGGGTGCATCCGAATTCATCAGAATGGCCAGTGTTATACGTTGTGTGAACATGACCTTATAATGTATGGCGCGGAGATGCAATACAACACAACCCTTTAAATATAAAAATATCATAATAGTATTGATAAAAAATCTCATTAATTCCTCTTTGCGCTAACTGCAATATAGTGCTAGATTTCTTGGCTGCGCTGTAGGAAAAGGCTTGGTTGTAATTGTTATGAACTGACTCCAGGCATCTACTGAGTCGACCATAGCGAGCTGTTTGAACCTATTGTGACGTTTACCTGAGTATTATTTTTTCCTAAGAACAGATGGAAAACCTTTCCTTTTTTCCAAACCACAAGTAATTAAAATAGTTTCCCGCTGACTTGACCTAACACTGACGTCTCGATGAAGAAGGTTCACCAACACACTGATTATGAATTAACAGGTTGAGGCTCTTGTTAAAAATGGAAGTAGCATCAAGTGCGTCCCGCAGCATACTGGGGGAAATGTGGGAAAATCTCAGTATTCTAGGCGCCCAGCATGGCGCCACCATCTGCCACAGTCACAGATTCATTAGGAATTGCGCTACATTGAGCTTCCTTAGGAGGCCCTCAGAAAAGATAGCTACAATATCATAATATCTATCTGGAGAGAACAGTTGTGCTTACTTTCTTTAACCCCATATTGACCAGGCCTTTCTTTACGTGTTCGTATGGGGCACTATTTTTTAGTCAGTAGTATTTTAGGGTATAAAAATGTATTATTATTATTATTATTATTATTATTATTATTATTATTATTATTATTATTATTATTATTTTGTATTCATGAGGTCATTACTATTCTGATGATAACAAGTAGATGTCCAGTATTTTATTTGGTGCTTTGGAACAAGTACATTAAAAAAAATGGATGAAATGTATTATGTTTGCATGGTTTTTTTTGTTTGTTTGTACATAAATTTAATTATTACCTATTAATATTATATTATAATATTTTAAAATAATTTTAAAAAATATTATAAAACAATACTTCTCATCAATATAACCATTCCTTCCTATCCTCCCAAAATCTCCAGGGCAAAGGGAAAACAGTTTTGGCGTTATGTTCCTTCAGGCATTAACATTTTTTTTTATCCTGCTATGGGATTGTTATTAACCCCTTAAGGACGGAGCCCAAAATGGCCTTAAGGACCGGAGCAAATTTCAGGAATATGACCTGTGTCAATTTATCCATTAATAACTTCGGGATGCTTTTACCTAATGGCTGATTCTGAGACTGTTTTCTCTTGACATGTTATACTTTATATTTCTGTTAAAATTGAGTCGATACTTACAGCATATCTTTATGAAAACCCCCAAAATAACGTGAAAAATTATGAAAAATTGCATTTTTCTTACTTTGAAATTTTGTGCTTGTATGGAAAATGGTTATGCCACATAAATTAGATATTACATAGCATTAGCAATATGTCTACTTTATGTTGGCAGAATTTATTAAACTTTTTTTCAATTTTCAAAACAATAGAAAGCTTCAAAGTTTAGCGGCATTTTTTCAAATTTTCACAAGAATTAAAAAATCTGATTTTTCAAGGGACCAGTTCACGTTTGAAGTGGATTTGAGGGGGCTGTATATTATGAAGCCCCACAAAGCACTCCATTTCAGAAACTGTACCCCTAAACTGTTCAAAATGCATTCCAGAAAGTTTTTTAACCCTTTAGGTGAGTCACAGAAATAAAAGCTAAAAGTGTGAGAAAATTGAAAATTTCAATTTTCTTTGTAGAAATTATATTGTGATCCAATATCTTTCATAATAGAAAACCTATTGACAGATAAATGCACCCCAATTTTTATTGCCCTGTTTCTGCAGTTTATAGAAATCTATGATATGTGGCCCTATTGCGCTATTTGACACAACCACAAGCCTCAGATTTAAAGGAGCACCTAGTGAATTTTGAAGCCTCCTTACAATTGGCCAATTTTCAAAGTACCCCTTCTGGTTGGCAGAGGCTCTGGGGTGCCAAAACCTAACAAACACCCCTAAAGGGACACCATTTAGGAAACTACACCCCTTGAGGAATGTGACAAGGGGTATAGTGAGCATATGGACCCCACTGGTGACAGACCAGTGTGCCATGAAATTGAAAAAAAAACAATTTTTTTACACTAAAACTTGGTCTAGCCTTAAATTTTTCAGGTTGACAAGGGTTTAAAAGGAAAAAAAAAAACATAAAACTTGTACACGCCTCCAAAAGGAAGGAGCACCATTTGGCTTTTGGAAGCTGAATTTGGCCAGAATGGAGGACGGAGGCCATGTCGGGTTTACAAAGCCTCCGTGCTGCCAAAACATTGGAAACCCCCCACAAGTGACCCCATTATGGAAACTACACCCCTCAAGGAATGTAACAAGGGGTATAGTGAGCACATGGACCCCACTGGTGACAGACATAAATGTGGAACAATGTGCTGTGAAAATAAAAAATTAAATTTTTTACACTAAAACGTTGATGTAACTTTGAATTTTTCATGTTCACAAGGGGTTAAAAGAAAAAACGAATCACGTAGCGCAATTCCCCCCGATTACAGGAGTACCCCACATGTGGACACAAAGTGCAAAGCCGGCGCACGGAAAGCCTCCAAAGGGAAGGAGCGCAATTTGGATTTTGGAAGCTGGATTTGCCCAGAATGGAGGACGAAGGGCTTGCAGAGCCCCCGTGCAGCCAAAACATTGGAACCCCCCACAAGTGACCCCACCAAACTCAGGAATCTGTGGTTCATACGGGGTGGGGTCACTTGAGGGGGCTTGTGGGGCTTCCTGGGGCCTAGTCCTGGGGCGGCGCCTTGGGGGCTTATCATCACTAAATGATGATGACGATGAGGAAGAAGAGGAAGGAAGAGGAAACGAGGGATCTTCCTCTTCTCCTTCACTGGTTGTCTCAGTATCGGAGGCAATCCAGGCGAATTCCTCCTCAGCCGAGAACAACCTGTGGGCCATTTTTTTTTTCTTTAGGATGCCTTCACACACTGGATCCGCACACTGCGGATCCAGCGTCAGTGCATCCCTATGATTGACATCCCGCTGCGTATATGTAAGTTAACCCCCTGCCGGCCGGAGCATACTTTACCTCCACCCCGCTCCGGCTTGCTTCGGGGCTCCCGGCATCTGCTCATCCTGCGCAGCCAATCAGTGTGCTGCCCCGCCACAGCCACTGATTGGCTAAGCGGGACGTCCTGCCGAGAACATCTGAGGCAAGCCGGAGCAGGGAGGAGGTGATGTATGCTCTGGCCGCCGGGTGGTTAACTTACATACACGCAGTGGGATGTAATTCTCGCTGCGAGTATGCATTCTCATAGGGATGCACTGACACAGGATCCACATCCGGATTTCGCTGCGAATCCGCAGCGTGAAATCCGCAGCGGATCCGGTGTTTAAAGGCATCCTTAGAGGGGTGTGTAAGTGTTATGCTTTTACACGTGTAAGTGTGTGTGTGTGTGTTTTATGTACTGTTTTTACATTTTGTGTGTTTTTGACTTTTTTTTTTACTTAGGGGGCACACAAAGGGGATGATGCGGGCAGGAAAAAATAAGGGTGGCAGGACGGAAGATGGCAGGGGAGAGAAGAGGGTAACAGGAGAGGGTGGCAGCAGAGAGGGGAGAGGGTGGCAGGACAGAGGAGAGGGTAAGAGGGTGGCAGCAGAGAGAGGGTGGGTGGCAGCAGGGAGGGTGGCAGGAGAGAGGGTGGGTGGAAGCATGGAGGGTGGCAGGAGGGTGGGTGGCAGGAGAGAGGGTGGGTGAAAGCAGGGAGGGTGGCAGGAGGGTGGGTGGCAGCAGAGACGGTGGGTGGGTGGGTGGCAGGATGGCTGGCAGCAGAGTGGGTGACTGGGAGCAGGGTGGGAGGAAGGCTGGCAACAGGGTGGTGGGAGGGTGGTTGGATAGCAGCAGGGTGGTGGGAGGGAGGGTGGTTGGATGGCAGCAGGGTGGTGGGAGGGAGGGTGGTTGGAAGGCAGCAGGGTGGTGGGAGGGAGGGTCGTTGGATGGCAGCAGGGTGGTGGGAGGGAGGGTGGTTGGAAGGCAGCAGGGTGGTGGGAGGGAGGGTGGTTGGATGGCAGCAGGGGGAGGGAGGGTGGTTGGATAGCAGCAGGGTGGTGGAAGGGAGGGTGGTTGGATGGCAGCAGAGTGGTGGGAGGGAGCAGGCCCGGACTGGTAATCTGGCAAGGCGGGCAAATGCCCGCTGGGCTGGCCAGATTACTAGTCCGTGGGCCGCCCGGGCTGTCTATTGGAAAAAAAAAAAATCACCGCTGCGGCCCGCTCCTGACATGCTCCTCCAGTCCAATCAACGTGGGGCCGATGCGGCCCGCCGCTGATTGGCGGAGCACGTCAGGAGCGGGCCAGCCGGGCCAAGGTGAGCGGGCTGCGGTGGCGTGTCTCCGCCCCGTTGTTCCCCTCCCAAGTGCCGAGGGCCGCAGACGTGCCGCGCGCAGGCACGTCTGCAGCCACCTCCACCAGGCCCCCAGCGGTGACGTCACTTCCCTGACGCGCCGCTGAGGACCTGGAGGAGAGAGAGGAGAGCCGCAGCCGCCGCCGCCACGCTGCTGCAGCAGAAAGAAGCTGCTGAAGATCCGGAGAAAGAAGCTGCTGGGAGCGAGGTGAGGTGAGAATGTTTTTTTTTTTTTTTAACCCCTTCACATATGGCCACACAGGGAGAGCATGCAGGGGGGCTATTCTATATGGGAGGGGGTGCAGGGGGCTATTCTATATGGGAGGGGGATGCAGGGGGCTATTCTATATGGGAGTGGGATGCAGGGGGGGTATTCTATATGGGGGGGGGGGATGCAGGGGGGGTATTCTATATGGGAGGGGGATGCAGGGGGGCTATTCTATATGGGAGGGGGATGCAGGGGGGCTATTCTATATAGGAGGGGATGCAGGGGGCTATTCTATATGGGAGGGGATGCAGGGGGCTATTCTATATGGGAGGGGATGCAGGGGGGCTATTCTATATGGGAGGGGGTGCAGGGGGGCTATTCTATATGGGAGGGGGTGCAGGGGGGCTATTCTATATGGGAGGGGGTGCAGGGGGGCTATTCTATATGGGAGGGGGTGCAGGGGGGCTATTCTATATGGGAGAGATGCAGGGGGTATTCTATATGGGAGGGGGTGCAGGGGGGCTATTCTATATAGGAGGGGATGCAGGGGGGCTATTCTATATAGGAGGGGGTGCAGGGGGGCTATTCTATATAGGAGGGGATGCAGGGGGCTATTCTATATGGGAGGGGGATGCAGGGGGGCTATTCTATATGGGAGGGGGATGCAGGGGGGCTATTCTATATGGGAGGGGGTGCAGGGGGGCTATTCTATATGGGGGGATGCAGGGGGCTATTCTATACAGGAGGGGGTACAGGGGGCTATTCTATATGGGGGGATGCAGGGGGCTATTCTATACAGGAGGGGGATGCAGGGGGCTATTCTATATGGGGGGATGCAGGGGGCTATTCTATATGGGGGGATGCAGGGGGCTATTCTATACAGGAGGGGGTACAGGGGGCTATTCTATATGGGAGGGGGATGCAGGGGGCTATTCTATATGGGGAGATGCAGGGGGCTATTCCATATTGGAGGAGGATGCAGGGGGTCTATTCTATACAGGAGGGGGATGCAGGGGGGCTATTCTATATAGGAGGGGGATGTAGGGGGGCTATTCTGTATGGGAGGGGGATGCAGGGGGCTATTCTATATGGGAGGGGGATGCAGGGGGGCTATTCTATATGGAGGGGGATGCAGGGGGCTATTATATATAGGAGGGGGATGTAGGGGGCTATTCTATATGGGAGGGGGATGCAGGGGGGCTATTCTATATGGGAGGGGATGCAGGGGGCTATTCTATATGGGAGGGGGATGCAGGGGGGCTATTCTATATGGGAGGGGATGCAGGGGGCTATTCTATATGGGAGGGGGATGCAGGGGGCTATTCTATATGGGAGGGGGATGCAGGGGGCTATTCTATATTGGAGGGGGATGCAGGGGGCTATTCTATATGGGGGGATGCAGGGGGCTATTCTATATAGGAGGGGGATGCAGGGGGGCTATTCTATATGGGGGGGGGATGCAGGGGGCTATTCTATATGGGAGGGGGATGCAGGGGGGCTATTCTATATGGGGGGATGCAGGGGGCTATTCTATATTGGGGGGATGCAGGGGGGCTATTCTATATGGGAGGGGCATGCAGGGGGGCTATTCTATATGGGAGGGGGATGCAGGGGGCTATTCTATATGGGAGGGGGATGCAGGGGGGGCTATTCTATATAGGGAGGGGGATGCAGGGGGGCTATTCTATATGGGAGGGGGATGCAGGGGGCTATTCTATATGGGAGGGATGCGGGGGGGCTATTCTATATGGGAGGGGGATGCAGGGGGGCTATTCTATATGGGGGGGATGCAGGGGGGGCTATTCTATATAGGGAGGGGGATGCAGGGGGGCTATTCTATATGGGAGGGGGATGCAGGGGGGCTATTCTATATGGGAGGGATGCAGGGGGGTATTCTATATGGGGGGGATGCAGGGGGGTATTCTATATGGGAGGGGGATGCAGGGGGGCTATTCTATATGGGAGGGGGATGCAGGGGGGGTATTCTATATGGGAGAGATGCAGGGGGTATTCTATATGGGAGGGGGATGCAGGGGGGCTATTCTATATGGGAGGGGGATGCGGGGGGGGGCTATTCTATATAGGGAGATGTACAGCAGGGGGGCTATTCTATATGGGGGGATGCAGGGGGGGCTATTCTATATGGGGGGATTTATAGATGAGGATGTTGCTGGAGCAAGAAGCCTAAAATGTCTGTCTGACAGATCCCGTGGAGAGGAGTCATGGCCAGAGAAGCCTTCCTGATGACCGGAGCCAGATGGAGAAGAAAAAGAAAAGTGCAGAGAAGACGCCTACTGTGAGTGACAGGATGTAACTGCACTATAATCACCTGTAAGGTCTGCAGAACCTTTATACAGCTGGGATCTGCCTCAGTATCAGGGGTGTCACACTCCTGCCCTCCAGGTGTTGCAAAACTACAATTCCCGTCATGCTTTAGCTGTCCAGGCATGATGGGATTTGTAGTTTTGTAACAGCTGGAGGGACAGAGTGTAACATCTGTGTTCTATTGTCGCTGCTTTGGGAGAATATTGGTCTTTAGATAGTGGCTGTTATTTGGTGCCAGTATAGTGGTGTTATCCAGTCACTGTATGGTGAGAGTAGTGGGCATGGTGTGATGGTATAGTGGTATTATCCAGTCACTGTATGGTGAGGGTAGTGGGCATGGTGTGATGGTATAGTGGTATTATCCAGTCACTGTATGGTGAGAGTAGTGGGCATGGTGTGATGGTATAGTGGTATTATCCAGTCACTGTATGGTGAGAGTAGGGGGCATGGTGTGATGGTATAGTGGTATTATCCAGTCACCGTATGGTGGGAGTAGTGGGCATGGTGTGATGGTATTACTCGTATTATTGGTAATTTTAGTGTTGTATATAGTGGATTGTATTCAGTCACAGTGTAGCGGTATTAGTCACTATGTGGTGATAATGGCCGTGCTCATGGTGGGGTGATATTATTTGTTACTTATATACTGTTAGTATAGGAAATATTGGTGGGTTTGCTTAGTGACAGTATGGCAGTAACGTGTACAGTATGGGGATAATATTTGCTTACTGGTGTTAACTATGACAGTGTTATCATGCACAGAAAAAAGATAGATAGATAGATTGATAGATAGGAGATAGATAGGAGATAGATAGATAGATAGATAGATAGATAGATAGATAGGAGATAGATAGATAGATAGATAGATAGATAGATAGATAGATAGATAGATAGATAGATAGGAGATAGATAGGAGATAGATAGATAGATAGATAGATAGATAGATAGATAGATAGATAGATAGGAGATAGATAGATAGATAGATAGATAGATAGATAGGAGATAGATAGATAGATAGATAGATAGATAGATAGATAGATAGATAGGAGATAGATAGATAGATAGATAGATAGATAGATAGATAGATAGGAGATAGATAGATAGATAGATAGATAGATAGATAGATAGATGATAGATAGGAGATAGATAGATAGATAGATAGATAGATAGATAGATAGATAGATAGATAGATAGGAGATAGATAGATAGGAGATAGATAGATAGGAGATAGATAGATAGGTAGGAGATAGATAGATAGATAGGAGATAGATAGATAGATAGGAGATAGATAGATGATAGATAGGAGATAGATAGATAGATAGATAGATAGATGATAGATAGGAGATAGATAGATAGATAGATAGATAGATAGATAGATAGATAGATAGGAGATAGATAGATAGATAGATAGATAGATAGATAGATAGATAGATAGATAGGAGATAGATAGATAGGAGATAGATAGATAGATAGGAGATAGATAGGAGATAGATAGATAGATAGATAGATAGATAGATAGATAGATAGATAGATAGATAGATAGGAGATAGATAGATAGGAGATAGATAGATAGGAGATAGATAGATAGATAGGAGATAGATAGATAGATAGATAGATAGATAGATAGATAGATAGATAGATAGGGGATAGGAGATAGATAGATAGATAGATAGATAGATAGATAGATAGATAGATAGATAATAGATAGATAGATAGATAGATAGATAGGAGATAGATAGATAGATAGATAGATAGATAGATAGATGATAGATAGATAGATAGATAGATAGATAGATAGATAGATAGGAGATAGATAGATAGATAGATAGATAGATAGATAGGAGATAGATAGATAGATAGATAGATAGATAGATAGATAGGAGATAGATAGATAGATAGATAGATAGATAGATAGATAGATAGATAGATAGGAGATAGATAGGAGATAGATAGATAGATAGATAGATAGATAGGAGATAGATAGATAGGAGATAGATAGATAGATAGATAGATAGATAGATAGATAGATAGATAAATAGATAGGAGATAGATAGATAGATAGATAGGAGATAGATAGATAGGAGATAGATAGATAGATAGATAGATAGATAGGGGATAGATACTATAGATAGATAGATAGATAGATAGATAGATAGATAGATAGATAGATAGATAGATATCCAGTAGGAAATGGCTATCTAGCAGCTTATTATGTAGCTTTGATTACACATGAGATCACAACCAGCAGACACATTATGATAATTAAACCTTACTACTTATACCGCCATTATATGGAGTGCAGACATAGTCAGGATAAAAGGGATTTAAAAAATATAGTAACTTTTGTCCAAAAACAGCACCACCCTGTCCTCAGACTGTGTATGGTTATTACAACTTGGCTCCATTCACTTCAATGGAACTGAGCTGCAATACCTCACACAAACTGAAGAAGAGTGTGGCGCTGTTTCTGGAAGAAGGTGGCCATGTTTTTCTCCTATAAAGGGAATCTGTGAGGTCCGTACCAGGTCTAGGGCTATAAATCTCAGCAGACAGGTGTGAGGAGATATCACTGACCTTTAGTCCAGTGTAAACTTATATAATTGTCCTTTTCATTTCCAACTAAAGTTTCACAACAGCAGCGGCAGCAGCAGCACCCTATATGTCCATCAGTCAGAGCAGGAAGGGGCGGGGCAGAAGGTGCTGCTGTGGCTCCACCTCTGTGACACTTCAGCTGGTAATGAAAAGAATGGTTACAGAGGTTTACACTGGACTAAAGGTCCAGTCCCTGATCTGTACGCTGGGATCTACAGCTGTGTACCTGGTATAGAGCCCACAGGTTTCCTGTAAGGGCACGTTCATACCTAATCAAATGCGGATTTGATGCTTCTTATTTAATCAGTTGAAATGAATGCATATATATGCCGCATCAAATCATCAGCAGATCATGTTATAGCATTATTTTTAGGTGCTGATGGTGGGGTTCACATGTTTAGGGGAGTAGTGGGGACATGGCTAAATGAAGCAGAATTTGCTACAGCTCGTATTTTACACGGCTATCCATGATATATAGGGAAGGATATGGTATGTGGGCTGCTGGGGTTTGATTGCCAGGGCTGATTTTAAGTCCCAGTCCGGCCCTGGGAGGGAGGGTGGGTGGCATGAAAGCAGGGTGGTGCGAGAGAGGGTGGTTGGCATGCCAGCAGGGTGGGTGGCTTGGCAGCAGGGTGGAGGGAGGGTGGGTGGCTTGGCAGCAGGGTGGTAAAAAGGAGGGAGGGTCGGTGGCTTTGGCAGCAGGGTGGTGGGAGGGTGGGTGGGTTTGGCTTTGGCAGCAGGGTGGTGAGAGGGTGGGTGGGTGCCTTTGGCAGCAGGGTGGTGGGAGGCAGGGTGGGTGGGTAGGTGTCTTTGGCAGCAGGGTGGTGGGAGGCAGGGTGGGTGTGTGGCTTTAGCAGCAGGGTGGTGGGAGGGTGGTTGTGTGTGTGTGGCTTTGGCAGCAGGGTGGTGGGTGGCTTTGGCAGCAGGGTGGTGGCAGGGAGGGTGGGTGAGGTTGCAGCAGGGTGATGGCACGGAGGGTGGGTGAGGTTGCAGCAGTGTGATGGCAGGGAGGGTGGGGTATGGTTGCAGCAGGGTGATGGCAGGGAGGGTGGGTGGGGGTTGCAGCAGGGTGATGGCAGGGAGGTTGGGTGGGAGTTGCAGCAGGGTTATGGCAGGGAGGGTGGGTGGGGGTTGCAGCAGGGTGATGGCAGGGAAGGTGGGTGGGGGTTGCAGCAGGGTGATGGCAGGTAGGGTGGGTGGGGTTTGCATCAAGGTGATGGCAGGGAGGGAGGGTGGCTTTGGCAGCAAGGTGATGGCAGGGAGGGAGGGTGGCTTTGGCAGCAGGGTGATGGCAGAGAGGGAGAGTGGCTTTGGCAGCAGGGTGATGGCAGGGAGGGTGGGTGGCTTAGGCAGCAGGGTGATGGCAGAGAGGGAGAGTGGCTTTGGCAGCAGGGTGATGGCAGGGAGGGTGGGTGGCTTAGGCAGCAGGGTGATGGCAGGGAGGGAGGGTGGCTTTGGCAGCAGGGTGATGGCAGGGAGAAAGGGTGGCTACAGGGAGACAAAGGAAGCTAGGAGCTGATCTCCCTGTGCTCTCTCCCCCTCCCCATCCTTGGTACTTCCTCCTCCCCCGTGTGTTACCTGCTCCCCAGGAAGCAGGGGAGAACCAGGAAGGGTGTCGGCGGAACGGGGAGCAGGTAACACACGGGAGAGGAGAAATTACCGGGGAGGGGGAGGAGAGAGCACGGGGAGATCAGCTCCTAGCTGTCTCCCTGTGTCTGAGGATGCACGGGTGGGGGGGCCGGAGGAGGAAGAGGAAGCACAGGGGGAGGAGGCACCACCCCCATCATCACCTTCTCTGCTGCTGATTCTTGGCAAGCAGAGAAGGTGATAATGGGGGGAGTAGTATGGATCGCCCGTGATTGGCCGGCTTGTGGCACCCGGCCAATCATGAGCAATCGGGGGCCAGCACTAGGGATGTCACGATACCAGAATTTTGAGTTCAATACCAATACCAGCTTTCTTATTTCGATACTCGATACTAATTCGATACTAAATAAAGTTTGGAAAAAAAATATGTAAAAATACAAATATAATTTTTTTTTTTTTTTTAAAAAAGGGAACAGGGATTATTAGAACCTTTATTATGATTATTGTTTTTTTAATTTAAACTTTTTTTAAACACTTTTTAATTCCTCTCTACCCCGCAGCATACCTCCCTGTGCACAACTCCCAGTACACCTTCTTATGCACTACAACTCCCAGCATACCTTCTTGTGGTGATTTGTAGTGCACAAGTGGGTATGCTGGGAGTTGTGGTGCATAAGAAGGTATGCTGGGAGTTGTAGTACACAAGGAGGTATGCTGGGAGTTGTAGTACACAAAGAGGTATGCTGGGATGTTTTGTCGGGAGGCTGCTGCTGCACAACTGCAACTCCCAGCATACCTCCTTGTGCACTACAACCCTCAGCATACCTCCTTGTGCACTACAAATCCCCAGAATTCCTCCTTGTGTGCAACTCCCCACAAGAAGGTGTGCTGGGAGTTGTAGTGCACAAGAAGGTATCCTGGGAGTTGTAGTGCACAAGGAGGTATGCTGGGAGTTGCAGTTGTGCAGCAGCAACCTCCTGACACAACTTCCAGCAGCACAACTTCTTGTGCACTACAACCCCCAGCATACCTCATTGTGCACAAAGAGGTATGCTGGGGGTTGTAGTGCACAATGAGGTATGCTGGGGGTTGTAGTGCACAAGGAGGTATGCTGCTGGGAGTTGTAGTGCATTAGCAGCCTCCTAACACAACAACTCCCAGCAGCATACCTCCTTGTGCACTACAACTCCCAGCATACCTGCTTGTGCACTGCAACTCCCCACAAGAAGGTATGCTGGGAGTTGTTGTGTCAGGAGGCTGCTAATGCACCACAACTCCCAGCAGCATACCTCCTTGTGCACTACAACCCCCAGCATACCTTTGTGCCCAAGGAGGTATGCTGAGAGTTGTAGTGCACAAGAAGGTGTGCTGCTGGGAGTTGTAGTGCATTAGCAGCCTCCTGACACAACAACTCCCAGCATACCTCCTTGTGCACAACAACTCCCCACAAGAAGGTATGCTGGGAGTTGCTGTGCCACTGTACCGGAGGACCCCGAGGGAAGGGGCAGGATTGTGGACACCGGAAGGTGCGAGGGACCGCATTGCACCGGCAGGTCCTGGGGGTGGTGCGGTGCGGGGGACCCGGCTGCAGCAGCGGGAACTGGTGGGTACGGGGGACCCGGCTGCAGCATTGGGTCCTGAGTGGGGGGGGAATAGTTAAATGACTGCCGCCCGCGAGGTCGCGGGCCGCAGTCATTAGCAGTGGGGGCCGCTCCATATGCAGCAGACTCCTGCTGCATATGGAGCGGCTCAGGAGGTGTTAATGCCGCTGTCAGGTGTGACAGCGGCATCTACCCTGTAAAATAGCCGGCACTAGCGATCGCTATGTGCCGGCTATTTAAATTTGGCACCGCCGGGAGCGGAGAGCGCGCGGGCGGAGGAGGGGACACCAGGGGGCAGGGGGCGGCACACAGAACATGGCTGGCGCTCAGGTAGCCGCCGGCCGTGTTCTCTGCACCATACTTTATGTTAAGCTGCGTTATTAGGCAGTTTAACATAAAGTATCGATACCAGGAAATCCTGGTACCGAACCTTTTTTCTGCCCGAAATATCGATAGTAGTATCGATATTTCGGTGCATCGTGCATCACTAGCCAGCACCCACGGGCAGATGATGCTCAGGGGCAGCTGTGATTAGTGCTGTCTCGTACAGCACCAATCACAGCTCTGTGCCGGGATCCGGTCCCGGAAACTAAGCAAATCGCTGTGATTGGCCGATGACAAGTCAACGGCCAATCACCGTGATCAATGTCATGGGGGGCATGGGGGGCCCCCTACGTGACAAAGGAAGATGGCTGCTGATAGAATCAGCAGCCATCTTCACCGGTGCGCCGCGCGATTTCGCACGTTACTTCATGGGTCCTTAAGAGACAGTGATCCATGACGTACCGGTTAAGAGGTTAAAGGTTTTTCCCTCTAAAATTATTTATCACCAAATCCACAGAATAGGTGATGATTGTGTAATCATGAGAGTCGAACTGAACATTAAGAACCCCACTTGAACAGCTTAAAGTGACTATGTACACACAATCTGTCCCCCCCCCCCCCCAAACCACTTGTACCTTCGGATAGCTCCTTTTAATCCAAGATCTGTCCTGGGGTCCGTTCGGCAGGTGATGCAGTAATTGTTCTAAAAACAACAACTTTTAAACTTGTAGCCCTGTATCAAATTGGCGTGGCCTACAGTGTGTGTCTGCCCTAGGCTTGCAACACCTTCTTGCCCTCACTAGGAACGTCCCCGGGCAGGATTTTTCCTATTCATCACCTGTCTGAACACTGCACAGGTGCCTTAATGATCCAGCTCATGTGCAGTGTTCACACAGGTGATGAATAGGAGAAATTGTTCTTGGCGCATTCCTAATGAGAAACAGGGCAGGGAGGAGGGACGGAGGGGTGGGGCAAGCCTAGGGCATAGATACTCTAAGCCACGCCAATTTGACACAGGGCTGCAAGTTGTAAAGGGTTTTTTTTTAACAATAACTGCATCACCTGCCGATTGGACCCCAGGACAGATCTGTGATTAAAAGCAGCTATCTGACGGTACAAGCAGTTTGGGGGGGTCATATTTGTGGGTACAGAGTTACTTTAAAAATTATTTAGCTATGTTAGTGCAGTTTGTGTGTTTAACTCACCTGTCCACGCTCCCCTGGGGTCCTCTTCTGTGTCTCTGGTGTCTTCAGCCACCTCCAGCCCACTTGTCTTGGATAAGCAGGTGGATAAGTAGGTTGTCACTGGCAGTGGTGCTGCCCCGAGTCTCTTGTCTCAGCAATGACAACCTGATCAGCCAATTACAGGCTGACTGGGACAGGACAGCACCATGGCCAGTAATTGGCTGAGCGCTCTATCACTCTGTGTCTAGAGAGTGACAGCCCACTGAGCCAATCACTGGCCTTGGTGGTGTCCCTCAGTCAGTGATTGCCTGAATGCATGGCTGAAGACACAAAGGACACAGGAAGAGCATGGCAACTTTTTTTTGTGAATGTTTTAACAACTTTAGCAAAAATTTGCTGCGATTCAAGCTTGCCTCATCTCTAGTCATGAATTTTAGCAGGATTGGCCCAAAAAAATATTCTGAGGTTTAAGTCAAAGTTTAGGCCAATCCGGTGTTTGACAGTTTCACTCCTCACTACACTACACTACACTACACTTTCCACTTTACCTTAGCTTTCTTCATATGTCATCTTACTGTAGGTTTTGTCTTTTATCGAATATGTTACACGTTTCCACTACAATATGTGGCAAATAGTTGTACAAGGATCTACATAAAAGTACAGTAAATATTTGAGTCAAGTGTCATAAACTGTGCAAAAGCTGACGTCAACTTCATGTAAAACAATGACCAGGCATTTTTAAGAAAGACACAATCTGTTCTTTACACGCTACAAATGGTGCATTGTAGATAGATTGTAGACAGACAGATAGATAGATAGATAGATAGATAGATAGGAGATAGACAGAAAGATAGATAGATAGATAGATAGATAGATAGATAGATAGATAGGAGATAGACAGATAGATAGATAGATAGATAGATAGATAGATAGATAGATAGATAGGAGATAGACAGATAGATAGATAGATAGATAGATAGATAGATATGAGATAGATAGATAGATAGATAGATAGATAGATAGATAGAGTACTCATTTACTCCACTAGGAGGCACCCCTTGGCAATGGGCTTCCTTCTCTGGAGAGAGGGATATCTGGCTATTCCCGTGTTTTGAGACTCGTAACTGAGGCTCCACGGACCCCTTTTTTATATATTAAAATTTTGTATGGGACAATGAATGGAGACTCGTAAATGAGTACTCCATTGGAATTTTTCACTGTTCTCCCTGAGTTCAGTGATTGTTGTGTTTTGTTGGTCTATTTATCATTGCCCCAGTAGCCAGAATCCTGCTCCACACTGACGAGGGGCAAATACCCCGAAACTGCAGTCTGTGGATGGATGCCTAGCCTTGGTAACCCTTGTCTTATGTCGTTATCCTCGCCACAGAGTTAGACTTTGACTCACAGGGGCCACCCTGGTGTTTCCCTATTTAGGTCCCAAAGCTCGCAACAGAGTGAGGACCTGAGGGACTACGTATCGGGGTGGTTTGGTGCTCTCCCCACTAGGAGGCATCCCTTGGCAATGGGCTTCCTTCTCTGGAGAGAGGGATATCTGGCTATTCCCGTGTTTTGAGACTCGTAACTGAGGCTCCACGAACCCCTTTTTTGCATAGATAGATAGATAGATAATAGATAGATAGATTATAGATAATTAGATAGATAATAGACAGATAGATAGATTATAGATAATTAGATAGATAGATAGATAGATAGATAATTGATAGATAGATAGATAGATAGATAGATAGATAGATAGATAATAGATAGATAGATAGATAGATAGATGATACATACTAGATGAGATGATATATAGATAATTGGATGTAATTAGATAGATGACTGACTATTTTGTGGACTATTTTAGTTTCCACTACAAGTCTCACATTTTCCCTTTCAGGATGTATAATTCCCGGAGTAATGGCGGTAGAGGAGCGCGGCACATGCACAAACAAGTGACTAATTTTGGCAGATGATTAGCCTTGTTTCCCGGTCTCTCGTCTAATGCTCAATAATTTACATTCTCTCTCTGAGGCTGTTGTCATGCCATTCAGTTACCATGACAGATAATGAAATATAATGTACAGCCAAAAACAAATGCCCAGAGACCGAGGCACAAGCTGATACTGCTGTTAATATTAGTGAGCCGGAGAGATCTAGGTGAATTTATCCAATTACACGTGACAGACAGCAGACAAGAAAGTAGCCGGATGTGCGCTGAGATATTCCCGTATACTTAGCCCCATATACCTGACATGACTAATTCACCCTGACAGGAGGCTCTAACGACAGAAGACACCGCTGAAACTTTAAGTGGGAAAAGATGATTTTCAATTTGAGATTATCCAGCCGGATTATCCAGGTACCTGCTTTATTATTGTCGTCATAGACATCAATGCTGTTCCTATAAATTGCCGCTGCATTACGGAGACCATAAGTTGGTAGTCTATAATATTTTGGCCATTCCCCGAGACTTAAGACTGTAATGGAATGAAAAGTTAGATTCATGATTATGCAATGAGACCCTATAGCAGAAACATAGATGGACCCCATCTCATCAGGACCACCAAGACAAAAGCTGCTATTTGGTCCCGAGTTTAAAGCAGAAGTCCGGCAAAAATTTGTTATCAAAGTATTGTATTGCCCCCCAAATGTTATACAAATCCCCAATATACACTTATTACGGGAAATGCTTATAAAGTGCTTTTTTCCCTGCACTTACTACTGCATCAAGGCTTCACTTCCTGGATAACATGGTGATGTCACTTCCTGGATAACATGGGGATGTCACTTCCTGGATAACATGGTGATGTCACTTCCTGGATAACATGGTGATGTCACTTCCTGGATAACATGGGGATATCACTTCCTGAATAAAATGGTGATATCCCGACCCGACTCCCAGAGCTGTGCGGGCTGTGGCTGCTGGAGAGGATGATGGCAGAGGGACACTGAGGGACACAGGGCACTGGAGGGACACTGACCATCTCTCTGCCATCATCCTCTCCAGCAGCCACAGCCCACACAGCTCTGGGAGTCGGGTCGTGATATCACCATTTTATCCAGGAAGTGATATCCCCATGTTATCCAGGAAGTGACATCCCCATGTTATCCAGGAAGTGACATCACCATGTTATCCAGGAAGTGACATCACCATGTTATCCAGGAAGTGACATCACCATGTTATCCAGGAAGTGACATCACCATGTTATCCAGGAAGTGACATCACCATGTTATCCAGGAAGTGACATCACCATGTTATCCAAGAAGTGAAGCCTTGATGCAGTAGTAAGTGCAGGGAAAAAAGCACTTTATGAGCATTTCCCGTAATAAGTGTATATTGGGGATTTGTATAACTTTTGGGGGGCAATGTAACACTTTAATAAAAAATTTTGCCGGACTTTTCCTTTAACAAGTAACTATTTAATCTTTTTGCACCATTAGCTAGAGAATTAGCACATCCGTTTTTCCTATGAAATCTCTTTTACAGAGTGGGCTTTTGGGGCTGATACCTCCTGTTATGATCTCTGCAGTAGAAGCCAGTTAATCTATCACCGCAATGTACTATACAAGCGATCTATACTGTATCGCTCATAGACCAAAGCCTAAAGGGCCAATGTAGTTGTTTTGAGGGGTAATTCGCTTTTTTTTTTCTTTAAAAAAATCTGGTGCCAGAAAGTGCTAGAGATTTGTAATTTACTTTAAAAATCCAAAAGTCCAATTCCGATACTTATCACCTGCTGTATGTCCTGCAGGAAGTGGTATTATTTCCAGTCTGGAGCAGGATAGCTTTTCTATGGGGATTTGCTGCTGCTCTGGACAGTTCATGACATGGACAGAGGTGGCAGCAGCGAGCACTGTGTCAGACTGGAGAGAATACCACTTCCTGCCGGACATTCAGCAGCTGATAAGTACTGGAAGATGAGATTTTTTAATAGAAGTAAATAAAAATTTCTGGAGCTTTCTGGCTCCAGTTGATTTGAAAGAAAGCTCTCTACAGTTACTATTCCTATACTTTATCAGTCTGCTTAAAAATATGTCTGTTATATATTTTTTTTAACCTTCAATTACCCCTTTTAAAGTAGAGGGCTAGGCCAGGAAATATTCATCTAATACATATACTGTATACAGGATGAGTCAATAGTCTCAGGACACCCATTCATCTTAGATATGAAAGAGATCTAAATACCTGAGCAAGTAATGGGGGGGGGGGGGCGCTATCTTATAAGCTATGTTTGGAACATGGATGCCATCTTGAAAGCAGCCATATTGGATAAATGCCAAGTTTTTCAAACGGGATCTGAATCTATGAATGAATCTATCTATCCATCTCCTATCTATCTATCTATCTATCTATCTATCTATCTATCTATCTCCTATCTATCTATCTATCTATCTATCTATCTATCTATCTATCTATCTATCCATCTCCTATCTATCCATCTATCTATCTATCTATCCATCTCCTATCTATCTATCTCCTATCTATCTATCTATCTATCTATCTCCTATCTATCTATCTATCTATCTATCTCCTATCTATCTATCTATCTATCTATCTCCTCTATTATCTATCTTCTATCTATCTATATCTTCTATCTATTATCTATCTTCTATTATCAATCTATCTATTTATCTATTTATCTATCTATTTATTCATCATCTATCTATCTATATCTATCTATTATCAATCTATCTATTTATCTATCTATCTATTTATCTTTATATCTATCTACCTTCTATATCTATCTTCTATCTATTATCAATCTATCTATCTATCTATCTATCTATCTATCTATCTCCTATTCATCTGTCTATCTATCTATCTATCTATCTATCTATTTATCTATCTATGATCTATCTATCTATCTATCTCCTATCTATCTATCTATCTATCTATCTATCTATCTATCTATCTATCTATCTATCTCCTGTCTCCTATCTATCTATCTATCTATCTATCTATCTATCTATCTATCTATCTCCTACCTATCTATCTCCTATCTATCTATCTATCTATCTATCTATCTATCTCCTATCTATCTATCTATCTATCTATCTATCTATCTATCTATCTATTTACTATCTATTATCTATTTATTTACTATCTATCTTTCTATCTATCTGTCAATCATCTAAGATCTTTCTTTCTAATATGTCAGTAAGAATTTTTGTCATCAGAAGACACAATACTTCTATACTGTACATCTAAAATGGTTTTCTTCATAGACATACATGACCCCTGACCTCTTTCCCCATCTGTACTCTCTCTATAGGTTCCTCGGCCTCTTTCTTACACCATTAATTCACATTGTTGGTCTCCTTTGCTGTGACTACACATCAATATGTATTGTCCTCAGACTTTGTAGCCGCGGTTCTGTTTCCCTTCGCTCTGCATGTCGGCACATGGACAATTACTCTTCCCAGGAGGAGGTCTGCTGTCAGAATGAATTCTTAGATTCTGCTGCCTCATACTTTCTCCAGCATTATATAGCGGCCCCTCTGTGCTTATATCATGTTATTATTACTATTATACTGTGGCTGAGAGTCACTTTGTAAAGCGAGCGACAAGCAGCAATAATAGCAGTGACCTGAAAGGCCGCACACTATGGAACTAACAATACATATGGCGACTAATGTCAATTTTCTCAACACAAATGGAGAATAGTGTAACCTGAACCCTGTGTCAAGTTTACGGCAATGTGAACAGTCAATTGAAGGGTCAATTAAAGTATTAACATAAATGGTGCATGGGGTGAACTGAATTATTTGGTCTAATGCCATTATCAGAAAATGATGCCATAAAAATCCCAAAATCTTAGCTAACCTGCCTAGTAATGGATTTATATTAGAACTCATGATGCATCACGATATAGGTATAGTCAGATTCATGATCCAGGACTATGAGAAAGCTGAGTAACCCGCTCTATAGAATCCGTACTGCTGGCGTATAAATTATCAGGGTTCCCATTACAGTGGTATTCCCATCTCAGCTTGCCATCCTCTATAATGAAATAGGGAATAACACTAACTGCTGGGGGTCCGACCACTGGGGCACACACATTGATCAGTGCCTGGAAAGATTCAGTGGCCCCATAGAGGATGAAGGGAGTGCAGACGTGATGAGTGCTGTATTCATTTTGGGGACAATTGTGTCCCTGTTTTCAGGATCAGTGGGGGGGGGGGGGGGGTCCCAGAGGTTAGATCCTCAGCGATTACCTCAATCAGGTTGAGCCACAATATGTTGTCCTTTCTGCCTTTGCCCAAATAACCCTGTCACACTACGCAGAATACAGTAAAGGCCCTATTTCTCAAAACGATTGACCTACTACATACTACATACTTGGCCAAATAACAGACATTCCGGCCATTAAACGTTTGGCGTAATAGGAGAAAAACATGGCCATTTTCCCCCCTCTCTTGTCTCCAGATTGGGTGGGGTTTGAAACTCATTTCCATTGAAGTAAATGGAGCTTAATTGCAAACCACACCTGACCTGGAGTCAAGAGTGGGGTAAAAGTGGCCATGTTTTTGTAGCGCTGGATAACTTCTTTAAAAGGCTACGACAGTCTGATGTTCATTGCTCTGTGTAATAGGAGTCCCTGACTGTCACTGACTTCAATGGGCCCTGACATCCGAGCTTCCACTCCCACGGCCCCTCCCGCTCCTCCCCACTGGCGATCTGTGCATTTAATAGTAATTACTAACAGTAAGCCAGCAATGTTTAAAGCATCACTGGCTTATTGTTTAGTAAATGCAGATGTGCATTTTTTTGTGTAGTGCTACTGTACATGCTGGTAGCCTAGGGCTCCACAGAAATCACTGTGACCAGTGATGTCTATGTAGAGCTGTGTACTGTGACCAGTGATGTCTATGTAGAGCTGTGTACTGTGGCCAGTGATGTCTATGTAGAGCTGTGTACTGTGGCCAGTGATGGCATATTTCAACACCTATATGACATCTTTGGCACTGGCTACATTTGTTTCTCATAACACCTTAAGAGTTACCATGAGAAGGATTTAAAAAAAACAAAACAAAAAAAACTGGACAATCCCTTTAATATATAATCAGTATGCACTAAGCTTCCCCTAGTGGTGGTTGGAAAAACCACATTATCATTTTTTTTTTTATATATATGTAGGGTAATACAACAGATAAAGAGTTCTGTATCAGATAGACAGGGCTATGGCTACTATAAAGATTGAAGTATTACACTCAAAAAGACAAATAAAAAGAGCAATATAGCATTCAAGGATGGGGCACTCACTTTAAAGCAATCAACGTACACATAGTGTCCCTTGCTGTAATTAATACTGGCTCATTGAAAAACCTTCCTATCCCTGGAGGGGCCCAACACCCCATTCTATACCAGTGTAGCTTTCACCCCAACACAGACAGGTGGAGGGTAATAATATTATCCACTATATTGACAAGAGAGCAGCAATACAGGGAGTAGTGTAGGCTGCTGGCTAGAAGCAGCTAACATTGTGAATGGTTGGGACCAGCATTATCTGTATCTGTACAGGAGGTAGTGGCACCAGTCCAACAAAAGGCAATTTTTTTACTCTTCCGTGCAGTGCCGCCCTTTCCAAAGTGCCACCATAGGCAGTGGCAGTGGATTTTCTATCCCCTTGGTAAAATACTGCCCAAGTTCTATTAATCCAAATTAGATTTTGAGAGTAAGCTACTGTATGTTTGGTTCAATAATATCATGAGAAGTCCTGGCGCTGTCTGTGGTCATGTTATGTGGGTTAAAATTCATCCATATTATGAAACAGACCTAAGTATGCTATGCCGCTAATAGAGATCGGTGGTCTGTATCAGATACCTCCAGCTCTAGAGATATGTAGGACTCTTACCACTACTGGGATGATGGCATTAGCCTATTGTCAGGTATGGCGAAATATTGTAAAGAAAGCTTTGATACACATGTTGTGCTATTCGCCTAGGAACAAATTGAGCAAATTACAATCATTATGTTTAAGTGAACGGATCAATTAACTCCTTTAAATTGAACAGATCAATTAGCCAGTAAGTTAATTGTACTTAATTACCAACCATATAGTAACAGAATCGCACATGTGCCTATCACACCAAACAGCCAGACAATAGACACAGTAATACAATCACAGAAAGAACCATTGTTTACCCTTCTATTTCAGTCGTATTCAGTAGGATACCTGTAGGCCACCAAGGAGCCCAACCAGGACATGTGCATGTGGTATATAGATAATGGGTGGGCCCAAGGAACCACTTTCCACTCTGTCCTTTTCTAGTTACCTTGCACATAGTACATATTTTCTTTCTATAAAAAATCCATGCTCTCAAGGAGTACTCTATCTGTTGTGGAGATAGCTTAATGGCAAATGGAGTTCTTCAGGTCAGGCAGGGCTCCCTGGGAAAGGGGTATGTAAATTACCCTGCCTCCAGATGAAGAGAAACTGCCTCTTTTCCGCCACCTATTGGAGGTGGATGTACTGTAAATCCTATCTGACTTGTAAGGCAATGTTCACTCACAGTTGTTTGGAGTGTATTTTGAGGGTCTATCATCTGTTTTATGTCTTTAAAAAAAGACAATTTATTGCCTATTCAATTGCACTGAATTAATTGGGAAAATTATTGACAGTTTACACATTGATTACACTTTTTATGGCCGTAACTACTGTATACCAACCTTATAAATATGAGCATAGTACTGGCTTTGGGCAGTTTTTTTTATTTCTTTTATTTATTTATTTATTTATTTACTGTGTTTTCATGTTTAGGAAAGACATGGACAAGATGGGGGCTATATTGGAGGGGGAGAGTGCACAGAATGCTATATACTACTGGGGGAGAGTGCACAGGGGGCCTATGTACTACAGGGGAAGAGCGCACAAAAGGGCTATATGGAAGAGGGAGAGTGCACAGGGGGACTATATACTACAGGGTGAGAGCACACAGGGGGGCTATATACTACTGGAGGAGAGCACACAGGGGGGCTATATACTACAGGGAGAGAGCGCACAGGGGGGCTATATGGAAGGGGGAGAGTGCACAGGGGGACTATATACTACAGGGGGAGAGTGCACAGGGGGGCTATATACTACTGGAGGAGAGCACACAGGGGGGCTATATACTACAGGGGGAGAGCACACAGGGGGGCTATATACTACTGGGGGAGCAACAGGGGGTCTATATACTACTATACTACTGGGGGCAGTCACCCCCTTTGTACCTTATTTTAAAGGGCTGGTGAGATAGAAAAAAATCCAGTTATCTTACTAATAAGCATCAATTCTGTATGTAAATAGTTCAACAATGTTTGTGAAAGTTAACAAAACACGTTTACTACTGATGTTCAGCTCGGACCTTCACCTGACAATAGACCCCGGTGGGTGGACCTTCACTAAAAGTTGTTGAGTACTCCAATGTAGGCTGTATGCGCTCCTCAGGGATAGTAACAGGGGGCGGGGCTGGAGCTCAGAGACAAGATCCAGCCAAGCCTCCTGTGACATCAAAGATGATGCGTTGTCTCAGAAAAGATGGAGGAGTTGGGGAGCTGGAGATAATACACCGTTTGTAGTTTTATTTTATATGTCAGGGGTAAAGCACACAAAAGCATGCCGAAGCCAGTACTATTAGTGATTATTTATCAGCGATTGTTGGAATACAATATTCTAATACCGGAGTACCCCTTAAAATATTTTCTCAACCATGTACCAAACAATTCTGGTTTACAAACTTACATAATAAAACTTTTGATTTCTATAAGGTGTGAACATAGCCTTAGGCTTATCAGCCAAACCAAAATCTCCTCCAGAAGGAAGAGACAACATTACGGCTTTGTCAGGGTTCTTGCACCACACCAGGACAGTGTAATGAGTAGCTGGGTTTACGTTGGGGGGTAACTACTTACAGATTAGCTACCTCCAGCAGGTGGCAGTAGAGGGACTGTCTCCCTCTTTATGGAAAAGCAAGTTTGCATACCTTCAGAATCCACAGACCAGATATAAGAGAGAATATATTTTTCCCCCATCTGCGTCTCACTCCTTAGCTTAGATAGAGATGAGGAGGGAGACAGCTTGGGCAGATTAATGCCATACAATAAAATGACACAAATGAAATATAATAATTCTGATGGTGTGTCTGTCAGTTCTTCCATTCTTGGTGTGTCAAAGTCTTTGCATAGTCTGACTTGGCATAAGCTGGGCTGATTTACAGGGAGCCTGCTATGCAAGTCACAAGTTTAACAAGATTCTGCTTTTTTGGCTGAGATACAGGCAGCAATAATTGAGCTCGGCAGCGAGCTACACTTTCTTTTGTTTTATGCCCATTTCTTTGAATATTTTAACTGATCATATTCATTGCCTTTCCCTAGACAGACATACACACCAAGTATGCCATTCCAATTTAATTCGCTCTGTAATAGGGGTTTAGTAGAAGCGTAATAAGCTTTCATTTAATTGATTTGGCATGATTGCTGATCTCATAGATTGGAAATTATACTATAGACGACAGATACAAAGTCAATGTAATATTTGTATGTGAATGCGCTGCCATTGTACTTAGTCCTCGGTGCTGTCCAAGTTGCTGCTTTTTACTTATTTAAAGGGATTCTCCAGACTTGAGGCTCATTTAAATTAAATGTCATTGTCAGAAAATTTGATAAATAAGTAGGCACACTAGCTGCTATAGAATCATAGTAGCAACATGATGTCTCAATTTTTTTTTTCTTATAGAGCAGGGATGGGGAACCTTTGACCCCCTAGCTGTTGCATAACTACAATTTCCATCATGCCTGGAGCTTTTGTTCTCCAGGCATATTTGGAATTGTAGTTTTGCAATAGCCTGGAGGGGCCAAAGGTTCCCCATCCCTGCTATAGAGTCACTGACTTGTGCCCATTACACTCTATGAGCACCACATTGCACATCTGCACTAGATCCATACTACATGTGTAACGTATATCTGCATAAAGATAAAGTATACAATGAACTATGTTATTTTATAGCTGCGGTAAGCCAGGTTATCCAGGTGGTGTTAGCTAGGGCAGATGGTGCACCTTCTCAGTTCCTGTCACAGGCTCTGGGTGGTATGTACCTACCCATGTCCCACACCCGGCCGTTAAAGTAGAACAGTGTAGGTGCAGGTGTTGTGCAATGAACTACAGAGTCCAGCTTAAAGTTAAACAAGTGCAAATTTACTTGTAAAATCTTCTTAAAGGCATAGTACAATAATCAGTCTCTTCAATAATGTAAAATCCAGATAGTTTTAGCACACCAACTGAGATTCCTTGTAGCGATTTGGGTGCTTGGAATACTTGAGACTTGAGAATCCCTGCCATACATTGGAGAAAATGGAGAGATTAAAAAACACCGGGGGTGCACATAGAACTGGACATTCAATTAGAAATGGTGGCTTTGGAGCCACTCACCTGGGGTGGTCATGCTACGAGCCCGACACCGCCGAACGCATGATCAAATAACGAGCCTCTTGCAGCCAGTCCGCGGGCCGGGAAATCCCGGGACTTTTGGTGGCGCTGACGGCATCAGGTAAACATCACTCTTTCAATGGGAGTAGTAGTACTTGATGTAAAATCAAAGCTTGATGTAAAATTAAAGTTTTATTGCAGGAATTATGCGTTTCAAGGCACAGCCTCTTCATCAGATGGGAATCTGATGAAGAGGCTGTGCCTTGAAACGCGTAATTCCTGCAATAAAACTTTAATTTTACATCAAGCTTTGATTTTACATCAAGTACTACTACTCCCATCATTGAAGGAGTGATGTTTATCTGATGCCGTCAGCGCCACCAAAAGTCCCGGATCTTCCTGCACGGTTGTACCTCCAGCTGGCATAACCCTCCTTTTACATTGGAGAAAATAACTTAGAATGGATAAATCACTTGAGATATACTTGGAAAAGTCAACCAATGAAAGGAAGAATGGAATAAATAGTCTGTAAACATGGAAACACATAGGTCAGCAGAGAAGCTGTAGACACAAAACGGCAGGAGAGTTTTAATTAAGATCTGTTGCGAATGTGCTCCATTATTTATTTCAGACATTGAAGCCATAAAGATATCTCAAGGTGGACATGTCCTTTAAGATGACTCATTATGGCCATAATGTATTTTATCTCAGTTCTGTGTATCATTGGAGATAGATTTCACATACAGGCAGTGAATATGTATGTAAGATAATACTGAAACAGGTTTCTTGTCGAATATATGTCTAAAATGTAATGTATAGTATTTGGTATTTCTACAATAGCCACGATCTTCCTAATGAAAAAGATGTCGGTATCTCTCGGCTTCATGGTTCTACATGATGTATGATGTATATCAGTAAGTAATAGGGAGGTGGACTCATTTACAGGGGATGCAAACATACATCTATTCAACATACAATTGTTCTGAATATGGGTAATTTGGGGTATATGATCATTTCATGAGTCAGAGGCACTTGGTCAGAGTCCACAGAGGCAGACAACTCTGCAGGTGCTATGGGGCCCATATAAAAGGGGGACCCTGCATGGTCTTCCCTATCTCAAGCGCAATAGGGGCATAATAGCTTAATAATGGAGGCATAACTATAGTCAACTAGTTTAAGTAACATTCCCCTTACCTTGGCCTGATGGCAGTCCTTAACACCAACAATTATTGTTAACATTAGAAAAACTTATAGAACCATTTGCATCAATAGTTATTATTATTATTTGTTAGTGTGAAAACCAGACCATTAATTTATTTCAGACCCCAGACCTAACATATCACGACCAAACCCCTTCAGACAAGACTTCACTTAAGACTAAAGAGCAGACCGGTAAATTGTTTTCTAAAGACCAAACCCCTGAAATGAATCAGACCTCAGACCAGGACCTAAAATTTATCAGACTCCAGACCAATCCAGACCCTAAAATGAATTCAGACCCCCAGGCTATTCCTTAAAGGTAGAACTATCAGCAGGTTAGACTAATCAAAACTGCTGATAGCCCCTTATAGCGCGGGGGACGCTGAGGAGGAAGGAATGTGTCTTATGTTCCTCCTAGGCGCCTCTCCCGCGTGTTAGTAGGGTATTTTTCAGCTGGGAGCACTGTTAGAGCACTGCCCCACCCCCACAACATCATCCGGCCCAACCGCCCATTGATTATCAACACTCCTAACTCCTAACAGTGCTCCTGGCCAAAGATTACCCCAACTTACAGTGCAGGACTGGCACTAAGGAGGAAGATAAGACACATGTCTTCTTCCTCAGTGTCCCTGGCACTATAAGGGGCTATCAGCAGGTTAGATTCTTCTGACTTGCTGATAGTTCCCCTTTAAAAAATGATCAAATCCCAGATCAGACTACGGCCAGTGATTGGCTGAGTGGCCTGTCAGCTGAGACAAGCCGCTGTGAAGCTGGAGCGCGCGGGACCCGGGGAGAAGCACAAAGGAAGAGGAGCCCTGCAGCATGGATAGGATGTATACAGTTTAAACAAAGGCTGCAAGGACATCAGTATTGATGTCCCTGCAGCCCTTGTTAAACGATTATAGGCCTGTGTAATAGGCCCAGTAAAAAAAAGTGCTGATCTAGCAGATTGGCGCTAGTTTACAGGTATTATCGTGCGCCCATCGGCCCGTGTAATACCACCCTTAGCCTTGATTGTCTTATATGGGCAATATATGGTTGTGGGAGGTCCAACTATTATTTTTTCTGGGCTCTCACCATCCTCTCTGCTTTTAATGGATATGCTGTAAAACCCAGTCTACCAGTCACATAGCCCACATGTGAAATCACCATACCGAGGACAATTGATCCAATCCATCACATGGCACCACTGAAGCATTCTGGGCTGAAATAGACCTTAGTTATAGCTTGGGGCACAGTGACAAATCAGTTGAGCTAATTGTAAGCAATTTAATATCATTGCTCTGCGAGTGGAGCAGCCTATAAATAAGGTCTAATGTAGCCCAAAACACATTGATGGTTCCATGCGATGGATTTTATTATTTATGCTCAATAAAGTCAGTTTTACATGTGGGATCCATTCTGAGGCTGTTGATAATTTAGGAATGACGTCTGGCGCCAGGAATTCTGTCAGTCACAGACTTAATGTGAAAATAATTCAAAGTTTAATATGAAACCTGTTTGGCACAAGAGACGGAACCCTCTGCTCTATACCTGATTGTTCCATTTGTTTGTGTATCTGCAAATGTAAGCAGATCTGGAAATGCAGCGGATGAATATTTCAATGCATCAGCAGCGGATGTCAATAGACAAGTAACTTTGCGGTGGATAATAAAGGTTAATAATGGAGTATTATGACACCTGATGAAATGTTCAATAATGAATATCCCTCATTTACTGCAAACTGTAGGACGAGTGGTAGCGGCCTATTCAGGGAAATTCTCTATAAATGGGCCCATTCATTCAGTCAGTCTGAACTATAATTAATTTGATGGCCGCATTTAATAAATTGTGCATGTGATTTATTTTTTCTTCTGCAATGAAAATGATATTGATTAGCCGGGATTCCTGAAGGGGTCGTGCTCGGAGCGGAGGCACATAAGATTTCATTTAGTAAAATATTACTCTCTTACCATACGTGCCTGTATTGGTGATGTCGGAAGCATACACAACAAGAATACAAAAAATGGATACAAAGAATAAATGTGCATTGAAAAATATTCTGGACTATTGAATAGAGTGGAAATTAAGAACAGCTCAGTGCGGTTTAAAGGCGTTCTCCACAATCAGAGCTTTTGATGATCTTAGACGGTGCTCGTGCAATTAGACTATGGACTATCGGGCAGCAAGGGCTGCACGGACATCATTAGCAATGTCTGTGCAACCCTTGCCTTTAGTATAAAAGTAATAACTCACCATACCAGGTTCCCTGGTGTCCCTGGGCCTCCTCTGGTGTCTGCAGTTCTGCACTGACAGGCCGCTAACAGACCTGTCTCGGCCAGTGATTGGCTGAGTACCCAGTGGCCTGTAAGTGCAGAGAAGTCGGGGCTGCAGACACTGGGGAAGGCCTTTCAAAGACACCAGAGAAGGCCCAAGGACACCAGGAAACGTGGTAAGGTGAGTTATTATCTTATATTACAGTCATCAGCATTGCTATTACATGTAGCGATGCACGCCCGGCGATTTAAGGTCAGAACCTCCTGATTTGGACGATTATCACTCTGTGTAATAGGGCTCTTAGGCTTTGGTTACCAGTTGTTAGAACCACAGGACATACCACTCACTGGTATACTATACTTACTGATTTTTTGTGTTGAGTAGAGATGAGCGCAACTCAGGCATGCTCAAGTACTGGAATGCGGAACTATCAGACTCAAGCGTATTCCAGTTGCACTCATCTCTATTGAGGAGTCAGGACAATCTGGGTAAGCATGTGCTAAACATGTAAAGCTAAAAGTCCACTAGATAGGGGACCCCCGATAACAGTCACTAAAAATCCAACATAAACTTATAGATGGTGTTCCCATAAAATAAAAATCTTCACCCAATCTGTCCAAAATGGTTTTAGGTCTCTAGAAAAGCCAATCTGTGCATTTACTGTCACTTGACTCTATCTTCCTCATCTCTATTTAGGAGCCAGTGTTTGATTGTAAAGAGTTAAAACCAACCCCATGGTGCCATATTCCTGATATCTCTCTTACAGGGGGACTATTCTGAAGGGACTTGTCAAGGTGACAGATCCTGTTAAAGGGGAACTCTGGATAAGAAAAACTTGTTTTCTATTAAAAGTACATTAAAAGTTATATAGATGTGTCTATATAATGTATTACTGTATCTGTACGGTTCTGCCTCACTGGTAGCTGATAGAAATCCAGGAAGTGAAGAAAAATGGCCTCTGTGCCAATTCACATTGTCTCCTGCTCCTTTTGCTATCCCCCCTAGGACACAAATCTTTCATGCCTCTGTCTCACATTGTGTGTGTTTGCTGAGATCAGGCTGATGATGCAGACAGGGGGCAGGGTGTGATGTCACAAGAGGCTTGGCTGGATAACCCAATCCGCTGAATAATTCACCATCTCTGACCGACCAGAAGCAGGTGCTGCACTAATTTTACTGATTGTAATGGGTGGAGGCTGTGATGGTCACATGAGGGAAAGCATTGCATTCTGGGAAATGCCAAACCAGGAAGAACAGAAACACAAAACAGAAAAAAAAAAACCCCAAACAAATGGATTTTTGGTAGTTTCAAAATTGGGATAGACAGGTAAGTAATGCGTTATGCCTCTGCAGAAGTTTAATTTTTTTAACCTCTACCTGGAGTTCCCCTTTAAAGTGCAGTTATCTGCCCTAATCCATGTTCTAGACTATCTAAAGTGGCTATGACCCTGTTATAAATAGTGTGCTGTCAAAATGAGCTTGATAGGCACAGATTTACAAGACAAATCCTTGAAAAGTATTGTATATCTTTTTAGTGGCCATATCCTTGTTTTTTTCTTTTTTCTGATGCAGTTCTCCATCTTTCCAATAGACATAGATTGGCCCGCAGCCATCCAGAATGGAAGCTTAGGAGAGTACTGCATACTGGTTTATTAGTAAGCTCTATGTAGAAACAGTATATAAATGCTTTGAGTTGTATGATTATGGAAAATGTGAAACTTGTCTGGAGATTGACAGCCCGCTCAGCCAATTACTGGCCACAGCACTGTCCCATCTCAGTTAGTAATTGGCTGATCGAGCTGGAGGTGGCTGTAGACAACGGAGACATGGAAAAGGGCACTAGGGGAGTCTGGACAGGTGAGCATATTTTTTTTCCCGCTAGATTTGCTTCTCTCATCTCTAGACAGTATTCATACAGGGGGTGCTGACCCGTGGCCTCCCTGAGGCCCACCTTACCCTTTTAACAGGCCCTGAAATGACCTTAAGGACCGGGCCAATTGTCACTTTTGCCTTTTCGTTTTTTCCTCCTCGCCTTCTAAGACCAATAACACTTTTATTTTTCCACCTACAGGGCCATGTGAGGGCTTGTTTTTTGAGGAACAGGTGTACTTTGTAATGGCATCTTTCAATCTGCCATAAAATGAATGACATAACCCCCAAAATATCATTTATGGGGGGAATTTGGGTCAAAAAAAGCAATTCCGCTAATTTTGTGTGGGTTTCATGTTTACGTAATGCACTTTACGGTAAAACTGACATTTTTTCTTTATTCTATAGGTCGATCTGAACATAACTTTTATATAATTTTTTTTACTGCTTTTTGTTCACGCCGTTCACCGTGCAGGACTAATTTTGTTTTATTTTAATAGATTTTTTTTTTTTTACACTTTTTAAGGGGACTTTTACATCAATACATTAGATTTCATACACTGATCACTGCTATGCCACTGCAGTGAAAATGGTTAACAGTTAATGGTCCTTGTTTAAAATAAATAAATTTGGTGGTGCCGATAGTAAATTGATTGTTACTTTGCTCTTGTTAATGACAAGGGTGACATCATTCCGAATCCTTATTGATTGTGATTTATGGCATATCCACAGACAACTACTTTAATTCTCCTTATAGTGATTTTCTCCAAAATGAGAATCCTTCAGATTCAATGTAAATGCCAAACATGGTGAATTTATTCTAGGGATTGGTTCGTGTTGCTCCAAGGTTACTTAGGGTGGTATTGCACAGGACGAGGAGGGCCCGATCAACAATGTAAACCAGCGGCAATCTGCTAGATCGCCGCTCGTTTACTGGGCCTATTCCACGGCCCGATGATCGTTGAGCAAAGGCTGCAAGGACATTGTTACCGATGTCCTTGCAGCCCTTGCAGCATCATACATTACCTGTCCAGGCTTCTTCTCCACGCTGTCTTCATCCCCGGGTCCTGCGCGTTCTATCTTCAGAATGGCTGGTCAGCAGCCACACTCAGCCAATCACAGGCCACGGCGGTCCCGGCCTGTTATTGGCTGAGCGCTCCATCAGCTGAGCGGCCATTCTGAAGCAAGAGCGCGTGGGACCCTGTGATGAAGACAGCGCAGAGAAGAAGCCTGGACAGGTAATGTATGATGATGCTGCTGCTTATTAAATCGTCGGTCGCCCGCCGCGCACCACTATTCTACCATAGCGATGCGCGGTGGGGAAACAATGATTTTAGGTCTGGCCCTAAATGAACGATCAGCCGATGACACGATCATCGGCTGATCGTTCTCTCTATTTTAACTAACAATAATCGGCCGAATCGGGCCAAATGGGGCCGATCCGGCCGATTATCGTTACTGTGGAATAGGGCCCTTAGACCAAATCTATAGAATTCTATTTTTAAAGGGGATGCCTTAAATTAAAGAAAAGGATATTGTACTGACAGCCAGTGCCACTTTTATTCATGGCTGTGTCTGGTATTACAGCTCCGTCCTATTCACTGACAATATCAGATCCACTCTACTATTAACCCTTAGAGGATCGGGCCAATTTCAATTTTTGCCTTTTCGTTTTTTCCTCCTTGTGCTTAAAAGGCCATAGCACTTGCATTTTTTCACCTAGAGACCCACATGAGCCCTTATTTTTTGTGTCACTAATTGTACTTTTCAATAGTTCGGGCAATTACGCATGCGGCGATACCAAACATATTTATTTATTTATTTTAATTTATAACATGGCAAAATGGGGGTGATTCACACTTTTATTAGGGGAAGGGGCTTTTTATTATTAATGACAATTTTTTTTTACTTTTACTTCTACTAGAAGCCCCCCTGGGGCAAGGGTTATTCCCCCTGGGGTTAGGGTTATTCCGCCTGGGAGACTTCTAGTATAAGTACACGGATCTCTCATTGCGATCTATGCTGCATAGTAATACAGCATAAATCGATGAGATCGGCACTCGGTTGCTTTCGGCTGCAGCAGCCAGAAGCAACCGAATGCAGAGCCATCATCAGCGCCATTACAGTGCAGACCCCGGCCAGGTGAAGACACGGGGATCACTCCTCCGGGACAACATCTCGGGGGGCGATCTCCGCAACTAGACACCAGGGAACAGCTGTATCAGGTAATCGGCCCCACTCTGAACACCTGTGGGTGGCCCTGGACGTACAGGTACGTCCAGGGTCGCCTGGGGGTTAATCCCACCATAGACGTATATTAGGGAATAACTCCTGATACAGTATCCTTATATACTGGGGGAATTAAAACTTTAAAGGGGTTGTTCACCAAGGCATTTTTTCTTTCAAATCAGCTGGTGCCAGAAAGTGCCAGAGATTTGTAATTTACTTTTATTTAAAAAAAATCTCCAGAACTTATCTATTCTATTAAAAGTTTCCAGTACTCATCAGCTGCTGGATGTCCTGCAGGAACTAGTATATTCTTTTCAGTCTGGAGAGCAGGAGAGGTTTTCTGGGGGGATTTGCTACTTCTCGAGACACTTCCTGACATGGACAGAGGTGGCAGCAGAGAGCACTGTGTCAGACGGTAGAAAATACATTACTTCCTGCAGGACATACAGCAGCTGATAAGTACTGGAAGACTTGAGATTTTTTTTTTTTTTATAGAAGTAAATTTCAAATCTCTGGCACTTTCTGGCACCAGTTGATTTGAAAGTAACATTTTTTGGTGAACAACCCCTTTAATCATTACAGGGGTATTACTATCTCACAGAAGCTCAGTAGTTTCTGCCTTCTTGCAAGCAGTCTGGAGAGCAACGGGGAGGCCTCTTATGGAGATGGATATATTTCTTTAAAGGGATTTTTTCCCCCAAATAAACTGGTACCAGAATATTATATAAATTCTTATATTATTTCTATTTAAAAATCTCAAGTACTTATCAGCTGCTGTGTGTCCTGCAGGAAGTGGTGTTTTCTTTTCAGTCTGACACAGTGCTCTTTGCTGCCACCTCTGTCCATGTCAGGATCTGTCCAGAGCAGGAAAGGTTTTCTATGGGGATTTGCTACTGCTCTGGACAGTTCCTTTCACAGACAGAGGTGGCAGCAGAGAGCAATGTGTCAGTCTAGAAAGAATACACCACTTCCTGCAGGACATACAGCAACTGACAAGTACTAGAAGACTTGAGATTGTTTAATAGAAGTATTTTACAAATCTATATAAATTTCTGACACCAGTTGATTTAAAAACATTTTTTCCCCTCCGGAGTACCCCTTTAAGAAAAATGGAATGTAAAAGCAAATCGAACTGAGCAGTTTCATTATTTCTGCCAAAACTCTTAAGTTGAAAAATAAATTATTTATCACTTTTCTTGTAGGTATGTATAAAAAACGGAAATATATTTGCTCTGGTTTTATAAGTGTTTAAAATGCGAAAGTCGATTATATCAAACATTTTTTTCCAGTGAAGGCTCCTAAAGACAAAAATGTTCTTTTATGCTGTTCAAGACAAAGGAAAAAGTCGTACAAAACAGGCCCTGGGGTAGCAAGCTGCAGGAATTCAATCTGTCAGTTGCTGCACAGATTTCAGGAAACATATTTCACAAAATACGATGTCAAGTCTAACAATCCCAAGATTTACACATTAAAAAAAAAAAAAAGTTATAGCCAAGTTTTTTTTTACATGGGGAAATAAAAAAAAATAAAAAAAAACATTTAAAAAAAATCTATTTTATTATGGCCAGAAACAGTTGGATTGAGGATAACCTTAGTTTTTCAGAGACTTAGATATACAATAAATTAATATTTAGCAATTCACTAAAATATTACTATTATAGGACTGTAAAAACATAGCTGCAAAAACATAGATACAGTGCAACACATCTCCAGAGGGGAATCTTTCAGATCAACTGGTGCCAGAAAATGGCAGAGATTTGTATTTTACTTCTATTTAAAAATCTCAAGTCTTCCAGTACTTAACGTATGTCCTGCGGGAACTGGTGTATTCTCCCCAGTCTGACACAGTGCTCTCTGCTGACACCTCTGTCCGTGACAGGAACTTTCCAGAGCAGTAATAAATCTCCATAGAAAATGTTTTCTGCTTTTCAGACTGGAAAGAATACACCACTTCCTGCAGGACATATAGCAGCTAATAAGTACTGAAAGACTTAAAGGAGAAGTCTGGCCAGACCGAAAGGAGAAGTACGGCCAGCGTGTGATGTCTGCTCAGCCAGTCAGTGGCCGAGGCGGGACCTACCTATGAATGCTGACTGGCTAAGTGGACCTCACACGTCACAACCTGGGTCCTCTCTCTGACCAGAAAGAGGCTGGGGACCAAGGGACTAAAACAGTGGTATGCGGGGAGGTAAGAAAACATTATTTTTTTATCCTCCCTAGCACTTGCTAAAAAAATGGGTCTGGACAGACTTATCCTATAACATTTTAAATAGAAATAAATCACAAATCTCTAGCACTTTCTGGCACCAGTTGATTTTTTTTGCTGAACCACCCCTTTAATGTCAGATCCTGATGAGTCCCAGATCTCCAGAATGGGTCCTTGTTATGAATGGAGCAGAGTCATACATGAACATCAAGAATGCAAAAACATTGCAGAGACACCATCACGTGTCTTAACGTTAGTGAGCTAGCCAGACATTCCTCCAGGTAGGGACAACCAAGCCAAGGAATGTCTCCAGTCAAGGAAACACCCAAGTAAGTTATCCATCCACAGACAGTTGTTTCAGGGTGTTTGCTCCTCATCAGTGTGGAGTAGGATTCTGGCTAGTGGGAGAAATGCCTAGTAAGTGCATGCAAAAGGACACTGGTTGACCTCAGGGAGATCAACCAAAACACTGCAGAGACACCATGACGTGTCTTAATGTCAGTGCCCTAGCCAAACCTTCTTCAGTAAAGGAAACCATCCAAGCAAAGTATCCATCCACAGACAGCTGTTTTGGGGTGTTTGCCCCTCATCAGTGTGGAGCAGCATTTTGGCTAGTGGGAGCAACTCCTAGTAAGTGCATGCAAAAGGACACTGGTTGACCTCAGGGAGATCAACCAAAACACCGCAGAGACGTGACGTGTCTCAACGTCAGTGACCTAGCCAGACCTTCTTCCAAGAAGGAACAACCAAGCCAAGGAATGTCTCCAGTCAAGGAAACCATCCAAGCTAGGTACCCATCCACAGACAGCTGCAAAGCCTCTGTATTAACCTTACTAGAGATGAGCGATCCGAGGTACCCGAACCCAGATTCATTCCAAACTTTGCTAGAAAACAAAACTTTCGGCAAATATCGGGGTTTGGGAAGATGACACCACTCATGTAAAAAATAAATAAATAAACATTCTTACCTGTTCGCAGGCTCCCCCAGTGTTTTGTGGTGGTTCTCTGGTCCCATCCCAGTGTCTTCTGTAGTAAAGACGCTCTCAGCCAATCACAGGCTGACTTGGAGGGGACAGCACCATGGCCTCTGATTGGCTCTATACAAGTGACAAGGGTAAAAAACAAGAACATTACAAGATCAAAACACATTACATGAAGGCAGATGGCAGACTGATAGATGGGGAAGAGGACCCTGCCCGCAAGGGCTTACAATCTATACTGGTACAATATATACACTATATAATGGTAACCTAAACCTTACCAGAGGCCTGAATGAGTATCACAGAAATATCAGGCGTGTTCAGATGTCATAGTTAGAGAAATGTTTGAACATATGTTATCTAAATGAAATCCTCTGTCTATTTTTGGACTATGCAATAGCAATGCTCTAAGCAGAAGATCTAATGATTTTGCCCCCGTGCTCCCTCCAGCTGTTTAAAGGTTCATCTTTCCCTTGGTGGTGTCAAGGACAGAAAATAAATGATCAGTCTGAGCCTGAGCCACGTCCACGGCCCTCCGCACCTGCTGGGCTCTCCTTTGAAATGCTCTCTTTCTGACAATGTCCGGACAGGAGTGTTTGTTTCTACAGTACTCCTAAAAAAGCAGAGTGTGTGGCAAGAAAATCAATTCTCCTCTGAGATATGCTTGGCCCAGATACAAGAACTGGACTGTCTGCTACGAGAAGGGAGGCGATTTTTCAAGTGAAAGAATTTGCACAATGAGCACAAGGCGCTGCCATAAGTGGAACACTGTCAAGGACTAAATGTTATTTTAACATAGCAAATAGCAAATTTGTCTTTATTGTTAATGAGCTAAAGGCTTTTCTGTACAAAGCTTTGACCTTGTCATTTTTCCCACTTGTTCGCGAGGCAGAATGTGACATTTGTCACCGGGCTTTCCTAGATATTTGTAGTTCAGGAGTCGTCTCACAATGCAGGGAAATTCAGTTTTTTTCTATAGAGGTGTAGCCTATTATTCCTGAAACCTAATATAAAATATTTGTGATGAGCGAATAGTGAAATATTCGAATATTCAATATTCGTACGAATATCTCCCGAATATTCTATACCATTAAAGTCTATGGGAACCAGTATTCGATTATTGAAAAACATCTATTCGACCACTTGGAGGTAAAAACCGGAAGCTGGGGGATTTGAACGCTTATCAAATATTTATCGAATATTTAGCGAACTATTAGATAATATTCGATAGATCGAATACCTTACTATTCGATCGAATAGATAATAGGTATTCGCTCATCACTATAAACTATGTTACAGGGCCCCCACAACTACCATTGTCCACTTATAATACTGCTATAGGTAGAAGTTGGGTCTAGGGTCCCATTGGATATCTCTGCAATAGCCTAGGATTTATCTATAGTTTTGCTGATGCTGACATTAAAGTGAGTATCCACCTTTTATTATCTTTAAAGTGTCACTGTCGTGAATTTTTTTTTGCAGAAATCAATAGTCCAGGCGATTTTAAGAAACTTTGTAATTGGGTTTATTATCCGAAAAATGCATTTTTATCATGAAAAAGCAGTTTGAAGCTCTCCCCCCTGTCTTCATTGTTCTCCTATGGAGAGAGCTAAAGAAAAGACCAAAACAGGACAACAAAGAGTTAATCTACAAATCCCTCACGGGATATCTCCTGTGACAGTCACCAGTGACCTGTCTGAGCTCGGATTACAGCTGTCACCCAGCTCCGTGCCTGTAATCCTCTGTTATCTGCTTTCTGCTGCCGGCTAACTCCCTCCTTCCTCCTCCCCCCTCCCCTCTCCCTAGAACAGACAGGGTACGTCTCCTGCAACAAGTCACAATTTTCTGATTTTTCAGAGTGGATGAAAAAGAGGAAGGAGGGAGGGACCTGGGAAAAGGCTTTTTACATGCAGATAATGGCAGATTTGGCTAATAAACCCAATTACAAAGTTTCTTAAAATCGCCTGGGCTATTGATTTCTGCAAAAAAAAAAAAAAAAAATACGACAGTGACTCTTTAACCTCTTAAGGACCCATGACGTACCGGCACGTCATGGATCACTGTCACTTAAGGACCCATGACGTGCCGGTACGTCATCCCTTTAAACGGGCGCCGCGGCCGGCCGGGTCCCGATCGGGGGAGATAGCCTGCTATAATACATAGCAGGCCATCTCTCCCTGTCGGCATGGAGGGTTGTTAACCCCCCCCATGCCGACGATCGCCGCTATTGGCTGATAAGCCCATAGCGGCGATCGGAACCTTTCCGGGCCATCGGTGGCCTGATGACCCGGAAAAAAATGGCGGTCGGTGCTGTCCGAGGACGGCACCGACCGCCATTACTGTAAAAAGTAATGGTGGTCACGGTACCACCGTCCCGATCGCCGTGAACGGCCGGCCAGCCGGCCGGCCGTTCACGGCGATCAAAGTCCCCACAAGTAATAAATACCTGCTCCGGACCCCTCAGCTAGGTAGCTGAGGGGTCCGGAGCAGGTATTTGTACATTACTCACCTGTCCCGGGGTCCTGATCGGCGTCTTCCGGGTTCCCGGCGTCCTCTTCATCTTCGGCTTCTTCCGTGAGTCCCGATCGTCTCTTTCCGGCTCCAGCGTCGTCTATTTTCGTATTTTTCCGGCTCCAGCGTCGTCTATTTTCGGATCTTGCGCTCTGCTGCCCCCTAGCGGCTGATAAGTGTAATACACGTATCAGCCACTACAGGGATGTTCAGAATGTAGTAAAAAAAAAAATTTTTTTCCCAATTTTTTTTTTTTCTATTTTCCGCACCCTATCGCCGCTGAGTGTTGATCAGCATCGCACGAAAGTGCGCTGCTAATCAGCAACTCCTCCTTTTTGGCGTAGGGTGGTTTTTTTTATATCCTACTGCCACGGTCTGCTGATAAGTGCCGAACATAAGTGCGGCATTTATCAGCAACACCATTTTTGGCGTAGTTTTTTTTGTATACTTACTGTAAAAAACACGTAAAAAAACACTACATTACACCACACTACATTGAATAAAGTTTTACACTACACCACTACATACCCCATATACCAATCCCCATATAAAGATGGCCCCCAGGGTGTTTTCGGTATTGGACGCATACATTATTATTGCCTCCGACACCGAAACAGCCAGTGAGGATGAAATGGGGGGATCCTTCTTTCCTCCATTCATCCTCATCCTCCTCATCATCCAGTGACGTGTCTGGGAGTAGCGTAGCGTACGCTGCCCCCCAGACACGTCTTTTCCGCCAGTACCGTCCCAATAAGAGATGACGGTATGGCGTGAAATTCTACAAACTCTGTGAGAGTACCTCAGGGTACACTTACAGATTTAGGGTACGTGCACACTGCGGAATGGCGAAGGATAACCCTTTGTGCATTCCGCAGCTGGCACCCGCCGGCGGACTGATGCAGGGGCGCGTCTCCGCCCGTGTCATAGACTCTATCCTATGCATGGGCGGATTCCATTATCCGTCATTCCATCAACACGTTGGACGCAGAGCGGAATCCGCCCGTGCATAGAATGGAGTCTACGACACGGACGGAGACGTGCGCCTGCATCAGTCCGCCGGCGGGTGCCAACTGCGGAATGCACAAAGGGTTATCCTTCGCGATTCCGCAGTGTGCATGTACCCTTAGAGTGTATGAAGGAAGGGACACTCGAATCCAGCCCCCAGATGCCCACTGGCCCCCCCCCCCCCCCATCCTCGGAGTTAGTGGGGACATTGTCCGGGAACTGATCTTCCCACTGCTGGATAAAGGTCACCACCTGTACGGGGATAACTTTTATACCAGCACCCCCTCTTCCGGTCCCGAGCTACTGTAGCTTGCGGCACGATCCGAACATATCAGAAGTAGTAATAGAGCCCTAATATTTAGCAGCCATGGAGCGGACCCAGCGCTTCTGGATATGAAGGACCCCGTATCGCACCAGGGCAACATTTTCCAGGTGACGTCCCCCACACAGGAGAACAGGAGACCCCAGAAGAAGTGCAGAGTGTGGAGTAACAGGGGGATCAGGAAGGACACCATTTACCAGTGTGACACCTGTCCTGATCCCCCCGGCCTCTGCATACTGGATCGCTCCAAGGCGCACCACACGTCATTGGGGTTCTACATTATCTAAATTCTGTCCCTTATTCCTATTTCAGGGGTCACGTTGATCCAGGGATTATTCTGATCGCCATTATGGAGTCGGGAAGGAATTTTTCCCCTGTGATGAGGCTACTGTCGTCTGCCTCACGAGGGGTTTTTGCCTTCCTCTGGATCAACACAGGTTGAATTTGATGGACACCTGTCATTTTCAACCTTATAAACTAATAATTGGCCTAATACCCCCAAATAAATTAGAATTGTCCCTTTTCCCCAGCTAAGTAGGTATGGCCGCTATTCCCATTAGAGGATGCCATGATGCAATTACAAAGCCTCTGTGCGGCCAGGACAGTAGAAACCCCCCACAAGTGACTCCATTCTGGAAACTACACCCCATAAGGAATCTAACAAGTGGGGCAGCGGGTATATGGCCCCCTGGTGACGGCCACATTTGGGACGTGAAAATGGAAAAAATGGTATTTTTTATTTTCACGGCACATGTCCTACACATGTGCCCATCACTAGTGGGGTCCATATGCTCACTGCACCCCTTGTTAGATTCCTTATGGGGTGTAGTTTCCAGAATTGGGTCACTTGTCGGGGGTTTCTACTGTTCTGGCAGCACAGGAGCTTTGTAATTGCGACATGGCCTCCATCCCCCATTCCAGCCTCTAAATGGCGCTCTGTCCTTTTGGTGACTTGCCCTGTGCCCATATGGCAAATTATGTCCACATGTGGGGTATTTTCGTACTCAGGGGAAACTACCCTACACGTTTTGTGTTCATTTTCTTTTTTAACCCCTTGTGGAAATGGAAAAAAATCAAGGCTAGACCAACATTTAGTGTAATTTTTTTAAAATTTTTACTCTAAATCATTGATCTTGTCTTGATTTTTTCATTTTCACAAGGGGTTAAAAGATAAAAAAAAACACAATGTGTAGAGCAATTTCCCCTGAGTACGGAAATACCCCACATGTGGACATAAAGCGCCATGCGGGTGCAGGGTAAGCCTCCAAAGGGAAGGTGCGCCATTTGGTTTTTGAAGGCTGGATTTGGATGGAATGGATTTCGAGGGGCCATGTTGCATTCAAAAGGCCCCTGTGTTGCCAAGACAGTTAAACCCCCCACAAGTGACCCTATTATGGAAACTACACCCCTCAAGGAATGTAACAAGGGGTGTAGTCAGCATATGGACCCCACTGGTGACGGGCACAAATGTGGAACAATGTGGCGTGAAAATGAAATATTAAATTTTTTACACTATAATGTTGGTCTAGCCTTGAATTTATCATTTTCACAAGGGGTTAAAAGAGAAAAAAACACACAAAATGTGTAGAGCAATTTCCCCCGAGTCCGTAAATACCCCACATGTGGACATAAAGCGCCATGTGGGCGCAGGGCAAGCCTCCGAAGGGAAGGAGCGCCATTTGGATTTTAGAGGTTGGATTTGGCTAGAATGGATGATGAACGCCATGTCGCATTTACAGAGCCCTTGTGCTGCCAAAACACTGTAAACCCCCCACAAGTGACCCCATTCTGGAAACTACACCCCTCAAGGAATCTAACAAGGGGTGCAGTGAGGATATGGACCCCTGGATGACGGGCACATTTGTGCCATGAAAGTGAAAAAAATGAAAATTTTCACTTTCACGTCACATTTTTCCACATTTGTGCCCGTCACCAGTGGGGTCCATATGCTCACTGCACCCCTTGTTAGATTCCTTGAGGGGTGTAGTTTCCAGAATGGGGTCACTTGTGGGGGGTTTCCAGTGTCTTGGCAGCACGAGGGCTCTGTAAATGCGACATGGCCCTTGAAATCCATTCCAGTGAAATCCAGCTTCCAAAAGCCAATTGGCGCTCCTTCCCTTTGGAGGCTCGTCCTGCGCCCCCTTGGCACTTTATGTCCACATGTGGGGTATTTCCGTACTCGGGAGAAACTGCGCTACATGTTTTGTGTTTTTTTTTTTCCTTTTATCCCTTTGTGAAAATGAAAAATTGAAGGCTAGAACAACATTTTAGTGTAAAAAATACTTTAGTCTTTTTTCAAGCCATATTGTTTGGAAAATCTGTGAAGCACCTGTGGGGTCCAGATGCTCACCGCACCCCTTGTTACATTCCTTGAGGGGTGTAGTTTTCTAAATGGTGTCCCTTTAGGGGTGTTTTTTAGGTTTTGGCACCCCAGAGCCTCTGCCAACCTGAAGTGGTACAGTCAAAAATGACCAAAAATAACGGAGCCATTGAAATTCACTAGGCGCTCCCTTATATCTGAGGCTTGTGGTTGCGTCAAATAGCGCAATAGGGCCACATATGGGGTATTTCTATAAACTGCAGAAATGGGGCAATCAATATTGGGGTGCATTTCTCTGGTAATAGGTTTATAATTATGAAAAATATTGGATTACAATAAAATCTCTGCACAGAAAATTAAAATTTTCAAATTTCTTACACACTTAGCTTTTATTTCTGTGACTCCCCTAAAGGGTTAAAAAACTTTCTGGATGTGCTTTTGCAGAGTTTAGGGGGTGCAGTTTCTGAAATGGGGTGCTTCGTGAGGCTTTCTAACACACAGTCCCCTCAAATACACTTTAAACCTGAACAGTTCCCTAAAAATATCTGATTTTGAAATTTTACTGAAAATTTGGAAATTTGCTGCTAATGTTTTAAGCTTCCTATTGTCTAAAAAAAATGAAATATAGTTTAATAAATGCCGCCAACATAAAGTAGACATGTTGCTAATGCTATTTAATATATAATTTATGTGGTATAACCATTTTCTGTATAAGCAGAAAAGTTTTAAAGTTGGAAAAATGCATTTTTTCACAATTTTTCACGCTATTTTGGGTTTTTTCATAAAGATTCGTTATAAGTATCGACTCCAATTTACAAGAAATGTGAAGTACAATATGTCACGAGAAAACAATCTCAGAATCAGCCGGATAGGTAAAAGCATCCCGAAGTTATTAATGAATAAAGTGACACTGGTCAAATTCATAAAATTTGCTCCGGTCCTTAAGGCCATTTCAGGCTCTGTCCTTAAGGGGTTAAGGTTTACAATTTTATTGGAAAAATTTCACCACACAACCTGTTCAATGGTGACAAGTACAGTTAAGCAAATTGCAAAGTTTTGTAACTAATTCAGATTCCTGTAATACTATAGCAGGGACTCTTGTCAAAGAAAGGAGCCCCTGCCATTGTACTCACTGAACAGTAAGGTATACACTATAGGGGACATTTATCAAGGCAAAAAGGTGTATTTTTGGCATGAAATGGCCAGATGCGAATAAATTTATTTGCAAACGGCCGTTTTGCGAATAAATATTCGCATCTGGCCAATTTACACCAGCTGCGCCAGGGGGCGGGGAGGGGGTGTGGAGGGGGCGGAAGGGGGGGCAGACTCTGGGTCATTTATAATTTTTCTTGCAGGAAAATGATCAGGAAACCTGCAACAGCTCAGAGCGCACATGTTTCCTCGGCGCACATTTAGAGGCAATGCGCCACTACATAAATCAGCGTACTGTTGACGCAGCGGGGACATTTTTAAGCCCAGCACAGAAAAGGCTGAACTTAATAAATGTCCCCCTATATGCCACTTTGCTCAGTTCATATTAATTAGGAGGTAAGTAGTGATACCATAGGCACCCCCACTAGAGATATTTGTGGCTGTATCCATGTTTTTCAGGCTTTCCTAGGGCTGCATCCAACTTCTTCAGCCGCAGGTAATCAGACTTGCGCTCATCTCACAGCTCAAGCTTACATGTTAATGAAAGCTTACACGTTAATGAAACATCCACGTTCCACACACTATGATGTTTCGAGAGGTGTTCTCTCTTTTTCATGTTTGAGAAAGAGAGAACACCTTTTGACAACAACAACAACAACAACAACAACAATACACATCCTATAAGACTATGGGTGAGATATATCAAACATGGTGTAAAGTGAAACTGGCTCAGTTGCCCCTAGCAACCAATCAGATTCTACCTTTCATTCCTCACAGACTCTTTGGAAAATGAAAGGTGGAATCTGATTGGTTGCTAGGGGCAACTGAGACAGTTTCACTTGTTTGATAAATAATCCCCTATGTGCTTATTTTTATATAAAAAATCACTGAAGAAAAGATTGCACTTGGTGTGTCTTCAGTGGTTGCCAGTTGCCAGTAGTAATCACACAGAAAAACTACAATCAATAGAATTTGGCCTTTCTTTGAGATTTGAACCCTGGTTTTGGCTAAAATACTATTTGTGAACCTGTCAATTAGTTTTTCATCTAGTAACCTTCTTGGAATTAGTGGTAGACACAGGGGCGTAGCTAAAGGCTGATGGGCCCTGGTGCAAAATGTTAGCTTGGGGCCCCCCATCTCCCCCCGATCAGGCAAAGTCATATCTAACATTACATCCAATTACTCTAATGTGCCACCATGTTCTAATGCCCTGCCACTGCCTCCACCTCATGTACTGCACTACTGCCCCCTATAATTAATGGACTGTACTGTGTCATTGTCTAATCATTGTATTCCAATCTTTGACTCTACAGCTGAAAAACTACAACTCTCATCATGAACTGCCAGTTGGAAACGATGGGGGTTGTAGTGCTGCAACCTGAAGAGCCACATGCTGCAAAACTACAACTCCCATTATAAACTGTCAGCAGCGCATGATGAAGTTTGAACTTCTGCAACCTGGAGAAGTCACCTGATATCACCTGCAGTCCTATGTAACACCACAGATAACAGTGATCTCCCTCTGAGTACAGATAATGTAGTAGTCATCTGCAGTCCTATGTAACACCACAGATAACGCAGTGATATCTCTGAGTACAGATAATGTAGTAGATGTCACCTGCAGTCCTATGTAACACCACAGATAACACAGTGATATCTCTGAGTACAGATCATGTAGTAGATGTCCCCTGCAGTCCCATGTAACACCACAGATAACACAGTGATATCTCTGAGTACAGATAATGTAGATGCAGCACAAGCTGGAGCTCAACGTGGTAAAGATACGGCCATAGGACATAGCTTGGGCCGCCAAGGCAGATGTCTGGAGGAGGGGGCGCTGGTACTTGCTGTTATCTGATTAGGTAAGAGGCCCAATCAGATGACAGCATGTGCCAGCGGGCGCAGAGGGACAGATTAGCGCAGTGCTTCCCAACCTTTTCCACCTCGGGGCACCCCTACTAAATGATGTTCTACAAAATAAGAAAACCGTCATACAGTGACTCACAGGTGACGTCTTCTTTGATCTGAGGCGTCACTTTCCCTTTTCCTCTTCATCCGGCCCAGACCTCCATGATGATTCCTTCCAGATACGTTTCATCCCCTTAGAACCTGCGAGACAAACAATTTAGGCTCCGCACATTTCTAGCAACTTCCTTCCCTTCCTCCCTCCTGTAGGCTCCCATAGTAACTGCGCTGTGTGGTGTAATGTGCAGTAAAGCGAGTAGGAATGTGGGATGCCCCCTGTATGTAGGATTCCCTGCTGTGCCCCCATGAGCTAATAATGCCCCCAGAGGTGCCCCCATACAATAATAATGCCCCCAGAGGTGCCCTCATGAGCTAATTATGCCCCCAGAGGTGCCCCCATGAACAAATAATGGCCCCAAAGGTGCCCTCATGAGCTAATAATGCCCCCAGAGGTGCCCTCATGAGCTAATAATGCCCCCAGAGGTGCCCCCATGAACTAATAATGCCCCCAGAGGTGCCCCCATCAACTAATAATGCCCCCAGAGGTGCCCCCATGAGCTAATAATGCCCCCATAGGTGCCCCCATGAGCTAATAATGCCCCCAGAGGTGCCCCCATGAGCTAATAATGCCCCCAGAGGTGCCCCCATGAACTAATAATGCCCCCAGAGGTGCCCCCATACAATAATAATGCCCCCAGAGGTGCCCCCATCAACTAATAATGCCCCCAGAGGTGCCCCCATGAGCTAATAATGCCCCCAGAGGTGCCCCCATGAGCTAATAATGCCCCCAGAGGTGCCCCCATGAGCTAATAATGCCCCCAGAGGTGGCCCCCATGAGCTAAAAATGCCCCCAAAGGTGCCCCCAAGAACTAATAATGCCCCCAGAGGTGCCCCCATACAATAATAATGCCCCCAGAGGTATGAAGTGCCGGCAGCCTATGGGAGAGAATACAGGAGGAGGACGCTGACAGGTCCTTCTCCTGTATTCTGATCGCTTTAATGTTCCGCCCGCTCACTGTGCGGGCGGAACATCAAAGCGATTTGTGCATCCCGAGAAGCTGCGCGGCCGCAGCTTCTCGGGATGCTTAAAGTGACACTGTCACAAGTGGCAAGGGGGGGCCATGCGGGCCCCCCTAGCGTAGGGGCCCGGTCGCCATGGCGACCCCGGCGACCCCTAAAGCTACGCCACTGGGTAGACATGTGTCTATACACAACAGCTAAAACATAGACATAATACAGTACAGCAGCTTGAGCCTATAATAAGCTACAAAGTAGATTTTCGACTACCATATATGTGTGTTGTAGGATTATAGAGTGTCAGAGAAATAATGTCAGCATCTTCCCCTATATGAACCAGTACCATACAACAGTATATTTTTACCAGTGGTGTTAAAGGGATGCTCCAGAGAAAATCTTTCTTTCAAATGAACTGGTTTCAGAAGAATATATATACTTGTAATTTACTTCTATTTAGAAAATCTCAAGTCTTATCAGCTGCCGTATGTCCAGCAGGAAGTGGTATATTCTTTCCAGCCTAACACAGTGCTCTCTGCTGCCACCTCTGTCCAAAACAGGAACTGCTCAGAGCAGGAGAGGTTTTCTTTGGGGATTTGCTACTGCTCTGGACTCTGTCAGACTGGAAAGAACACACCACTTCCTGCAGGACATACAAAAGCTAATAAGTACTGGAAGACTGGAGATTTTTAAATAGAAGTATTTAACAAATCAATATAACTTTCTAAAACCCATTTAAAAAAAAAAATTACTGGAGTACCCCTTTAAGCACTCAGGATCAGAAAGCTCGAATTATTGGCCCTAATATCTTAAATGATCCTAGTAAACAAATTTGCCTGGAGTTTCCCCTCAAGGTAGGGAATTGGTAGAAAGTGAATAAATATATGTATAAAATGGAAGTTATATAACTAACACGAGCTTCAAGAACGCACATCCAAATAAGCAATGAGAGAGAAAGTCATGTAAAGGTCGGTAGCTGCTAACATGATAGTATACCAATGTGAAGGCTGCGTTCATTATGGTTTTAAGGAATCAACCTGTAGGCCACTGTCAGCAGAGGACATGACAGCCTCCCTACCTCTTCACATACAATTAAATGACACATAATATAATAAGGCTTTTTGTCTATGTCCAAGTTGTTCTATGAGAAAAGTGCTGGAGGAAAATAATTCTCTGTCAAATTTAATTTCTGTCACTTTCTGAACTTCTCCATCAATGTTATAGTCAGAATGAATGGGCCTCCCATGGCTTGGCAGCTCACCTCTCTGGGCGTCTGGCAATCTCCTTGGGCATCGCACTGCCCATAGGTTGTACACATGCGCCAGCTCCCAGGTCTGTGCTAATGCTGACTTCAGCCAGTGTCCAAGAGACCCATCCAATGTCTAGTGCCTAGGATCTTTGCTTGTTCTCCACTTACTAACTGTACTTTGCTTTATCTATGATTCCAGCCTTTTGCTTTGGTATCACAACTTGGAAACTTTAGCTCATTTACTTCATGTGACGGCCATTGCTAATACAGCAATAGTATCTAGGGGAATTCCTTCTGGGAAAATCCATATCCATCCCACTCGCCCTAATGGTAAAAAAAAAAAAAAAAACTCACAATGATTTAGATTCTGCTCTCTGGTTATGCCACAATGGGGTCCATTCATATCTTCAGATCAAGGGCTCCCCCACCTCCTGGCTGCCAGATTTGGTTGGGAATCCACATCTGGCAGGTTACACAATTTTGCAAAGTTGCACAAATGGTGTAGCCCTGAGAGAATATTTGGACAGAGACCTTTAAGAGGACGTACTATCAGGTACACTCTCTTTAAAATCACACATGAATCGAACGGCGCTGGCACGGGGAAGCGTTTGGCACATTCTATTCATTACCGGGTTACCAGGCCAGGAGTGAAGCACTGGAGGCTGGCCGGCCCGCCCCCAGTGGGTGGAAACACCCGCCCCTCCATGACGCGGCTCCATTGATTCTTCTAGCTTTATTCTTAGCGTAGTGCAGGCAGTGTAGTGCAGACACCAAACAGATGATTATCAGGGGTGCCAGGTGTTGACTATATCAAATATTGATAGCGTATTTTGTGGATAACCTTTCGATTGTTTTCTCCTGAACAACTTCTTTAAAGTGTGACTGTCTTTATAACTTTCAAAATCTAAATCAACAGTAGATGTGATATAAAGCAAGTTTGCAATATACATTCATTATTTTTGTTGTTGTTATCACGCTGTAAAACAAAGCTGAACTTACCAGAAATCCAGGTCCAGTCTCCGGAAGGTAGATTTTCTGACTTGTACTGGTTGAAAAAAAAACAGACTAAACACAGGAAATCTGGCCAGTACAGAGGGTCACGGCTCAATGTGTCCACCAGTCACATGACTGCCTTCTCTTTGTGAGCACTCAGATGGCCTGGGATACCCAGGACTTCCTGTTTTCACGACTGTTTCCTGTTTTTTTGAGAAAAACAGTCAGAAAACAGGAAGTGCTGTGTTCTCCATGTTAACTAAAAAAAAAATAATGAATGTATATGGCAAACTTGTTTTATATCACATCTACTGTTGATTTAGACTTTGAAAGTTATCACGACAGTCACACTTAAAGATGTTTAATAGAATCCTAGGGGGGATTTATGAAGTACAAGTATGCCGGTCTTATATTAGGCCCTGCCCCCTTTTCCCCGGCAGGATTCACTAAGAGGCGCACCCCTCTTAGTGAATCCGGCCGGCTGGGAGCCCGAACCTGCGCCAGGCACACTAAATCTTCCGGCAGACGTGCGCCGGGGAGAAGGGGCAAATCTGCTCCTTCTCCCTGGCATACGCCTCGGGTAGACATTTCATGAATGTCACCCCTGGTGTCCAGAGGTCTCATTCCTGCACTTTGCATCACTGAAGCAACTATCTTGATAAAGGGCTCACATAGAACTTACAGGTTTGTTCCCCACTCTGTCATGTGACACAACACTACTACTCCCAGCTAGCCCGCAGCATGACTCGTCATGCTCTTGGGCACTACAAACAGTTAACAACATGTAATATCACAGCAAGAACAAGGAGAGGACCTGTCAGTCCTAAAGGAGTCCATGAACAGTTGGTTGACATCCCTGTTCACACTTAGGGCCCTATTCCACGGGACGATTATCGTTCGCATAATCGTTAACGATAAACGATCCAAACGACCGCTATCGATACACAAAGACCTGAAATCATTCACCCATTGACATGGAACGATAATCGTTACTTGCGGTCGTCTTGTCGTCGCTATTGCGTTCGTCACTACTGCGAACGACCGAACGACGTCTTATTCAATGCGAACGATTTGGGAACGAGCAACAATAAAAATAGGTCCAGGTCTTATTAAACGATTAACGATTTCTCGTTCGGTCGTAAATCGTTAACTTCTATTCAAATGAACGATTATCGTTTAGATTCAACGATAGATTTAACGATAATCTGAACGATAATCGTCCCGTGGAATAGGGCCCTCAATGTACTCCCAGACTCAAGGCCTAGTAACATTCACCAATCATTCTGAGCCAAGGAACGATAGTGATAAATAATGAAGATTGGATATTGAATGTGAGACATATAATAGGTATTTTTTAGGTATAGGTACAGTTGTATGTTATCTGTAAAAAAAAAAAAAAGAAAAAAAGGAAATAGAAGTAACTCTTTAACATCCCACTATATATTAGATTTTGGCAAAATGGAAAAAGGACTACAAGGTGTCCATACTCCCAATACAAAGCCCCAACAAGTAGCACCACTGAAGATACAATACAAAGTTTGTGGAAAATTCCGTCGGGTTCTCTTTCCGTAAATCCCGATAAAGCCACAATCCTTTTATCTCTCTAGAAATAAAATAAAAGAATTGAGGTGCAGAGGCGGCGTCCGATACACAAAGCCATGTTCTGAGAGGAGAGGAAATCCGCTTTCTTCCACTGTTATAATTTACAATTACTTATCACATTACTTCATAATTGTCTTCTCAAAGTGCACTCAATTGCAAAATTAGAATCCTTATCTCAATGTAGCAGCCACCTACCATACATACCCCACAAAATGCACAAATTACACTGAGGAATCGTCTCGCAGAAATCCTCTTCATCAAAAGACTGACCTTAATTAAAGCGCCGTCTATCTGTCCTGGTGCACAGGGTGCCCCTATTTGTATTTAAATGAGTGTATAGGAGAGAACTATAGATCACTGGAGTGCTACCATGTTACAGTAATGCAGAATGAAATGGTATTAGCCAGCTGCCTGGGACATATGCAGTATGAGAGATGTTCACTGGGTTACAGTCTGTACTTCCATTTAGCTGCAAAATAGTTAAAGGGGAACTAACAGCTGTTAGAGAAATCTTACACCAAGACACCTTCATACCTTCCTCCTTGATGCAGTTCTGGTGCAGTTAGTATTTTGCTCCACAGTAAGATGAGAGCATTTGGAGCACTGGATCACCCATTAGGAGCACTGCCCACCCCTATAGCGCAGATCTGGCCCGTTCCGGGCACTCCACTCAATTCATTATCATTAGAAAGAGGGGGCAGATCAGTGCTATGGGTGGGCAGTGCTCCTAATGGTCTTACCAGACCATGGAACACACGACTAACTGCAGCGCCAGAACGGCGCAGAGACATACTTCCCCCCTTGGCGTCCCCTTTAAAGAGGTTCTGTGGGACCATAAACTTTCAGACATAAACTGAAAATGAGCAGCAGAATAACTATTGTTCACACATGCACAGCGCTATACATAGAGCTATGGTTGTGCAGAGAACTGCAGTTTATTTCTGCTCAGAACTAGTGATGAGCGCGCATGCTCGTCCGAGCTTGGTACTCGTTCGAGTATTAGGGTACTTGATGGTGCTCGTTACTCGGATGAGATCCTTGCGATACTCGAGACAATTGTGTCAGGGAATTAGTGTGCTGTTAGGCAGGAATCCGACACAAAGAACCCAACAGTCCTTCTAAGGGCTTAATTTTTTTTTTGCTACTCTCAGCTGCTGGCTTGGACTTGTAGTGCAGCTGTCAGTAGTCAATTTGTCCTGTGTGCTGACATTCTCTTGGCTGGCTGGGATCTGTAGTTCAGCTATACCTATCCTCACTGTGCTGTGTCCTGTGCATGTGGTGCCATGCTTCGTTGCACCTAGTTGGGTGCTTTCCTAACATATGCCAGCACATGTGCCTTGCCTATCTTGGCCTGGGTCAGCAAAATTGTATTGAGGGCCACCACCCAGCTGTTGCCTAGAATTAGGTGTAATGGTGCGATTAGGCAGCCCCAGAGGCATCCATACATGCTGCCCCTGCTGTTTTCTGTCTTCAGTGGGGTTCATTTCTCTAAACGAGCACCTGAGCATCGGGAAATATTCGTCTCGAGTATCGAGCACCCGAGCATTTTAGTACTTGCTCATCTCTACTCAGAACCATTCACTTGAATAGCTGCAGTACCAGGCACAGCCACATCCACATGGCTAGCGCTGTGCGTGAATAGACAATCAAGGGACCCTAAAGCTTCAGTGTCCTGCTGGTTGCGGGACCCCACTGATTGATAGAACATCAATTTATAGCTCTAGACCAGGGGTGGGGAACCTTTTCCATGTCGAGGGCCGGTCGGGCATTTATAAAATCATTCGAGGGCCGCATACCGTGCGCAGCAGGGTAGCGTGGGTTTGCAGCACCCGGGGCAAGGCAAAGTATTGTTCCCCTAATGCCCCTGCTATTGTAGTTAACCCTCTGTGATGCCCCTTGTACCTGATGTGAATCCTTAGTGATACCCTGTAGCCTGAGTTAACCCCCCCCCTCACACACACACACACCCAATGATGCCTCTGGTAGGCCTAGTTAATCCCCCCAGTCATGTCCCTGCTAACCTAGTTAATCCCCCCAGTTATGTCCCTGCTAGCCTAGTTAATACCCCCAGTCATGTCCCTGGTAGCCTAGTTAAGCCCCTCTGTGATGTCCGTGGTAGCCTAGTTTAGCCCCTCAGTCATGTCCCTGGTAGCCTAGTCAGCCCCCCGTCATGTCCCTGGTAGCCTAGTTAACACCCCAGTCATGTCCCTGGTAGCATAGTTAGCCCCCCAGTCATGTCCCTGGTAGCCTAGTTAACCCCCCAGTCATGTCCCTGGTAGCCTAGTTAAGCCCCTCAGTCATGTCCCTGGTGGCCTTCTTAACCCCCTCAGTCATGTCCCTGGTGGCCTAGTTAACCCCCCAGTCATGTCCCTGGTGGCCTAGTTAACCCCCCAGTCATGTCCCTGGTGGCCTAGTTAACCCGCCAGTCATGTCCCTGGTGGCCTAGTTAACCCCCCAGTCATGTCCCTGGTGGCCTTCTTAACCCCCTCAGTCATGTCCCTGGTGGCCTTCTTAACCCCCTCAGTCATGTCCCTGGTGGCCTAGTTAACCCCCCAGTCAGGTCCCTGGTGGCCTTCTTAACCTCCCAGTCAGGTCCCTGGTGGCCTTCTTAACCTCCCAGTCAGGTCCCTGGTGGCCTTCTTAACCCCCCAGTCAGGTCCCTGGTGGCCTTCTTAACCCCCCAGTCAGGTCCCCGGTGGCCTTCTTAACCCCCCAGTCAGGTCCCCGGTGGCCTTCTTAACCCCCCAGTCAGGTCCCCGGTGGCCTTCTTAACCCCCCATCCCCCCCAGTCATGTCCCTGGTGGCCTAGTTAATCCCCAGTGCCTGCCCCAAATAAAAAAAAAATAAACATCCCACTCACCTTTCCTCCGCTCCCACGCTATCCAGGTCCTCTTCTCCCTCCTCTCTTCTGTGCCGGTCTTCTCCTGCAGGCGGCGCGCGGTGAAATGACGTCATCGCGCGCGGCCCGCAGGAGTCACAAGACGTGCGCCGCTCTGTTGGGGAAGGAGCCGGCACAGACGCAGGAAGATGCTATGTATGCCGGCTCCTGCCTCACCACCGCGGTGCACATGACAGGAGAGCCGCAAACCGCAAAAGACGTGTGCCGCTCTGGAGGAGAAGGAGCCGGCATACACAGCGTCCTCCTGTGTCTGGTAACTGTCACAGACACAGGAGGAAGCTGTGAATGCCGGCTCCTTCTCCTCCAGAGCGGCACATGTCACAGGGGTGCCGCGGGCCGCATCCGGAGGTGTCAGGGGCCGGATGCGGCCCGCGGGCCGGAGGTTCCCCACCCCTGCTCTCGACAATCTCTTTTACATCACTGTGCGCTTAAAATGCTTAAAGTGCCTATTGGTCTGTAGTACAGTCCTAAAAGCAAACCTTGTGCCACCATACAAACCTTGTGCCCCTGATAGGCGTGTCTGTTAGAAGAGAATACCTGTGTAATCTTGGCATGATTTGTTTCCATGTGAAATAGAAATGTTTTGTTCCTTCATGTAAATCTGGATCACTGTGACAGTATGAGATATTATAAATCCAGTATTACGGATAATGACTGATACAATGTGACCATGTGCATGAACGTTAGTATTTGTTGATAGATCATAAAAAAGTAAGAAATTAAAATAATTTGTTGATAGATCATAGAAAAGTGAGAAATCTGCAGAATTTTAAGATGATCCTTATTAGAGATGAGCGAACCGGGTTCGGGTTTGAGTCGATCCGAACCCGAACGTTCCGTATTTGATTAGCGGGGGCTGCAGAACTTGGATAAAGCTCGAAGGTTGTCTGGAAAACAATGATACAGCCAATGACTATATCCATGATTTCCAAAGCCTTAGGGCTTTATCCAACTTCAGCAGCCACCGCTAATCAAATGCCGAAAGTCCGGGTTCGGATCGACTCGAGCATGCTCCAGGTTCGCTCATCTCTAATTCTTATCACAAAATATTTGTTACATTGAATGGAGTTGCCCAGTAAAACCATTTTTTAAAGGGAACCTGTCCCCAAGACAATGCTATGTAATCTATCACCATCATGTTAAAGAGCAGGAAGCAGGAAGTTCTTCCTTCTCTATACCATGATGCCGATAGCCTAGGTAGCATTTTCATGGTGACAGGTTCCTGTTAAATAAATTTGCTCAAGCTGGCTGACAAATGAAAAAGAGGTTATACTTACCTTCCTTTCTCCCTGCAGCCTCCACTACCCACTGTGCTGGGGTCAGCACAAGTCATGGCTGCTCAGCCAATCAATGGGTGAGGCGGGACATGACTGCAGCCAGTGATTGGCTGGGTGGAAGTGTCGTGTGCTGACTCCAGTACATATAGCTGTGAATGGTAGAGGAACTCTATGGTATAGGAATTCTAGTTTTGCTGAAGAGGGTTCTGTGGCTATCAATGTGGGCTCTTTTTTCCTGCTGCTGTTCATGACAATACTTGTGTACATGTTTATGGCTGTATCCATATTTTTTAGGGCACCCTAGGGCTGCATCCAACTTCATCAGCCACCGGTGCCAAGCAATCAGACTGGAGCATGCTGGAGTTGCGTTCATCTCTATTCTACACCTTTATTTCTTAATAACATCTATATATCTTTTCCCTAGTGCATTGGATTCCAGCTTGTATTTTATTATTTGTATTCTATTTTTTTTTTCCTCTTTGGCTTATCATTGCTTGTATTTGGGTGAGAAAACAACTTTCTTTTTAATATTTCAACCTAAACAGATGGAGACAGTGAAGATATATGACAAGTTTGTCTTCTAGCTGTTTCGGAGAAATGAGGTGCACCTGTGCCGATCAACACATGAAACTGCAATGTGTGAAAAAGCCACCGAAACTCACAAACCGAATGCTGGAATAGAAGAAACTTTAAATGGATTATGTTAAAATATAAATAAAGTTCCAGAGCCAATAAATAGAAACAAGTCAAAAGAGAGAATTATTATAGCTGTAGCTCCCAGGTGTGCGGCACAAGCCATTGGGGGGGGCTGATGGGGCATGTGTTTGCCAAACAATTTCCTGTGGACGCTAATAAGCCATTTTACCTTGTACAAGGTATTTGGATAAAGAGCTAGTTGACTCACTATTACTGGTACCTCCAACCTTCTAGTCTTCAAGCACCTGAGTGCACTTGGGAATCTCCCCTTGGGATGTCCAAGACTCCAAGAGCTATATGAAGCCATAATAGAGCTAGCTGTGCAAATAAGCCCATACAGCGTATCTCTCAGGTCTCCTAAGTTTTATAGAAAGTACTAGAAAGTTTGTGAGATCTGCTGTCAATCAAGAATGTGTGGGCGGAGGTAGCAGGGAACAGGCTTTTTCTAGAACCCTGGACTTTCTTGGTCATAGTGAAGAGCAGTTACCATGTCTCTTAGGGCCCTATTACATGGAGTTATAATCGGCCCAATTCGGCTGGTTTTCGCTCAGTGTAATAGAGATAACAATCAGTCGATGAAATGACCTAAAATCATCAGCCGCAGAATGTGCATCGCTACGTGTAATAGTGATGCGCCGCCAACGGCTGACGATTTGCCCAAACAGTTAATTCTTTCCCTGTTCACGCTCCGGGTCTTCTCCTGTGCTGTGTATGCTTCCCGAGACTTTCTCAGGTGACAGGCCGCTTAACCAATCTCTGGCCGTGGTGGTCTCGGCCAGTGATGGGCTGAGCAGCCTTTTCGGCTCAGACAGGTCGCTCTGAAGCTGCAACGTGCAGTGCCGGGACGCATACAGAGCACAGGAGAAGATCGAGAGTGTGGATAGGTAAAGTATTAACTGTTTGTGCAAGGTCTGCATGGACATCACTATGTTCGTGCAGCCCTTGCTAAACGATTATCGGTCCGTGTAATAGACTCGCTAGATCGGCGCTCATTTACAGTATTGATCAGGCCTGTGTTATAGGTCCCTTACGGTATAGGACCTCTCTTGTCCTGCATACAACCAATTGACAAGTGATAAGTGCAGCACTACCACAACACCTGCTAGTTCCTGCACTATACCATCACGTAGGCCCTGAACCCAGAAACCTTGTGCTGCCCTACTTCCAGGTTTATTCATAGATATCATCTCATTGTTGGGCTTTCTAGCATGGTGTGTGTGTGTGGGGTGGGGGGGGGGGCTTTATGATCAGTTTATTGTCAAGGGACCCTTCTAAAAAGCAATATTGGTCCAAAACAAGGAACTCTATTATCATATGCACAAAATAACAAACTAATGAGATTTCTGTGAGGCTACCTGCCTGTATTTATATGGATTATCCTAGCAATCATAGCACCGTCCTTTTAATCAGTAGACAATAATCTGTTTACATGTAAGCATGGCTGAGCTCTGCAGTGTCTGCCCATATAATCTGTGCCGGGACCCATTGACTCATAGATAATCATCTTCTTTTCTTCACTGATCAGCATATTTATTGTCTACAATTAACACGTTACTGAGAGAGGAGAGATGATATTTGGCATCAAGAGTTCATTCTGGAAACAGAATTGCTATTCGTTATAATCTGCATTCTACCATATTATGTATCTTTTAATGGTAACCGATCCTTTGCCCAGTAGATATTACCTAAAGTGTCCCTGTCGTTATAACTATCAAAATCTGAATCAACAGGAGATGTGAAAGAAAGCAAGTTTGCATGAATGTTATTTTTTATTTTTTTATTTTGTTATCATGCTGTAAAACAAAGCTATTCTTACTGGAAATCCAGGTCCAGTCTCCTGAAGCTTTTTAGTCTTTTGCGGGTTGAAAAAAAAAAAAAAAGAGACTAAACACAGGACGTCCTGGCCAGTACGGGGAGTCAAGGCTCAACGTGTCCTCTAATCAAATTACTTCTTTCTCGGTGAGCGCAGATGACCGAGACTTCCTGTTTAGTCTCTTTTTTTTTTTTTTTTTTTTAAACAAAGGAAGCTAAAATTATTATGTTAATTTGTTTTCCCTAAGACCCATTGGCATCACAACATATGGGTAAATTCGCCCCTGCGAGCCCCTGGGACGAAGGAATATTTAATGAAAAAATAACAATTAAATTTTAATCCCCTCCTCCATGAGGTATAAATAGGCTCCACCTCCCCCTAGACCTCAGTCTAATTATAAAGAAACATAAAACACAGGGAGGGAGTCTTGTGATGCCAATGGGTCTTAGGGAAAACAAATTAACATAATAATTTTAGCTTCCCTTACGTCCCATTGGCATCACAACATATGGGGAATTAGCAAGCATTATCCCCAATGGGCGGGTTATTTATTACGTCCACATTAAGAACAGATCTTGCAAAGGTTGTTCTTGACAAGAAAGAAGTATCCAGCCTGAAATATCTCACAAAGGTAGTCAAAGACGACCAGGTAGCTGCCTGGCATATGTCCTCAAGTGGCATAGCGGCACGCTCTGCCCAAGTGGAGGCCACAGCTCTAGTAGAGTGAGCCCTATTAAATTCTGGTGGATCCAGATCAGCAGAGGAGTAACATAAGGCAATGGAGTCACAGATCCATCTGAATATTGAAGGTTTTGAAGCCTTTCTCCCCTTGTTCTTTCCTGTGAAAGGGATAAAGAAATTCTCGTCTTTACGAAAATCACCTACTCTATGTAGATAGATCTTGATAGCTCTGGATACGTCCAATAAAGAAAGATCCAAGTCTTCTTTAGATGATCCAGTAGGAGAAAATACAGGCAATACTATTGGCTGGTTGATGTTGGCAAATGAAGCCACCATAGGCAGGAATCCTGAAAGGAACCCAAGGATAACCTTGTCTTGGGAAAAAAAATCACATATGGAGGTGCGGAGCCAAGGGCTTTAAGATCTCCAACTCTCTTAGCAGAGGTAATGGCTAGTAAAAGAGAAACTTTCAATGTTAACTTGAAGTCTACTTCCTCCCAAGGCTTAAAGGGAGGAAGACACAGGCGTCTCAACACAAAGGATAAGTCCCATGGATCTACCTGCTTTACCAGGTTAGGCCTAGTCTAGCCTTAACAAAATTCTTTACCTCCAAGATCTGAAAGAAACGTGAGTTTAGGTGTGCAGAGAGGGCTGCTATCTGCACCTTGATGGAACTAGGTTTTAATCCTTTATAGAAGCCTTCCTGTAAAAACTCCAATGACTGTGGAGTAGAAGGTTTAAGTCCATCAATACTCCTGCTTGCACACCAATCTTGAAAATCTTCCAAATACGTGCATAAGATTTATTTGTAGTGCTACTACGAGCGTGAGAAAGAGTATACTATACCTTCTCAGAAAAACTAGAGTCCAATACGGTCCTCTCAGTCTCCAAGCTGTCAAGCTGAGGCTGGAAAGATTCCTCCCTGGAATATTAGATCCGGATGCAGAGGTAATCTCCAAAATTCCCCTCTGCTCATATTCATGGGCAGGGTGAACCATGACCCCTTCGGCTAGAAGGGAGTTATGACTGATCTAGACTGATCTTCGTCAAACTCTGGGAATCATGGCTATGGGAGGAAAGATATACGCCAGCTGGTATGTCCATGGTATTGTCATTGAGTCCACTACCGTGGGATTGTCTGCCCTGTAAAGGGAACAGAAATTCCTCAGTTTGGCATTGCTTGACGATGCCATGAGGTCTCTCTGAGGAAGCCCCCACCTCTGGGTTAACTGAATGAACACTCTCCTTGAGAGAGACCATTCCCCCGGTAATGTCAGGCCTCAACTCAGTCAATCCGCCAATATATTGTCGACACCCCTGATATGAATCGCAGAGAGTCTGGTTATTCTGGTTTCTGCCCAACAGAAAAATCTTCTCTACTTCCCTGAGGAGAGAAGGGGATCTGGTACCTCCCTGTTTAGGTACGCCACACAGGTCATGTCGTTCATCCGGATTCTGACTGCTCTCTGTAAAATAGGAGGAGAAAAATGAAGAAGAGCTAGGTAAATCGCTCTGAGCTCCCTCACGTTGGAGGGCAGAGCGGATTCCTGTTGACTCCAAGATCCTGCAGTCGTGATGACTGTCAGATGAGCTCCCCAACCTGTTCCTGAAGCATCTGTCGTGATGGTTATCCAGTGTAGTTCTGAAAATAAATCTCCATGTTTGACTTGTCTCCACCACATTAGAGACTGTCTTCTTTGAGTCGATAGAACATGCATCGCATCCAAGTCCTTCAGTCCTCGGTTCCATACTGTTAGTGCTTCTCTCTGAAGAAATCTCATGTGCCATAACGCCCATGGCACCGCGTCCGCAGCTGAGGCAAGGAGCCCTACAAAGCGCATTTATGTTCTTATGGATACCTGACGAGGAGGAATTAGGAATTAAGTCTGATTTCTCTATGTTGATGAGCCAACCTAATTGTTGAAGTATGTCCTGGACATAGTTCAACTGAACTCTCAGAAGATCCTGAGTCTGAGTCATAATCAACCAATCGTCCAGGTAAGGGATAACTTTATCCCCTGTAAACGGAAGCGAACCATCATGGTGACACTAACTTTGTGAAAACAAAGGGTGCGGAGGTATTCCGGATGGAAGGACTTTGAATTGTAAGTGTCTTACCTTCCCCTGGATTTGGATGGCGAAGGCTCTCCTGTGAGCCTTCAGAATCGGTACATGAAGATATGCATCCTGTAGATCTATGGTGACCATAAAATCTCCCTCCTGGAGGATAGATTTTACCGATCTTATGTTCTCCATGTGGAACGTCTTCTTTACGATGCACCTGTTGAGATATCTCGGATAGAGGAACATCCTCTAGAGCCTCAATGGAAAGGAGGTAAAGAATTTCTGTCTCTAGGACTAAGTGTCTTTCTGGCTTAAGATTTCTTGACAGAAGAAATCTTGGAGGAGGAAGAGATGATAAATGAAGGACATAACCATTTTGAATAATATTTAACACCCAGTGATCTTTTCTTAATTCTTCCCAGCAGGGAGAAACAAACTCAGACATGTTCCCACTGGACAGCTTCTGCGTCAGAAGTCTGGTTTTTTGTTGGTGTCCTTATTCTGCTGCTTCTCGGAGCCTCTTCTGGAATAGTTTCTTCCTCAACCTCTGTACTGGTATCTCCCTTTGCCTCGCTGAGGAGATTTTGCTCTGCGAAAGGAGTCACCGCTCTTATAGGACAATGGTAGGGACTTCCCCTCCTTGTCAGACAATTCCTCCATTAATTTATCCAGCTCAGAGCCAAACAGCCTACCTGGCTGGAACTCCATATTACAGAGCTGAATTTTGGAGTTAGCATCTCCAACCCAGGGTTTTAACCATAGCGCCCTTCGGCAGCGGTTGAGAGCGTACTAGTTTTTTACGCTAACCTGGTTCCCTGAGATGCATCATCGCAGAGGAAGTCAATGGCCATAATGACCTTTTTTAAGGAGCGAAGGACCTTGTCCCTGCTAGCTCTACCTTCCAAATTTTCCTGGACCTTGGCCAGCCATCTTCTTAGGCTTCTAGAAACCTCAAAGAAGAAATGGAGACTGCCCCTTGGGCTGCCGCTGCCGTATATGATCTCTTGAGGGCTACCTCCACCCATCTATCCATCGGATCCTTAAGATTGGATCCGTCCTCCGCAGGCAGCACAGTACATTTCGACAGTTTGGCTATGGCCGGGTCCACCTTTGGAGGCTCATTCCAGTCCTTACATTGTTCTTCCTTGAGAACATATAAGGTCTTAAACCTCTTGCTCAAACCCGGAGTCTTTTCCGGTTCCTTCCATTCCGCCTGTAACATAGACAATGAAGTCTTACCCACAGAAAAAGCCCTAGGCTTTTTTGAGGAGGACCAATCCTATCCTCTTCTATTTCCTCAGGGTGTATTTCAGCTTGCACAGCTTAGCAGAGCTTGTGAATTCTATCAGCTGTGAAATACCCCCTGAATAATTCTCTCATCTTCAGAAGTAGAAGAGGTTTCAGAAGAAGATGATGACTTAACTTCATCAATCACAGTAAACTGAAAATGACCATAATCATACAGCCATAAAGTAATATACTCAAAGGCTGGGAGTAGAGAGAGAAATACTCCATTTGGTCTTTAACTTAGGACACGGGCGGCGATTCTCATTAGCCGCTAAGTCTTTTGCACATAGTCCTTGACCCATACAACTACATCCTGAACATCAGGCTCCTCATAGGTTTAGGTCTGCATGAAGGACAGCGTACTTAGGCATTATAAATATTATTAGGCATTCATAAATATTTTTATGAAAGAAAGGATGAATCTTATCTGGAAAAAATGATCCTCCTACGGTATCCATAGCCGTCAGGTAGAGGAGTCTCACACTCGGCACATGAAGTGCTTCCTTAGAAGGTCTTTTGCCAGCAGCAGGACTGGTCTCCATTTCAGCCATCTGAAAATAATCAATGTATTACAATACATATAAACCAATAGCCTGGCTAGAGTGATACCGGAAAGAGACACTAGGTGGCAGCAACACTTACTTTTAAGTATATAGAAGAGAGATCACAGCACTTTGCACTCAGATGTTTTCTATTAGATCCAAATGAGCCACAGAAAATCCTTCCAGAGGGAGACAGCCAGACCTAGAGGTAGCAACAGCTTACCATATGCCTTGAACACACAGCTAATCCAGCATGCAGAGAGCGCGCGCCGCTGCCGGCCCCGGGAGTGACATGACGCTGATGCCGCAGTGCTGAGATGCACGCAGCGCCGATGCGTTCCACAGTCGAACACGACTGGAAGAAAAGCCAGCGGCTCGGGTGACACGCAGAGTGCGTTCCAAGACGCACTAGGTAAGAAAAACTTAAAAGCTAAGACCTGCAGAAGCAAATATCAGGATACTACCTGGACACCGGCTCCAGCGGCATCCCAGCAATCATTACCTGGAGAGAAAACCTGAATGCAACAGGTTAACAAAGCATAAAAACGGAGGAGGGACAAAGTCCCCTAGGGCTAACAGCAACGAAGTAAAAAAAGACTGAGGTCTAGGGGGAGGTGGAGCCTATTTATACCTCATGGAGGAGGGGATTAAAATTTAATTGTTATTTTTTCATTAAATATTCCTTCGTCCCAGGGGCTCGCAGGGGCGAATTTACCCATATGTTGTGATGCCAATGGGACGTAAGGGAATCACTGTGTTTCCCATGATAACTAACTAAAAAAAAAAAAGTTAATTGCTTACTTGCTTTATATTACATCTACTGTTGATTTAGGTTTTGAAAGTTATAACGGTAAGCACACTTTAAGGGAATGTCCAGTTTTTAACAACATTTCAAGAACTGTTGAATTTGAGAGCTTGCCGTAGACATACAGGGGGAGATTTATCAAACTGGTGTAAAGTAGTATTGTCTTAGTTGCCCCTGGCAACCAATCACATTCTACCTTTAATTTTTCAAAGAATCTGTGAGGAATGAAAGGTGGAATCTGATTGGTTGCTATGCCAGTTCTACTTTACACCAGTTTGATAAATCTCCCCCACAGTTTTGATTATTCATGACTTTTGGTATTGGAGCAAGAACCACCTCGTTCTAAGTTGCTGTCTGCTACAGTTTCCTGTGATCCTGACTTTCTGTAGTATGCCTTGCTAAACACCGGAGGTGCGAGGTCAGCTCCTACCTATTGTCATGTTCATGTCAATTACTCCTGAATGCACCTTACAAATGTTGTATCACATCGAGGTCGGATTCTCTATGAGTACTGGTTTTCCTCTCGCTACTTCGTTACTGCAGCCAAGCCAAAGCTAGCAAGACCCTTCCCAGCAGAGTCCAATACTTAAAGCGAATGTATCAGCAGTACATTCCCATCGATAGAACTGCGCGGAGGCCTGTGCCATGGTCCTTTCTTTGAACAGCGGCCTGGTTTCTACATTTTATTCCTTTGCACTGGCCGGGGGTGAAGCACCGGAGAAGGGCCGGCCTGCTCCCAGTGGGAGGAAACCCCTGGCGCTCTGTGATGCCGCTCCATTGACTTTAATGGAGCCGCTTCATAGAGGGGGCAGGCTGGTCTTCCTCCAGTGCTTCGCCCTAGGCCAGTGCCCAAGAATAGAACGGCTCCATACGCGGTAACTGGGCCGCCGTTCAAAAAAAGGACCGTGGCACCAGCTTCCCCACTCCGTTGCATCCATGTGAAAAACTTTAAGCGAATGTATTGCTGGTAAATTGCTTTAATGGACAGTGCTCCTCAAGTAGTCTCCCTGCTACAATTGCCTAAAATTTACTCTATTCAGTCATCCTCAAAGCAAAGACTGTCTATCTCTAAAGCCTTAGAGTTGTTGGCACCCAGTGTTTGTTGGTACCCTGGGAGAGCTAGCATACTACTCAGATCCCGCAGCAGTGCCACAGCAGTGCCATAACACCTGCTAGCCTGCATTATAACATCCTGCAGACCGCTCGGTCACTACTTTTGTAGCAAATCTTACCTTACCGTAAGAGTATATGCAGAGCCACATTACATCTGTGTGTATGAGCCTTTAAATTCAAGCTCTCACCAATAAAAAATTTAGCTTTATTGTAAAAAGACGTAGTAAATATCATCAGTCTACCTGAGCAATTTGGCATGAGAACAAAACCGTTCCATCTGTCTTCATAAGAACTGCTTATAAACACAACGTGGCACGTGTAGATTGCTCACAGCATTGATGAGAACTGGAAAGGCCATCATTAATGTGACAGACTGAATATGTTCTTTCGCTTGTAGAAAAGAAATAGCTACTGGATGTTTTCCTTTTTTTCCCCTCTTATTTACACCTATTCAAAGTATCCACATGTTGTTCCTCAACAACTACCTAAAATATTAATTTATCACTGAAAATCAACATTGCCCACAGTTACAGAGCATTACTAGAGAATGAATACCCATCTTAGCACATGCACTAATCACAGATATGACACAAAGCAGTGTTTAAAAGGAATCCGCCGCTAGGTTTATGGTGCCTTAAATGAGGGCAGCATAAACTAATGACAGAAATTATGAACAGATCGGTTTATTATTTACAGCGTTCTGTTCAGCTGTTCTCCTAATATGCAGGAGAATTGGCTTTATGCTGCGCCACTTCCTCCGCCCTCCAGCTGCTGATTGACAGTTGACTGCCTATACACAGCATGGATAAATATCTGCCAATCAGCAGCTGGTGGGCGGAGTTTTCTGCTTCTCATGAATATCCAGGACAACTGGGCTCATGGACATAATAGAGAGGACTACTTATTGTCCATGTTATTCAGAAGGATATCTCTGAATCAGCTGTACAGAACAATGTAAGTGATACATCATTCTGTTCAGCTTCTCTATCACTAGTTTATGCTACCCTTAGATAGGACACCATAAACCTACTGAAGGAGTCTCTTTAATAGCTGGACAGTCTGGCTTCGAGTCTTGCAAAAAAAAAAATAAAGGCACTTTTTCTTAATAAGGGCAAATTTCTCCAGAATAATACATTAAAAAAATGATGGAAATCATGCAGATTAGTCTGGCAGTAAAATGGAACAGTGCTTACAGACTTTACTGAGCTATAGGGCTTGGGTCATTGAGAGAAAACAAGGTCCCATCAAGAGAACTGTCAATAAAAACAATGGAAAGGCTTATAAAGCTTTAAGATGGAAATCCAATATAGAATGAGACAAAAGATGCTGGTTGTTCCCATTTAGCTGAACATGCCCTATAGTTTATTTCTCCCCTGATGACCTTACTAATTCATGTGACAGAAACGCGTCGGGAGACTTGGAACACCATTGATATTATTGGAATGCGTGAGCCTTACAGTATCCTTGATGGTGATTATTTCTGAGATGTGGGCAGGGGGCACATCACGAGTGGTCTAGGTGAATTATTGTTTGGTGGTTGTACTGACTACTTTATTTAATAATAATTGCATATTGGGTAAAACTTTTTGGTGTATTTTAGAATTAAAACAAAGTTAAATGGGCACTGTCACCATAAGAAACGTTAAATATAACGTTTTATATTTCAAAAGTTTATATTCTTCAGACCCCCAACTGCTTCGGGGAAAGAGCCAGGAGGAGTGTACACTTCTCTCCGGACTACTGCATAATGTAAGTCTATGGGGCTGTCTCGCTGACATTGATAGAGACGCTAATTCTACTGATCAGTTGGGGCTTGCACACTTAGATCTTGATCGATCAATGTGACATGTCAAAAGTTTTCTATTCTATTGGTGACAGGGAAATATGCAAAAAAGGAGTCCGTGGAGCCTCTGTTGCGAGTCTCAAGACAGAGGAATAGCCAGATATCCCTAGCCTGTTGTCACGGGGTGCCTCCAAATGGGGAGAGCACCACACCACCCTGATACATAGCCCCTTAACTCCCACTCGGTTGTGAGTATTGGAACATAAATAGGGAAACAACAGGGAGGCCCCTTTTGTGCGAGTATTGCGACATGACAAGGGTACCAAGGCAGGCATCCATCCACAGACAGTTGTTTCAGGGTATTTGCCCCTCGTCAGTGTGGAGCAGGATCCTGGCTAGTTGGGGCAATGACAAATCAACCAACAATTGGTGACAGGTACCGTCTAAGTTTTAAGCACTTCCTTGGGGTATTTAGTTCTAAGATTGTGGCTGGGAAAAGAAGACACAATTGGTCCTGTATTGTACAATACAATCTCTTCATGGTTTAATCTTCAATTGGAAGCAATCTAGAAGAATACACATTTTTCTAATGCTGAATATGGTGGCACATGGCTTGCCTACAGGTCCATGATACAGTCTAATAAGAATTCAGTATGAGCATGCGCATGGCCTTGGTACATGCATAACCCCTTGGGCTATATTTTCACTTGTTTTTTAAATAGCATGAAAAAATCAATGAACCCTGTTTATTTCCATGGGACTCACACCTATGCCAAATTGCATTGGTTTCCAGTAATTCAATTCCATTAGTTCCGTCATGATCAATTTCTTTTCCTGTCATGGCGGACTGTTTTTTTACAGGCTTAGTCCTGACTACTTCGAGGTCAATAGGTGAAGGATTAAAAATCTGATGCAAAGTGATGAAAACTAAATCCAATTTGTCATCAGATTTTCCTTCAATTTGCAGGAGGTAAAAAATGCAGAAATAGGAACAAGAATAGGAGTCCATCTAAATCCGGTTTTGTGAATAAATCCCTGAATCAATGCCCAGAAAATCTAAGGTAACATATAATTTTGAAGAAAGACAGCCAAACCCCATTTCATTTAGTTTAACCAGTTTGTCATCACAGTCATATTATTCCTTTTATAGTGGGAGGAAAATGACTGCTCGTGTAAGGATATGTCCCCATTACATATGGGGACATATCCCCCCCATTTGACCATGCTCAGTATGTGAAAACTCTTGTAGGAAAATAGTATAGCATACTATGCTATTGAGTCCCATACATTTGGAAAACGGACCTAAAAATAGTAGTCACTAGTTGACTACATTACTCAATAAAAGGGTATATCATGCTCAGAGCCCAAGTGTCAGAGAGGTAGTGCTGAGCCACAGCATGCATGCCTCCTCCTCCCCCACCCCTTCTTGCGTTGACTGACTGACATTCCTGCACTGAGCCCGGTCCTTCAATAAGGCACGGAGGGTTGGGAGGAGTCAAAGCTCAGCACTGCCTCCTTGACACTTGAGCTCTAACATAATATAAAGTTGACAGATTCCCTTTAAGCACAATGGGCCTGTTGGGAATACAGTGCAGTATAAATTGGCAACCTTTTTTGACACATTGCTGACAAAATGTAATGGGACATGATTACATGATTTTAAGGTCTGGTTTACAATAATGATAACTTACATATAAAGTAACTACTGGCTTTGGCATTTTTGTGTGATTCACCCCTAACAGGAAGTTGTGTAGTTCTTTCATTTTCAATGAATATTGTCTTTACCTCCTCCTTCTGAGACAAGACATCATCCTCTGCTGTCTCAGGAGGCTTGGATGGATCTTGTCTCTGTGCTGGAGCCCCACCCACTGGCCAAAGAAAACCCTTCAAGCATGCCCCCCAAAACACCTACAAATGTGCAATTACTGGTTCCTATTGACTGGTCACTGTTGTTTTAGTACAGGCGATTTTAAGAAACTTTGTAATTGAGTTTAATAGCCGAAAAATGCATTTTTATCATGACAAAAACAGTTTGCAGCTCCCCCCTTGTCTTCATGGCTTGCTTATGGAGAGGGGAGGGGTGGAGGGAGATGAGGCACCAAAACAGGACAACAAAGAGTTAATCTATAGTTAATCACCCGGCTATCTCCTCTGACAGTCAGCACTGACCTCTCAGACCTCTGAATACAGCTGTCACCCAGCTCTGTGTTGTGTAATCCTTTTTTCTCTGCTCTCTGCTGCCAACTAACTCCAACCTCCCCCCTCCCCTCTTTATAGAACAGGCAGGTTGTGTCTTAGACAACAAGTCACAATTTCCTGATATTTTGCAGTCAATGGAAAAGAGAAGGGGGGGGGGGGGGGGGCTGGGAAAAGTCTGTGACTCTTTAAACCCCAAGAAAACGGCATTGGACATATACATTAGCACACACAGGACGTAGGTTCAAATACTGCGAATCTGTTGCAGAAAATGTTCAGTGTTTCTTCACCAAAGAAATACATTTAAAAGCAGTTGCAGAAAATCTGCAGCATGTAAACATACGCAAAAATAGATGATCTGTTGAAGGCAGGAGCGCTGTGGGGGGAATGAGCAGGGTGTGAGGAAAAACTGAGGAAAAACAATGGATTCTGGGAGTGGTAGTATAGAGAAACTGTTTTTATAGGGCAAAGGACAGAAAACAAAAGAAGTTTGGTGATCTTAGACATCACAATTGTAGCCTCACTATTAGAAAGAAGGGAAAAGTATGAATGTTGTAATCCATTGCAGACCCCTTTTTGACTACATCTAAAACAAAAATAGACCCAAACAAATATTCACAGTTTCCAGTCAACAAAACAGTTAACTGACAATAAAAAAAAGATTCCCACTACAATGATAAGAGAAGAAACAAACAAATCCAGCCTCCCCGTCTCCTCCTAAAAAAATGCTGAATAATTTTCCATCTAATGTTACTTCTAAATAATGAGAAGGATCTGGAACTGGAAATAAAGTAAACCCAACGAATCATCTATGACCTCCACTATTCCCATGACCATGGTACCATCAGAGGAGTCCACCGTTGGGTTATATGACATAGACTGCTTTTCTCAGTTCACTGGACATGAAGACCTACCTCCTGTACTCAGTAATGCTGCACCTGATTTTCATTCAACCATCAACACTAGCTTTATTGCTATACCAGGATTAGTTTTTTTGTAAGACTTTCCCAATTCCACAAACATTTTATTGCCTTGGAGGTAAAAAGAAATAAAAGAGTAGTATAAAGCAATAGAGTCATCAGATTAATTCATAACAGTAAATACCCACCTGCTAACAATAATAAAATTTCCGATCTGTCCTGCTGTCTTCCCAATAAAAATGAGACACAACTAGAGATAAGCGTGCAATCAAAATTGGATGCAGCCCTAAGGCTGCCTGGATAACATGGATACAGCTATAGGCCATAGACTGCATCCATGTTTTCCAGGTCTCCCTAGGGCTGCATCCAACTTCTTCAGCTACCGGTAATCAACTGCTGCACACTTGTGATTGGACGAACCTGAGAGTGCTCTAGACACAACATCTGCCCAAAATGGTTCTGCTTTGATTTATTCCTGTGTTTAGAGATATTCATATTTATTGATATCTAAAACCTCTAATCACACATCAGAACACCAGTTGTCACCTGCATTGACAAAACATGAAATTCGTAAAAGTTTCCATCATTTAGGGATTAAATGAGCAATGTCCACTACAAAAAAAAAAAATTACATGTTGTAGAGACTTACAAATTCTAAGAGATCCAACAGCATTCAGTGTAGTGTTAAAAGAATTCAAAGTTTATTACATATGCAATCACATTAAAGAAATGTTTTGACCCATAGGGTCATTACTAGAGATGTGCAAATTACAGTAAATTAGGGCTGGCAACAACCCTGATTGCTGGAGGAGATGGGTGCAGCCCTAGGGGTGTATGATAGATTAAATATAGAGGTTGTTATAAAAAAAAATGAATGTGAGAGAGGAAGTGAATGGGGTAACCAGTGATCCTCAATTGTGATTAGCGAGATTAACCTTAGGCTGGGTCCACACTACGTTTTTTTTCATTCATTTTTTTCATCCGTCTTTGCAAAAAAACTGGGGTGGAAAACGGATGCATTTGTGTGCATCCGTTTTCATCCCTTTTTCCATTGACTTCCATTATAAAAAAAAAATAAATGGATCAAAACGCATTCGTTTTTTTTTAAAGTACACAAAAGTAAGGTCAGCTACGTTTTTGTGTACATTAAAAAAAGACCGCATTTTGATCCATTTTTTTTTTTTTTTAAATAGAAGTCAATGGAAAAACGGATGCACACAAATGCATCAGATTTTTCCATCCATTTTTCATCCTTTTTTTTTTTTTTTTTTTTTTTTTGCAAAAAACGGATTGAAAAAGCTAAGTGTGAATTCAGCCTTACCATTCTAAAGGCCCTATTACACAGAGCAATAATCAGCCGAATCAGGACGCTTATTGCTCTGTGTAATAGAGACAACCAGGGCCGTTTTAATACATTGGTGGGCCCAGTGCACAGCCCTCAAGAGTGGGCCCCCCCCCCCTTACCTTTCTGCACATTGTATAATGTACTGAATTTGCCCCCACACTGTATCAAGAGCCCCAATACATACAGTAGTTACCTTATAACACTATTTCCACCATACAGTGATTACATATTACATAAAAACTGCACTAAACAAAACAGAAAGATATCACCATTGATACCATTACATAATACCGCCACACCATGACCCCTATCAGTACAAGCCTATAACAGAGTGAAGTTACATCCAGTGACTCACCGGAGGCGTCTTCTCCGATCAGAGTCTGTCACCTTTTCTTTTTCTCTCCATCTAGCCTGGGCCACCTTGAAGTCTTCTCCTGGCTGTGAATCTTCTCTCCAGAATCTGCCAGACAAATATTTTAGGCTCCAACACATACAGTAGTTAGGTCCCTTGTACCCCTATACAGTAGTTACACCCCTCTGTACTCCTACATAGTTACACCCCTCTGTGCCTCCATAGTTTTAAGGTGTCCCTGTAGTATATAGACCCTCATGTGCTCCTCCAGTTATATACAGCCCTCCTGTGCGCTCCCCCATTAGTATATAGCCCCCCCTGTGCACTCTCCCCAGTAGTATATAGCCCCCTGTGCTCACCCACAATAGTATATAGCCCCCCTGTGCTCTCCCCCAATAGTATATAGCCCCCCTATGCTCTCCCACAATAGTATATAGCCCCCCTGTGCTCTCCCACAATAGTATATAGCCCCCCTGTGCTCTCCCACAATAGTATATAGCCCCCTGTGCTCTCCCCCAATAGTATATAGCCCCCCTGTGCTCTCCCACAATAGTATATAGCCCCCCTGTGCTCTCCCCCAATAGTATATAGCCCCCCTGTGCTCCCCCATAGTATATAGCCCCCTGTGCTCCCCCAAAGTATATAGCTCCCCTGTGCTCCCCCATAGTATATAGCCCCCTGTGCTCCCCAATAGTATATAGCCCCCGTTCTCCCCCATAGTGTATAGCCCCCTGTGCTCCCCCATAGTATATAGCTCCCCTGTGCTCCCCCATAGTATATAGCCCCCTGTGCTCCCCCATAGTATATAGCCCCCTGTGCTCCCCCATAGTATATAGCCCCCTGTGCTCCCCCAAAGTATATAGCTCCCCTGTGCTCCCCCATAGTATATAACTCCCCTGTGCTCCCCAATAGTATATAGCCCCCTGTACTTCCCAATAGTATATAGCTCCCCTGTGCTCCCCAATAGTATATAGCTCCCCTGTGCTCCCCCATAGTGTATAGCCCCCTGTGCTCCCCCATAGTATATAGCTCCCCTGTGCTCCCCCATAGTATATAGCCCCCTGTGCTCCCCCATAGTATATAGCCCCCTGTTCTCCCCCATAGTATATAGCCCCCGTTCTCCCCCATAGTATATAGCCCCCCTGTGCCCCCCCATAGTATATAGCTCCCCCTGCTATATAACATTGAAAAAAACAAACACTGTTACTCACCTGGATCCTCGAGTTCCTCTTCTCTTCCCTCTTGTGGCCGCACTTCCTGTGGTCACAAGAGGCTGCACTCCCCTTACCCTCGCGCCGACGCTCCAGTGACGTCGGGCGCTAGAGGGAGAGCGCGGCCTCTTGTGACCGCAGGAAGTGCGGCCACAAGAGTGACTGACAGGGAGGGAGCCAATGGCAGCGGACGGGGGCAGCGGCGGACGGGGGGGGCCCTGCAGGGGGCGCCATGGAGGGGTAAGTAGATTACCCATCCATGGCGCTCCCCCCTGACAGGCTGGTGGCCGGAGCCCTGTGCGACCGCACTGGTCGCACATAGCAACGGCCGGCCTGCTCGGGGGGGCCCCTTTAACCAGTGGGCCCGGTGCACGTGCACCATGTGCCCTCTGGTTAAAGCGGCCCTGGAGACAACAATCAGCTAATCGTCAGTCATAGGCTGATCATTTCCTTAGGCCCAGACCTAAAATTATCAGGCGTCAGGCACGTATCTTACATGTAACGAGGATGCGCGGCCTAAAGCTAACAATTGAATAAACTGTTCATACATCACCTCTCTGTGCTCCCGTTCTTCTCCTGCCCTATGTTTGCTTCTCGGCACCGCACACTGCATCTTCTCTGAGCTGACAGCTGAGTGACTGTCAGCTCAGAGAAGCTGCAGCATGTGGTGTCTGGAAGAAAGCAGAGGGCAGGAGATGACCGGCAGCACAGAGTGGTGATGTATGAACAGTTTAGGGCGAGGGCTGAACAGACATTGCAGCCCTTGCTAAACGATAATCGAGCCTTTGTAATAATCTTGGTAAGCGAGCGATGATCTAGCGATATTGACATAGTATTCTCATTATGTTTTCCAGACAGGCCCTCAGCTGCAGCCATCTTTTTCAGGTATCGGGATTCAACAGCCAAACGATCGGGTTCGGCTTAAGTTAAGTTCGGTTTTAAGTTAAGTTCTCTCATCTCTAACTGTATTGTGTGTAAGCAGGGGCGTAGCTAATGTCTCCCGGGCCCTGGTGCGAGAGGCCAACTTGGGCCCCCCCCCCCTCCTTTCACGACCAAGTGATGCTATTGGTGTGTGTATATATATATATATATATATATATATATATATATATATACACACACACCAAGACAGATATTACCACTAACACCAGCATATTGGAAGAGAAAGTATTATCACCGTACATATTACCGCCATACTGTTACTGACCAAATCCTGTATACTGAGACCTATATTACCAGTAATACAAGTATATAGGAAGGAAACATTACTGCCACACCACAACCACTACCATCACCACCATATTGTTACTGACCAAATCCAGTATACTAAATCACCTCATCCAGTCATATAGAGGTGGCCCCAGCTCTACACAGGCTCTATACACCATATACATTACAGTGCAGATATATTAGGTGACTCACAGGGGGACGTCTTCTCTGATCGGAGTTCTTCCCTTTTCATCTTCTTCTCCATTTGCCCTGGGCCGTTATGAGAACTTCTCCGAGCCACGAATCCACAGAATCTGCCAGACAGACATATTAGTCTCCTCACTCTGGCACCATCCTCATCTCTATACACACTGCACATCTGTATTGTCCCCTTTACACCCTCATTTAGTGGGTAGCCCTGACTCTATGTGACCCCCTAATAATATATACCCCCCTCTGTGTATTCCCTCTCCCCCTATGTTGCCCCCCCAAATAGATGGCCCCTCTCCCCCCATGTTGCCCTCCTTATAGATGGCCCCCTCTCCCCCCACCCTCCCTTATAGATGGCCTCCTCTCCCCCCTCCATATAGATGGCCCCCTTTACCCCCTCCCTTATAGATGGCCCCCTCTCTCCTCACCCTCCCTTATGGATGGCCCCCTCTCCCCCCACCCTCCCTTATAGATGGCCCCCTCTCCCCCCTCCCTTATAGATGGTCCCCTTCCCCCCCTCCCTTATAGATGGTCCCCTTCACCCCCCCTCCCTTATAGATGGTCCCCTTCACCCCCCCTGCCTTATAGATGGTCCCCTTCACCCCCCCCCCTCCTCCCTTATAGATGGTCCCCTTCACCCCCCCCCCCTCCTCCCTTATAGATGGTCCCCTTCACCCCCCCCCCTCCTCCCTTATAGATGGTCCCCTTCACCCCCCCTCCTCCCTTATAGATGGTCCCCTCCCCCCCTCCTCCCTTATAGATGGTCCCCTTCACCCCCCCTCCTCCCTTATAGATGGTCCCCTTCACCCCCCCCTTATCGATGGTTCCCTTCACCCCCCCCTCCTCCCTTATAGATGGTCCCCTTCACCCCCCTCCCTTATAGATGGTCCCCTTCACCCCCCCCCTTATAGATGGTCCCCTTCACCCCCCTCCTCCCTTATAGATGGTCCCCTTCACCCCCCCCCTCCCTTATAGATGGTCCCCTTCACCCCCCCTCCCTTATAGATGGTCCCCTTCACCCCCCCTCCTCCCTTATAGATGGTCCCCTTCACCCCCCCTCCTCCCTTATAGATGGCCTCCTCTCCCCCCTCCATATAGATGGCCCCCTTTACCCCCTCCCTTATAGATGGCCCCCTCTCTCCTCACCCTCCCTTATGGATGGCCCCCTCTCCCCCCACCCTCCCTTATGGATGGCCCCCTCTCCCCCCCTCCCTTATAGATGGTCCCCTTCCCCCCCTCCCTTATAGATGGTCCCCTTTACCCCCCTCCCTTATAGATGGTCCCCTTCACCCCCCCTCCCTTATAGATGGTCCCCTTCACCCCCCCTGCCTTATAGATGGTCCCCTTCACCCCCCTGCCTTATAGATTGTCCCCTTCACCCCCCCCTCCTCCCTTATAGATGGTCCCCTTCCCCCCCCCCCCCTCCCTTATAGATGGTCCCCTTCACCCCCCCCTCCTCCCTTATAGATGGTCCCCTTCACCCCCCCTCCTCCCTTATAGATGGTCCCCTTCACCCCCCCCCCTCCTCCCTTATAGATGGTCCCCTTCACCCCCCTGCCTTATAGATGGTTCCCTTCACCCCCCCTCCTCCCTTATAGATGGTCCCCTTCACCCCCCCTCCCTTATAGATGGTCCCCTTCACCCCCCCCCTCCTCCCTTAAAGATGGTCCCCTTCACCCCCCCCCCTCCTCCCTTATAGATGGTCCCCTTCACCCCCCCCTCCTCCCTTATAGATGGTCCCCTTCACCCCCCTCCCTTATAGATGGCCCCTTCACCCCCCCTCCTCCCTTATAGATGGTCCCCTTCAACCCCCCTGCCTTATAGATGGTCCCCTTCACACCCGCCCCCTCATAGATGCCCCCCTCATAGATGCCCCCCTCTTTCCCCCCACCCGTACAGGCTGATAAAAAACAAAACTTAACTCACCTGACAACGCGCTCCCACGTTGATCCTCACTCCTTCGCCTTCGGTCTGTCCCCGACTGCTGCGCGGCTGCCGGGGGTGTCGCGTCTTATCCCCGGCAGCGCGCGCATCCCAGAGCTCCCTGCGCGCCGGAACCGGAAGTCAGGGTCCAAGGCGCACAGGGAGCTCTGGGATGCGTGCGCTGCCGGGGATAAGACGCGACATCCCCGGCAGCCGCGCAGCAGCCGGGGGAAGACGGAGCCGGACTCTTGTGACCGCAAGCAAAACAATGCTTGCGGTCACAAGAGTGATCGAAAGGGAGGGCCTTGCGGGGCCCTGAGGGCCCCGCGGGCCCCCCTTTGTGGCGGGCCCGGTCGCGGCGGCGACCCCCGCGACCACGGTGGCTACGCCACTGTGTGTAAGGCAGAGCCTGAGGAGACAATGCCCCTTTAGATTCTGTACAAGACATAATACAAGGGGGGGGAATTATTCAAGACCAGCCTTAAATTAGGCCCTGTCGCCATGCGCCCCACCCGACGCGACAAATCGAGGCGTAGATGTGGATCATGATTTACATCTGTGAGCAGGCGTAGATCATGATAAATGAGGCACAGGAGGAGGCTACTCCTCCTCCCTACTTTACCGCGCCCCACTGAACCCCCCTGCCCGCCTATTAAGCGAACAGGGGATAAGGCAGGCGTACGCCAGGAAAAAGGGGCAAATCTGCATCTTCTCCCTGGCGTACGTCCCTGCCGTAACCTTCATAAATGTCCCCCCTAGGTGTTGGTTTCTTTAAGATCTCTGCATGCAATTTGAAATTGATCGAAGTAAAGTCCCTGGCACGAACCTGACAAATCCTATGCTGAATACAAAATGCACCTTAGTATTTTATTGTGAATTCAGTGGGACCAAAGGGGTTATGTTTCTCCATGGGGAGAGCGTGAATTCAATGTTATTATGAAAAGGGTTCTTAATGATATGTAATTTCTTAACACAGTAGTTTATGTAATATATATATATATATATATATATATATATATATATATATATATATATTATAAGGATATTGTTGTGGTACCTTGCAGGATTACATTTGTAAATTCATGATATTTGTGGTATGTGGTGTAAACATGGGATTTGTGTGCTTTGTGGTTTCAGCGTAATCACTAAGGGAACATCTAAAAATGAGGCGTTTGAGGTCCGCTGCATTGTATGGCTCTGACAGTAGCAATCAGGAAGCATGGGACAGGCTGGCTGACACAGATTTATATAATGATTTCCTATCTGATTTACTGCAAACTCAGTTCACATGCTGAGTACTGGAGGAGACTGCAATCAGCGTTCTTCTAAAGAGGAAAATAACATGTTACTGGAGAAAATTCTACACTGCCAAAACGTAGAAATGAAAAATAGACAGTGATGAGATGTACAGAAGCCATACATGTCAGCCGCATCGCTTGGACTAAGCAAAAAAAAAAAAAATGGCTAACAGAATGTACAATGAAATTATAAGGATCAGTCAGATAAGGACAAAAACATACAGAACCTTGTTAGTACCTATGAAACTTGGTTGAACAAGTGAACCAGCAACAGCTACATAGGGGTCCAAGAACCATTGATGTTAATGGTGAGCAGACTAGTCAATCAAGTCCATTCCATCCAGAAGAGCTAGTGTACCACAAATGGCTAAAAAGCAGAATGGATGTTTTTATTTCATGAAATGCCAATGGATGGCAATGTGACACTTACCGCCTACCTGAACCCTATATACCCATGCATGGCAGCGGTATTCTCTTATGACAGTAAGATAATGGATTCTCTTACGAATTAATTCCATAATTTCAAAAAGACCACAAAAGATGGACGATAACACCAAAATATCAATAGCATGGTTAGAACTTGGCCCTGTCAGTACAAAGGATCTAGCAAGCAAATCAGTTCCCGCTCCATGTGCATGTTGCCCCTTTGTTGTCAAAATTGTAGTGTCCAACTACAAGTTTCTCTTTCTTCTTCTTACACCTTGGTAAGGCTATGTTCACACTATGTATCTGTGCGGCTGTATTTTTTATGCGGCTGGAAATGTGCGGCTGAAACTACGGCCGTGGGAAAAAATAGACATGCGGCTGAAAACATACGGTCATTTACTTGGAAATCTGGTTCAACTAAAAAAAAAACAAATAAAATCTTTAGAAAGTGATGCAAACACCTCTGGAATGCATCTGGGAAAGCAGGGAAACAGTTTACAGGAATCGCTATTACCGGGGTTTGCGATCCTCTGCAGTAATGCCGATGCCTCTCATGGTTAATATATTTAAATAATAAAACATATTTTCGTTGTAATAAAGTGCCTTTCGTTGTTCAATATTTAAATTTAAACGAATCCATCATTTTGCAATTAAATATACTGTTAAAATAAATATATATATAAATAAATGTTTATTTATATATATATTTATTTTTTGACAGTATATTTAACTGCACAATAATGGATTCGTTTAAATTAAATAATTGAACAACGAAACTGATTTTATTACAACGAAAATGTGTTTTATTAATGAAATATTAATTAGTACAGGAAGCTCCATTAAGCCGTTAATTCATATTGCCGGCAATAGAGCATTCTGTACTAATCATCACTTTACTTTAATGAAAACATCAAATGTTTCTTCTAATTATGTTATCACAATAGCATTATTAGAAAAAAACATTTTGAATTATATGTGTGCTCAGCTGATTGGCTGATCGGCTGAGCGCACATATAAAGAGCCGGTCCGCAGTACAGTGACTTCATTGTGCTGCGGACCAGCGAAGAGGACACATCGGGGTGAGTATAAAGCTCTCCCCACCCCCTCCCCTGCACTGCACCCCTCCCAGCAAGGAAGGGGGGTCACTTAACCCCTTTCTTGCTGGGATGGGTGCAGTCTGACATCAGTCTGGCCCCCAAGGGGTTAAGGGGGATGCAATACATCCTCCCTTAACCCCTTGGGGGCCAGACTGTAAGCAGCGATCTGTAAAGATGCTGCATACTGTAAGGAGCACAACATCGCTCACAATGATGGGTGTTGTGCTCCTGTTTGTGTGTTTTTTGTGTGTTTCTCCCTTTTTGTTTTTCAGATATCGGTATCCTGTGGAATGAGGGGTGTGGGGGTGTTTTTATTTGAATAAAAAAAAATTTACACTTGTGTGTTGTCTTTATATCTTTACTTTATAGACTTAGTAGTGGAAGCCGTCTAATAGACGGAATCCATTACTAAGTCGGGCCTAGTGTTAGCCGGTATAAAATGGCTAACACTAACCCCCCATTATTACCCCAGTACCCAATGCCACCAGGGGTACTGGGAAGATCCGGGTGCCAGTGGTCCCGGAGCGTCAAAATTGGCGCTCCTGGACCGGGCGGCAGCAGGCTGGTAAGATTTAGGCTGGGGAGGGCCTAAACCAATGGCTCTTCCCACCCTGGTGTTACCAGGCTGCTGTCGTTTGGTTTTTAACCCGGCTGGTTATAAAAATAGGGGGGACCCTATGCGTTTTTTTTTAAATAAATAAATAATTTTAAAAAACCGCATAGGGTCCCCCCTATTTTTATAACCAGCCGGGTTAAAAACCAAACGACAGCAGCCTGGTAACACCAGGGTGGGAAGAGCCATTGGTTTAGGCCCTCCCCAGCCTAAATCTTACCAGCCTGCTGCCGCCCGGTCCAGGAGCGCCAATTGTGACGCACCGGGACCACTGGCACCCGGCTCTTCCCAGTACCCCTGGTGGCATTGGGTACTGGGGTAATAATGGGGGGTTAGTGTTAGCCATTTTATACCAGCTAACACTAGGCCCCGACTTAGTAATGGATTCCGTCTATTAGACGGTTTCCACTACTAAGTCTATAAAGTAAAGAAATAAAGACAACACACAAGTGAAAATTTTTTTTTATTCAAATAAAAACACCCCCACACCCCTCATTGACCATTTTATTTAAAAAAAAAACACCAAACAACCGCTGGTCATCGACGTAGTCCATGGAATCCGACGTAATCCACAGGATACCGATATCTGAAAAACAAAAAGAGAGAAACACACAAAAAACACACAAACAGGAGCACAACACCCATCATTGTGAGCGGTGTTGTGCTCCTTACAGTATGCAGCATCTTTACAGATCGCTGCTTACAGTCTGGCCCCCAAGGGGTTAAGTGAGGATGTATTGCATCCCAGCAAGGAAGGGGTTAAGTGATGTTTTAATTAAAGTAAAGTGATGATTAGTACAGAAAGCTCTATTGCCGGCAATATGAATTAACGGCTTAATGGAGCTTCCTGTACTAATTAATATTTAATTAATAAAACACATTTTTGTTGTAATAAAATCAGTTTCGTTGTTCAATTATTTAATTTAAAGGAATCCATCATTGTGCAATTAAATATACTGTCAAAAAATAAATATATATATAAATATATATTTATTTATATATATTTATTTTAACAGTATATTTAATTGCACAATGATGGATTCGTTAGAATTAAATTATTGAACAACGAAAGGGACTTTATTACAAAAAAAATGTGTTTTATTAATTTAATATATTAACTATTAGAGGCATCGGCATTCGGCATCATTGCCGGCTATTTTTGAAGTACTCCGTACGGACCGCCTGTCAATCCACGGCCGTGAATTTGCACATTTCAAGCCGCAAACAATGGTTTTGTTCATTTTTTACGGGTCCGTTTACGATAGGGCCGTAGGTTCATACATAGTGTGCACTGTGCAGCCGTATGTCGTATACTTTCCAGCGTACGCATGAACCGGAAAAATCCGGCCGATGATTTACCGCCCGCAATACAGCCGCACAGATACATAGTGTGAACCTAGCCTAAATGTGCATCTTTCTAGTGTCACAAGTTAGGACAGGTGGCCACTGTTCCTTACTCCAACCACTAGATGTCACACTTACACAGCACAGCTGCATCTAACACTAGCTACACACACACTTCCTTTTCTAGTAACTACTTCCAACTAGTTGTTAGTCAGTTATTTAGTTCCTGGCTTCAGGCCAGGCAGGACGTGTATGTAGTTGTTCCTGCACTAATCACCTAACCACTATGGGTCACTAGACAAGACCCCTAGAGAAACTGGAGACAAGGGGGTCTTTATCCTTGCCTACATGGAGGATTCATACAGCTAGAACAGGACAGTCAACCACCTTAGATAAAAGGGACAGATTAGTCAAGACTGGACCTGCAGTAGAGCACAGTGCCAGAAAGCCGCTCTCTACTGACTGACACTCTTTGTAGGAAGGACACTACATGCCAGCTCTGATTATTGTTGCACTAAGTATCTGAGCACTGTTTGTAACTGTTTTGCACTAAGAAACCTTTTCCAAGTAAAGTTTAAAAGTTGTTTGAAGTCGGACTCTGTCATCTCTGCCACCACACTTGCACCTACACCTCGCACCTCACCTTAATCAAAACCAAGGTCCGGTTGCTGTGTGTACGACGGTGGGTGTTGCCACTTCTGGCCAATGAGACAAGTAGCCTCCAAAACACCAGAACCAACCAGAAGGCCCAACATCAGTTCCAGCAACCCGGGCCACGGCAGAATTGTAGTGGGATGACTGCTTAACCTTCTCACCTGATAATCCTGTATTGCCTCTGGTTGGCCCAGACATCTTGCCAGGTTTGCCTGGTGACCCAATAGATGAATTTTTTCATCACGATAGGGAATATTTTTTGTTACCACACCCTACATTCTATGTACACTACCGTTCAAAAGTTTGGGGTCACCCAAACAATTTTGTGTTTTCCATGAAAAGTCACACTTATTCACCACCATACGTTGTGAAATGAATAGAAAATAGAGCCAAGACATTGACAAGGTTAGAAATAATGATTTGTATTTGAAATAACATTGTTTTTACATCACACTTTGCTTTCATCAAAGAATCCACCTTTTGCAGCAATTCCAGCATTGCACACCTTTGGCATTCTAGCTATTAATCTGTTGAGGTGAGCTGGAGAAATTGCACCCCACGCTTCTAGAAGCAGCTCCCACAAGTTGGATTGGTTGGATGGGCACTTCTGGCGTACCATACAGTCAAGTTGCTCCCACAACAGCTCAATGGGGTTCAGATCTGGTGACTGCGCTGGCCACTCCATTACCTATGATAGAATACCAGCTGCTGCTTCTGCTGTAAATAGTTCTTGCACAATTTGGAGGTGTGTTTAGGGTCATTGTCCTGTTTTAGGATGAAATTGGCTCCAATCAAGCGCTGTCCACTGGGTATGGCATGGCGTTGCAAAATTGAGTGATAGCCTTCCTTATTCAGAATCCCTTTTACCCTGTACAAATCTCCCACATTACCAGCACCAAAGCAACCCCAGACCATCACATTACCTCCACCATGCTTAACAGATGGCGTCAGGCATTCTTCCAGCATCTTTTCATTTGTTCTGCGTCTCACAAACATTCTTCTTTGTGATCCAAACACCTCAAACTTGGATTCATCCGTCCACAACACTTTTTTCCAGTCTTACTCTGTCCAATGTCTGTGTTCTTTTGCCCATCTTAATCTTTTTCTTTTATTGGCCAGTCTCAGATATGGCTTTTTCTTTGCCACTCTGCACTAAAGCCCCAAATCCCGCAGCCGCCTCTTCACTGTAGATGTTGACACTGGTGTTTTGCGGGTACTATTTAATGAAGATGCCAGTTGGGGACCTGTGAGGCGTCTGTTTCTCAAACTAGAGACTCTAATGTGCTTATCTTCTTGCTTAGTTGTGCAACGTGGCCTCCCACTTCTTTTTCTACTCTGGTTAGAGCCTGTTTGTGCTGTCCTCTGAAGGGAGTAGTACACACCGTTGTAGGAAATCTTCAATTTCTTAGCAATTTCTCACATGGAATAGCCTTCATTTCTAAGAACAACAATAGACTGTCGAGTTTCAGATGAAAGTTCTCTTTTTCTGGCCATTTTTGAGCGTTTAATTGACCCCACAAATGTGATGCTCCAGGAACACAATCTGCTCAAAGGAAGGTCAGTTTTGTAGCTTCTGTAACGAGCTAGACTGTTTTCAGATGTGTGAACATGATTGCACAAGGGTTTTCTAATCATCAATGAGCCTTCTGAGCCAATGAGCAAACACATTGTACCATTAGAACACTGGAGTGATAGTTGCTGGAAATGAGCCTCTATACACCTATGTAGATATTGCACCAAAAAACTGATATTTGCATCTAGAATAGTCATTTACCACATTAGCAATTTATAGAGTGTATTTGTTTAAAGTTAGGACTAGTTTAAAGTTATCTTCATTGAAAAGTACAGTGCTTTTCCTTAAAAAATAAGGACATTTCAAATTGACCCCAAACTTTTGAACGGTAGTGTACATTTTTATAACCTAACAATACATTACAGATGATTTTGTAGCCACTGGAAATTCTGTATATTTACACTCTTGAATGCAGAAGATAGAGTTTCACTATGTACTGTAGAAAAAGCAAAATCTCCAACCTAGCTGTCACTTTACGATAATAGATTTAAATTATTTACTTATAATCCCATCTCTATAAATCTTGTATTATAGCTGCACTTTGGAGAAAGTCATGCCAACACGCCTATGTACGTGCCTCCTAGATAGCGCAATGGAATAAAAATATATTTACCGGTAAACACTATATCAACAACTTTCTCCTATCTTTATTCATGAATTTTTTTAAAAAAGAAAAAAAAATCCATACTGAAGAGTCAAAAATATAAATATTTTTCAACCTGGAAAAAAAAGAGAAAATGGAATTATTAAGCTTTTTGAAAAATATAATATAGCAACCGCATCCTGGTATTTGTGACATTTTTTTCCTCATTAAAATGAAGAATGACAGAGTCAGGGAGGGAGCAGTATCTGGCCGCTTTGTATCCCTGGTTAGAAAGACGTCTGCAGCAAATTGTCCCAGTGAGACGGAATATTAAGAGCCAGAAGTGTAGGATTCCATGCAATTAATTCAGTGCACTTTCATGGCTGTCAAGGTCTATGGGCCCCAATGATTGAGATTTGGGATTTTAGCACTGAATTTCCACTCTGAAAATCATTATAATTTCAGGATAGATTCGATTATTTTTTAGACCAGTCAAATAAGCAGCAAGTGACTCAACTCATCTGAAACCAGATAATCCAAGCTGAAATAATAACATCTTAAAGACTGACTAGTGTTATTTACTAGCGATATCAATGCCAGAGAAGATTTTCAAGATTCGAGAATATTTTTTTTCCCCGCTACATGACACCTATGTCATGAACGACTGCGTTAGCTAGCTGAAGTGAATGTCGGGTACATCACAGACCGTCACAATATACCATTGCTTACCAGGTACAAGGCACAAAATAAGAAGCGTGTTACCAATAGTGTGTGAAATTATCAGACTAAATCATGGAGACAAGCAGATATGGTTGTACTGACCACTAAAGACCATTGGGAAACACAAGTTCTGAATACCAAGGCATTCCATTTAAAGCTGGATAATGGCAACCTGTCCACAATGGGCCCCTGTTTACCCCACATTTACCCAGACTGCCCAAGTAGCCCAGGGGATAGGTATCCAGTGACAAGGGGTCCAGAGGATAGCTATAAAGATGGAAGTTGTAGTAGTTGTAGTATGAAAGATTACTAGTAGTGAGTGGAGAGGCTGAACTGTTCAGGTTTGGCAACGTTCTACAAACCCGAACCCTCGGTTAGATGCAGGAGGATGTTAGGGAGTCCTGGAAAGCATCATAGGCTGTATCTATGCTTTCTATGACCCTCTAGGGCTGCAGTTAAGGGGGTTAAATGTCAAGCATTGGGGTTCAAAGAACACTCGTAAATCCAAACAGTTTGGCCACTTCACTCAACATTAAAGGTCACAAATTTAGATGTCACGGTGGAAGGAGTACATTCACTGGTCCTTCTCTCTCCTCCAGGTCAACACATTGGGTTAACCCTATGTGGTATGTCTGGTGTTAGGAAAGTGACAGTGGTAACAGTGCAATAAGTCACAGTGGTGGACGAAAAGGTATTTACTAGTGTAACGCCTGGAGTAGTGGATCCACTGGACCGTCACCAGTGATGGCACTAACCTCACCAGGGAGCGGAGTCTAAGGGGCCGCTGGTATTCACCAGAGCCCGCCGCAAGGTTGGTTGCTAGTGACGGCAGGCGAGGCGTGGCAGGAGCAGTAGGCAGGAGATAGTGCTGGCAGAGGTCTGTAGGCGTAACTGCAGGTGACAGGCTGAACACAGGAGCAATGGAGTGACAGGGGAGCAGGAACCAGGAACAAGGACTAGGGACCAGGTAGCGGATAGGTATCAGGAACAACAGGGGGCTGGGCCAAACGCTATGGGAAGCATGTAGAGGCTCCAACACACGGGACAGGGCATGCTGGGATTTATAGGGAGGGATTGGTGCAACTAACCAATTAAGGGCGGACTGGCCCTTTAAATCTGAGACAGCCGGCGCGCGCGCGCCCTAGGCGGCGGGGACGCGCGCGCCGGCCGGCACAGACGGAGACAGGAGCGGAGGAGAGGTGAGGCGCCCCTAGGGGCCGAACTAGCAGCAGCGCCGGGTCCCTGCACAAGGACCCCGGCGGCTGCATGGGGCAGGAGGAGGTCGCGGCGGCGGCCCGGAACACGGGACGCCGCCGCGGCCGTGACAACTAGTTGACCTTGGCAAATAATCTACCACCATTGTTTGGAGGTACAGTGATCCCTCAAATTACAATGGCCTCAAGATATATAATATTTTCAACATACAATGTTACTTTCTGGACCATCGTAACTTGAGACCAGACTCAACATACAACGCTACAGACAGTCCAGATCTGCAGAACATGTAAAAAAAACTAGCTTGATCGACCAATGAAAGTGGCCATTTTACTAGTAAAATCCCAGTATTAGTGAAGTACAAGTACTGGTTGGCTGTCTGATGTCTCCTCTCTATAGTACAGAGTGATACTACATGTCCTGTACTGCTGTGTCCTGTACTGCTGTACTACTGCTTTACCTGGGCCAGGATCAGTTGCACCTTTGGGCATCAGGTGAGGGTGGCTTTATTTTATTTCTCTGGGACCCTGTGTGACCTGTATAGGACCCGAAAACTCTCCTGTCCTTTACATAGAAAGAAATTTAGAAACTCTTGTAGCTCTTTCTGACTGTTGTATGTAAGGGCTGCTTATTAGCTGCTTATTTTCCTTTAAATTTTCATTTTTCTGTCAGTTTGGGGGTTTAAAACCAACTACCAGTTTTCCATAGAGTTTTGGTCTCAACATACAATGATCATCCCTGAACCAATTAATATCGTATGTTGAGGGACCACTGTATAGTCTCTCCTATGGTAAAGATGTGGGGAAATGTGTGTGGGGTCTATGTTCTCCTCTTGCCTTTCTCCTAGGGTGTAGGTACTAGTCCTGAATAGATAATCTTCACTGACTCTAGGTTATACATAGTATAACTGCAGCCACAGTAACTGAGCTGCAATGTCCACTGAGGAATGTACTTTTGAAATAGATGTATGGTTTGAAAGCCATGATGTCCTCATGCCACGGCTAAAGCCTTAGCAGACTCAGGACCTAACCTTCAACAGAAGGTCTCAGAAAAATCTTCATTAGCTCCTGTGTTATCTGAGGAGATAAGAGTGGGTGTAGTCCAGAATGTTTAGGCCTTCACAGAAGTGTTAAAGGGGTTATCCAGCGCTACAAAAACATGGCCACTTTTCCCCCTACTCTTGTCTCCAGTTCAGGTGCGGTTTGCAATTAAGCTCCATTTACTTCAAAGGAACTGAGTTTCAAAACCCCATCCAAACTGGAGACAACAGTAGGGGGAAAGTGGCCATGTTTTTGAAGCGCTGGATAACCCCTTTAATAATACCCAAAGCAGCCCTAGGTGGTGAGGCCTATCTAATGAAGTAAATACAGACCAGATACTCCCCACTTCTACTCACTCTATGCTAGTCTGTAGACTGGCCTGAACAGGATTTCCTCTTCTGAGTGGCTAGGGAAGCTCCTCTTACAAAACCAGCATATTCTGTCATGTAAAATTAGTTGTAATGTTTTCTATTAGGCCCCTATCTCATAACAGCTTAGATACATTAAGGAGCAGTATAACACTATCTCAGGCTATGTTCACATTACGTCTTTTTTTGGCCATTTTTCGGACGGTCGTCATCTTGGCCGTAATTTGCACAAAACGGCACTACTTTTGCGTCAAAATGATGGGCGTCTAAAAACAACCAGCGATTCAACGACCAAAAAAAGATGTTATGTGACCATAGCCTTACATAGTGTGAGCACATAGGAATAACACAATGCAAAGCAATAGCATTTGGTATCTTACAACTTGCAGATATCTTCCAACCAATAACTTGTTCAATCTAATAAAAACCTGAATTAGGATACTGTATACAGAAACAATCCTAGTAAAGTATTATATAACACTAAATAACAAAAGCCACTTAACATAGTAAGAAAGTCTTTATTAGATCCGGTAAGACCAAAGGTTTCCCTTAGCTTTGTTAGACTAATATTTCATATTGTTGAGTAGTAGATTTAATTTCTCTACCATTCGTTTCCTCAGAGCGCTTGTTATTCCATTTTCCCTTCATATCGACCCCCGGATCTCTATAAACATGTTAAGCAGTCTTGATTCGGTGACATAAATGTTTTCAAAACACAACAAAAAAGCCCCTTCACCGAGCAAAGAGCCTCAAATCAAGCGGCAGAACATTGTGCTCCTCAGAGTATACAATTACATTGATACATGACGAGGAGCAGAATTCCAGCCATTGATTGGGTTCAAGGCCTCAATAATTCTACTCTCCAAAGAAAAACAGAGTTATATTTAATGGAGAGGGAACGTGCGCGTCTTTCACTATGTGGCAAAGGTGACTTAATAGGGTTTTCCGGGCTCTTAAAAAAGAAAAAAAAAAGCCATACAATATATTCTGTTTAGAGATGAGCGGGTACTAAAATGCTCAGGTGCTCGATACTCGAGACAAATATTTCCCGATACTCGGGTGCTCGTTTCGCGTAACGAACCCCATTGAAGTCAATGGGAAACTCAAGCATTTTTGCAGGGGACCAAAGCTCTGCCCAGGGAAGGTTGCGTGAAAACCTGGAAACCGCAGAAAATGATGGAAACAACATGGAAATGGACAGGAAACAGTGAGGATAGGTATAGCAGAACTACAGATCCCAGCCAGCCAAGAGAATGTGAGCAAACAGGACAAATTGACTACTGACAGCTGCACTATAAGTCCAAGCAAGCAGCCAAGAGTAGCAAAAAATATATATGTTTTAAAAATGTTAAGCCCTTAGAAGGACTGTTGGGTTCTTCGTGTTTGATTCCTGCCTAACCGAACACTAATTCCCTGCCTAACACTCTCCCTGACAGACAGCAGCCCTCTCCCTAATCTCTTCCAGCCTGCGTCTGACGTGAGCATTGCAGGACCTGATTCTTATATGCCCAAGTCATCTGATCTGGCTAGCCAATCGCTGCTATCGACATGTAGGGTTCCCACGTGATGCTACGAGCTCCCAAAGCCTCTCCTGCATGATGATTGGCTGAGAAAAAGCCGCCAAACATGCAGGAAGGGGAAGATGCCATTGTCTCGAGTATCGCGAGATGCTTGTCCGAATAATGAGCACCATCGAGTACCCTAATACTCAAACGAGTACCAAGCTCGGACGAGCATGCTCACTCATCTCTAATTGTGTTATATCAATTCTTCTTTACCCACAGTTCCATGCACATACCATTGTCTTCCCTTGTTCCATTCAAAAGTGGGGCATGACCAACATTTCAGTCATATATTGAAAATGGCATACACCATGATGCCCCCATTTTGAGCATCCTCTATTAAAGGGGTTCTCCAGTGTGGGGGGGGGGGGCACTTTTTTGCTGGGACCGTCGAGGAGGTGGCTGAGGGAAAAGACGTCCACTCACCTCCCCGGTTCCAGCGGCGTGACGTCTCAGGTCCGCTCAGCCAGTCAGTGACGGAGGCGGGATCCGTTTCAAGTCTGCTCAGATCCCGCCTCTGTCACTGACTGGCTGAGCGGACCTGAGACGTATCGTCTCGGGCCTGCGTCAGACACCAGGAAGCGGCCGGGCCCTGGAGCGCAGCGGTGCGGGACCCGCCGCTGGAACCGGGGAGGTGAGTGGACGTCTTTTCCCTCAGCCACCTCCTCCGCGGTCCCAGCAGAAGAGTGCCCCCCCCTGGAGTACCTCTTTAAAGATGAGTATATCTCAACTATACTCGATTCCGTCCAAATGCAAGGGTGCGACATTTGAATACTGGTTGTTGCAGAAGTTGGATGCATCCATAAGGCTGTGTGGAAAAATAGATACAGCTTATGCTGTATCCATGTTTTCCTGGACTCCCTAGGGCTGCATCCACCTTCTACAGCAACCAGTATTCAAATGCTTCATGCTCGCGTTTGGACGGACTCGAGTGTACTCAAGATTTGCTTTAGCCTCCATCCCTCTAACTTACTGAATTGGAGTACAGGCAAAGTGAAACATCTGCTCTCTGTGTGGAAGCTGCATCATCACAAGCCTTGTAGGTGTGTACAGTAGCCCAGCCCTATGTATGTAACATCATAACACAAACGGTGTCCCTTACCTCCACCACAAGCTCCAGGTCCACATACAACGTCCTCTCAGCAGCCATCATGTGCTGCACTTTCACAACTGGTCCCTAAGGCATACTCTCCTTGCTGCCATTTAAACGGACAGTGTAGTCTACCTAATCTGCCTGCTTCAATCCTGGCTCTTCATTATTTAAAGCAGCTTCATCTGTCTCCTGATACCTGAGAGCTTAGGATGTTATTAATGTATCGATCAAAATTTACTACTCATATCAAGTACATTTTGTCCCAAGAAATAAGTCTTAGAACTACTTAAAGTTTCAAAAATTATTGCGCCTAAAACGAGACTGGTCAGATTTGAAAAGTACATCTCAGTCTTTAAGGCCATGTTCACACTTTGTAATAAGACAGCGGCGGTTCTGTGACATGGCCGTGTCATAGCACAACTGCTGTCTGTGTAGTTTACCCCGGCTGGTACTGCAGTATCGGACGGATGAACATCACTTCTTTTGAATTGAAAGCGGCACATTTGGGTGTGTGCCCGCGTTCCAATTAGCCATAGCAGATAATGTAAAGTACGGCCAGAACTGTACTTTACATTGTCTGCACAGTCAATTTCATGTCGCCGCTATTCAATGACAGTTTTTTGTGCTGCTGCATAGAATCCCGGCCGGAGGGTATATAGTGTGTATACTCTCCGGCCGGGATTCCACAGTAATCGGTCGCTGTTATTAAATAAGGGACGTTGTTGTGAACCAGCAACAGCGGCCGTTGTTTAATGAAAATATATGTTGTGTGAACTTAGCCTAAGGCCATGTTGACACAACGTATGTTTTGCATAAATCACGGCTGTTGTTGCAATTTGCAACAACGGGTGTGATTTATACAAAATATATGTTGTATTGAAATGAATGGAATCCCGGCCGGAGCGTATACACATAGGGCCACATGTATCATCCGGCGAACGGATGACTTTCGGCGGAAAGTGACGATTTGCGTATTTTTTTATTCGCAAATGGCCGATTTGCGAATAAAATATTCGCAAATCGGCACTTTCCGCCGAGTACGCCAGGGGGGCGGAAAGGGGGCGTGTAGTGGGCGGAACGGAGGGCGCGGACTCAGAGTCCGCGCGATTTACCATCTGTTCCACCCAAATGTACGCCGAAAACCTACTCCAGTCCTCAGCTGGCGTAGGTTTTCGGCGGTGCGCACCGGCGCGCACGGGATTTATGTAGAGGCAGTCCGCCTCTACATAAATCTCCGTAGCGCCGGAGCTGCGGGGGCATTTATAAGTCCGGCGTAAAAAACGCCGGACTTAATAAATGCCACCCATAGTATACGCTCTGGATGGGATTCCATCCGGCCGCACGCAACACTGGCATGTACGTTTTCTGCAGTCTCTATTCATTGAATGTTGGCGGCACAGAAGATGTCAGTTTACACAATGGAGAGTGCAGCTCCGGCCAAACGCTCTATTGTGTGCAACAGTCTTGCGATATGATGTAGCAGGCTGCTTAGTCATTCAGTAGCTATAGGTGTAGCTGCCACTAAATGGTTAAACGGTGCTACGTCACATCTCAAATGGATGATATTTTTTCACACCCCCCCCCATGCATTACCAAAAGGAATACCCCTTTAAGCAGAGTTAACAGGTTAAAAAGTCCTATCATCAGTGGTATGTTTTACTCTTTTATGCTTAACTATTCTTTTCATCTATTTTCGTCTGCAGCATTTATTCAAAGAAGTACTGCGGACAAAGGTGACAACTGTGTTATGCCTAATGCAAGACCTGAGGGGGCAGCGCATGTCATAAAGAGAGAATTTCTGTCATACGCTGTCCCTTCAGGCCTACACTGGGTGTAACACTTACGAGACAAGACATTTAGTATCATGACCTATTGTGCCATAACTCCTAACAACCAACAAACATTCCCAATGGGCAATGTTATTACATAGGCATTCTTTATCTTGAAGGATGGAGTGTTCCTCTAGTTATTTAATTTATATATATATATATATATATATATATATATATATATATATATATATCAGCAGGAAACATTTATTAAATTTTAACTTAAAATTGGACTTGTATGAAACACATGTGTAAAATATATGTCCCCGACTGGTTTCTTGTATCTGTTTCCTCATTCATATGCAGGGTAGATAGTCAATTAGGAAGAAGGAGGCACATTAATAAAATAGAGCGCTGTTCTACACAGCACGATATAGCCTTGTAAACTGAAATTGAATGAAATGCTGCATTTGGTCTCCCACAAACTCAATAAACTAGTTTCGCTCCAATGCATGGTGTTAGAGCACTACTGAGATTGATGGCTTCGTTTACAATAGCATATATTAAATTTGGAGTGTAATTTAACAAGAAATACCGCATCCCTGGCTGGCGATATACAAATGACTTCAATTTGGAAAAACATAGCGTCTCGTTGCCTGGACTGAACATTTGGTTACAATGTTTTCTTTATTTATCAGTATTTTTTTTTCTTTTTTTAATATCGGGAATCTAACACATGCAGGGTCTAAATGGTAAACCAGTGGGGCTGTTAGTTCTTTAAGAAATATCTTTAACACCTTACACCGAGACTCTACTGTGACCTCAAGGAGAAGACAGATTTATAACATCTAATTAAACATGATCCAAACAGGGTCTCCCTGCCAGCGGGATATCATCAGAGCCATTACATGTGACACTTATCTACCCAAACACCTTGTCATTGTTCTCTAAGGCCCAGGTGAAAGAGCTAATTCTTTTATCATCCTTAGATCCAGAAAGACGGACAACCCGATGACAAGATTTCAGATGGGGAAAAAAAGGATAGATTGAAGAAAATCAATAGTATTATCAACATTTGGCCTACAGAAAAAAAGGATTGACCCTTCTCTGTAACTATTAAGATATAATACACTTATTCTTAATAAAAAGGAATTTGAAGTGGTAATAGTAGTAATAATAGTGGGAGACGTTAGTACTTAAATAGCTTGTCCAGGGAAAATTAACTTGTTCCCTTTCCACAGGGACCCTCGGGCCCTTGGCTTCTTTATTTTGAAAAGAGCCACGGGTACGGTTTGTGACCTGTGGCTCTATTCATTCCTATGGAGCCACCAGAAAGAGGCGAATAAGCAATTTCCGTCTTCCTCGGCTCTTTCTGGCAGCTACATAGGAATGAATAGAGCCACCACTAAGAGCCAAGTAAGCACTTTCTGGCTTACTCTGCTTTTTCCAGTGGCTCAATAGGAATCAATAGAGCCACGGGTTGTACCTGCAGCTCTATTCAAAACAGAGAAGCCAGGGGCCCGATATGGAGATCGGCGGGGGGGGGGGGGGGTACAGAGGTGGTGAGACAGTGTCGGCACTGGGAGGGAGGCGCCATTTCAGGTTTTGCCTCAGGCAGCAGAAAACCTGGAATCAGCCCTGCATTCTCACAGTCTATGCTCTCTCCTGCACAAATAAGCACCACCCCACTTCCTGTGTTCCATCCTGATTTATCTGCTGCTTGAGATGAATTCCCCAAACCACAGGTGGTGACAGCAGTTTAAAGGGAACTGAGACACCTAGTGGCCAAGAGTTTACAGCTTTCTTTCTAGAGTAATAAATCATTGTTTGATAACATTGGCAAAGTACAGTACATGGAGGGAAGCTGTAAAAAAAACAACAGTCACCATATACACCCATAATAAAATCCCCCAAATGAACCTTTTTTGGCACGGATCCCAGGATCGCCCCACCAGTATAGGGATTGTTAGTCATAGTATATTTTTAAAATAAAGATTTAAGGTGTGTATTATAATGTTTTACAACAGCCGGGGCACTGTGCTTTATGGCACATGTCAATCAGTCACACAGAGGTTGACAGATGAGAAGTAACTCTACAAAAGCAATCTAACACTGTAGACTCCTTCAGATGTGTCATTGCGCTCTATAATCAGCAGCTTCTGACTACAGAATGTGATGTGGGAAGAAATATTCTTTGCATTGACATGGCTTATAATTGATTTACAAAATAATATATATGATTCTATATATAATCCCTGCATCCTTGTGATGGGTGATCAGTATTAGCTGACTTCTGTACAAGCTGATAGTTGTGTAGATCTCGCCCGGGATCTTATCACGGATTTTTGCAGCACCATTTATGTTTAGTCACAGTAGATTAGAAAGCAAATGTCACTATCAATTTTCTCACTCCTTGCCTTCATCTAATTTCCTCTCCTCCACAAATTATGCATCCGCTCCCCGACTGAACTTGATGTCATGTTAACCTTGTCTACTTAAGGAAATTGCATGGAGAACATCAAACCATTCCTTACGATTGACAGCTCTGTTTTTTTTCTTTGTGTCTGAAAGTGTTGCTTTTGATATTAAACAACTTTTCATCTCTTGTCTAAAAAGATTAGTGTTTATGAATGGCTTTCTTATCCATATTATAAGGTTCAAATATGGATGGGTTGTCAAAAACAAAAACAAAAGTCAAGTCCGCCCCCAATATGGTGAGGGTCTGGGTCTGTTTGGTATCTTTCTTTATGCTTTTTCTATGGCCCTTGAGCCAGTTCTTTACCCCTTTTCTAGCAATAGAGTTCCTCGGGGGAGGAGTCCTGCTCAAGTGATCAGTAACAGTGTATGTGCCGCCTCTGAGGACCCCATTGTCTGCTTCTATGAGTTCATTTGGTATGTGCTTCATGTTGTTATGCTCTATGAGTGCATTTATGAGAGCTGCATGAGATCATGGCGGTCTATTCAAACCTGCATTTACCGATTTTCCTCTACACTGTTTATCCCTATTGCATGATCACACCCCTGCAAAACAGTGGTTAAATGGTCAGTGTCAATTCACATAGCTTCCCTCCATCTGATCGCCCATGTGATTCCTAACATATTTGTGCATCATTTCATTTTCCAAATATTACTCCTTATCCATGAAAGCCAGCACTAAACTCTTGGCCACTAGGTGTCTCACTTTTCTGCTGTCTGCTGACCAATGACTGTTGTTAAGGGAAATCTGACAAGGACAAAGCAGAAGAAGAAGGGGTGAGGTTTGGCTACTGCTATGTAGGATAGATGAGGAGTTTGGGCTGTATATCTGGAATCTGCCACCCAGCCGGATGAAGTGCTGATATGCACAATATGCTCATTGGTGTTAAATGCGCTCGGAAAGTGTTCCCTCTCCGAAGCCTACTGTGTTTTATCTATTGATGACATATAGGACTTTTAAAGCAACAAATATAAGTTTTTCTTATGCAAACTGTGGTGGAGATCTATCAAACATGGTGTAAAGTGAAACTGGCTTAGTTGCCCCTAGCAACCAATCACATTCCATCTTTCATTGCTCACAGACTCTTTGGGAAATGAAAGGTGGAATCTGATTGGTTGCTAGGGGCGACTGAGCCAGTTTCACTTTACACCATGTTTGATAAATCTCCCCCTGTATCTGTAGTCTGTGAACCTGTCTCCATCCTCTAAAGGATCTTTAGTGTCCCTCAATAGTAAATGTTCCTTTTTAGCAGCAGCAGCAACATTTCAGTGCTTCATTTCTACATAAGGCCCTGAGCATAGACGACGGAATCCCACCATGCTTTCTTGTCCTGCAGTATCTCTATAGAAATGCAGCCATTTCTGTGTTCCTGGCTTGTGCACATTCTCTATGGAAGAGCGCGTGCACCTCCGCTACTGCTGATCTCTGCTCAAAGAATAGACATGTCGCTTCTCTGAGCAGAGAGGGGAGGAAGCGGAGGTGCACGCGCGCAATTCCATTGACGTACTGCAGAACACTGAACATGGCGGGATACCTGCCGTAGAATTCCGCCGTTTTTGCTCAGTGTTAACTGGGCCTAAAGGGGTACTCTGGAGAAAACAAATCTTTTTGAATCCACTGGTGTAAGAAAGTTATACTGATTTGTTAATTACTTCTGTTTAAACAATATCCAATCTTTCAGTACTTATCAGCTGCTTTATGTCCTGCAGAAAGTGGTGTATTATTTCCAGTCTGACACAGTGCTCTCTGCTGCCACCTCTGTCCATGTCAGGAACTGTCCAGAGCAGAAGAGGTTTTCTATGGGTCTTTGCTACTGCTCTGGACTTTTCCTGACACGGATAGAGGTAACAGCAGAGAGCTCTGTTTCAGACTGGAAATTCCTGCAGGACATGCTTCACACAGACATTACTCAGAGAATATAGACTAGGGTTCAGCCCTGCAGCTGCTGCAAAACTACAATTCCCATCATGTCTGGACAGCCAAAGCTTTGGATTTGGTTGTCCAGGCATGATGGCAATTGTAGGTTTGCAACCCAAAGGTTCAGACATAGGCCGGGTTCACACACTGTAAGACACCAGGCGTTCTGTAACCCGGCTTTGTCACAGAACGACCTGTGTCAGTGAAGTTCAATGCGGCCGCCGCCGGTACTTTAGTATCGGCTAGATGAACTTCATGTGTGCTAAATTGGGATGCTCCCGCATCCCAATTCACCATAGCCGACAATAGAGAGTGCGGCTGGAGCCGCACTCTCCATTGTGTGAGTGTTGTACGGCCACTATTCCATGAATAGCAGCCACACAAAACTGACATGTCAGTTTTTCCTGCTATGTGTATACACTCAGGATGGGATTCCCTCTGACTGCAGTTGCAAATCGGCAACAACGGCCGCGATTAATACAAAAGGTACGTTGTGTGAACATAGCCATATACTGTATATGTCCTACTTCCCATTAGGTGAATGAAGTACCTGTGCAGTTTCTCTCTGATATTCTGACCAAATGCAACAATGATCTTTACAGCATATACATTATGCTCCAGATTATGAAAGATGTGTTTTTTGCAGAAATGACCCATTTCCTTTGGACGACAATCCAATCTTCCCTTTTCCCTGTGCATGTCTACTGCAGTCAGATCCATAGCAATAATTTTTCATAGTTAATTGCTTTTCCGGACGTTCTTATCAGAGAATAAACTCATAAGCAATTTGTCTCATCCCTGGATAATGTTATTATAAATACGCTGGTTACCAAAGCTCAATCTTGTTAATAGTCCCCTAAAGCTTTGTTAACGTGGACCAGTTTTATAAGTGTCTCTCAATTACCTTCAGCTTCTGCTCTGTAGTTAACTATACGTCTCGTGTGTTTTCCAGAAAAACCATCTAAAGTGCCAGAGTAAGAACTGCCGAGCAGACAGGATTCTTCCTCTTGGAGCTGTAACATGATAGCAGTGACAGGGCCAATGTCGGGTTTTAGCACTCCGACATCTACACGATGAATCCGTAACACTAAGAGATGAGTTTATTATCCAGACTATAGTCCTGTATTTTATAAAATATAAGATATTTTATTCAGAGACCTAACTGCATTTACCATTCATCTGACCAAGACAATCAGTTACCTGCCAACAGGGCCGATTCTGGGGTTTCTGCCGCCTGAGGCAAACCTCAGGCGGCCGCCCCCTCACAACCCCCCCCCCCCGCCGCCGTCGTAACCGAATCACCCGCGCCTGCACCCCCCGCAGCCCCCCCGCCGCCGTAACCGAATCACCCGCGCCTGCACCCCCCGCACCCCCCCCTGGGCCGGCCCTGCAGCCACTCACCTGTCCTGCAGCAGCCGTCCCGTCCCGCTTACCGCTGTCCCTCGCCGACAGTCAGCAGCTGTCATCGCCGCCAACGCTCACCGCTGTCTCCCGACCCTGCAGCCGCTCACCTGTCCTGCTGCAGCCGTCCCGTCCCACCGCCAACGCTCACCGCTGTTCCTTTCCGCGCTCCAGTGCCGTCAGTCAGCAGCTGTCATCGCCCTCCAGAGTCGTGAGTGCCTGAGGTCAGTGGGGGCATCGCGGCCCCCGCTGACCCCGGGCACTCACGACTCGCTGGAGGGCGATGACAGCTGCTGACTGACGGCGCGGGACAGCGGGTAAGCGTTGGCGGCGGGACAAGACGGCTGCGGCAGGACAGGTGAGCGGCTGCAGGGCTGCTGTCTGCCGCCCCCTGCAGGGGCGCAGAATCTGCCGCCTCAGGCGGAATACTCATTCCGCCTCATGGCAGAAACGGCCCTGCCTGCCAATATACTTTCATATGTGTACACGGTTAGAACCTGATCACATTGTGCTGTAGTTTTCTCCTACCATTTATATTGTCGTCAAACAGGATGAGACTTTAAAAGGGGGGGGTGAGATACTTTCACAAGTGACTGTGCCAAGCGCCGGGATGCTTTGTAATGGTGGTAATGTTAGGTAGGCTTGGATACACTTGGGCACTTGTCATGGTGGCCAGGAATGGTGTTGGATCCCACATGGGCACTGCGCTTGAAAAAAAAGTAGTAGCCCAAGTATAAGGTGTAGGGCACAAAAGTAGGAGAGCACTTAAACAGGGTGACCTCTTTACTCAAGAATACTTCAGTGCAATACAAGTCAAGTTTAACAGTAACAACTTCAGGAGCAGGCGCATGTGACAGAGGTGACAAATAGAATGTAAAGTAGTTGAGGTAGCTTGGAGTAGGTATAGGGATTGTCTTGGGGGCCTTGTCTAAGTAGTAGTGTACTCTATCAGGATAGTTTAGTAGTAGTGTTGAAGAGTGTGAAGAAAACACATACTCACGTATAGATACGTTTTTATCTGACCGCTAGAGACGAGCGAACCTGGAGCATGCTCGAGTCGATCCGAACCCGAACTTTCGGCATTTGATTAGCGGTGGCTGCTGAACTTGGATAAAGTCCTAAGGCTATGTGGAAATCATGGATATAGTCATTGGCTGTATCCATGTTTTCCAGACAACCTTAGAGCTTTATCCAAGTTCAGCAGCCCCAGCTAATCAAATGCCGAACGTTCGGGTTTGGATCGACTTGAAGCCGAACCCGGTTCGCTCATCTCTACTGACCGCCTTCTGCCTACACAGTATCAGTGACCACCCTGTGAGATAGTAAGAGCCCCAAGCCTTTACAACTGGGCGTAGCAGACTTTCCAAGGTTTCTCAGAAGAACCATGCATAGTCAGTAAGATACTTCAGCTTTCCTGCTATTTGTCTTACTGGGGATTAGTTCCTTGCTTTGGTAACTGTCCTGAGAATACTGGAGAAGGATCCCTGGAATGGACAAGATGTACCTTAGAGGACGGTACCCCTCCTGAGGGTTTAGCACTGCATACTGGAGAAAATCTCTCAGTACTAGAATCTTTAGCTTGGTTGTCTTAGTCCTTCCATACCACTACAGACAAAAGACTGACTGAAGACCTCCGACCAGGAACTAACCACCTTTTTATAGGGGACACTAAGGCTTAACCTGATTGGTGGGGCTGTGTGGGGAAAGGAGAAATGTATGAAAGTGCAAGAAGCACCTGCACCATAGTAAAACACATATTAACCCTTTTTCTACCTTCAGCTGTGTTCATACAAGTAAAGACATAGTTATACAACAGATAGTGACACCTAGTGGGGAAATAGAAATAAGCTCCTTCATCCCCTTAGTGTAATACCTGACAGAGGTACCTTACCCAGGTGGAATAAAACTTAGTGGACCACCCGTGCCAGGACACTACATCTGTATTAGGGTAAAAGAAGTTTTATGTTACATATTGTCTGAATGCCGACAAAGTGTGCAGAGTTTCCTCTATCTACATCTGACAGATTCATAGCCTATGAGTCCTGGGACCCTCATACGAGAACAATGCAGTGTACACAATCTTGTGTTGGATACAGCAGAAAATAGATATTACATATTCATAACAGCATTGTTTTTCTTGGTACATTGCAGCAAGGAGGCTGAACACTGTAATGAGCGGCCATTGCTTCTTACAGCAGAGCTCATTTAATGAGGATAGGGCTGGGTATACTGCTGGTAGGATACACGGAATTAGATAGTAGGGGCATACATATTTATCTACAGGGCATGCTCTTCACTACAATACTGACTATATAGGAGATCAGCATCTGACAGGACTTTGATGTTGAATTTTTTATTATTCCATCCAACTGGTTAGAATCAGTGTCACAGGACCCATATCCTAATCTGAAGAGGAATACCTTACTGAGTCTTCTAAACTGTGTGTGGGTATCATACGTTTCTTGTGTGTATTTATGTGAAACTTTTTTTATATCATTTTTGGTATATTTTTTTTTGTTTGTTTTCTTTTCATATTACTATCTCTGTTATAAAATAAGCCTGAAATCTTACATCCTAAGGCCATGTTCACACTACGTATATGTCCATCCGTAGTTCGTACGCGGCCGGATATGTGCGGCTGAAACTACGGCCGTGGGAAAAATAGACATGCGGCCGGATTGTGAACCGCGAACGTACGCCGGTAGTACAGTTATGCTTCCCTAGCTTGTTTCGAAGCGATCTGAAACAGGTCATTTACTTGGAAATCTTCGCCCAGCCCAATAAAACTCACAGAACCTTTTGGATCTAAAAATCAAGTTCAATTTGTCTGGAATAAGTACTCCGTATGGGACTGCATGGAAATCCACGGCCGTGAGTTGGTACAGTGCCGGCCGCAAACAATGGTCTTGTTCATTTTTCACGGCGCCGTATACTATCCGGCTGTAGGCTCATACATAGGGTGCATTGTGCTGCCGTTTATCGTATACTTTCCAGCGTACGCATCAACCTCATAACTACGGGCGTATATTCGCGGTTCGCACTACGGCCGGAAAGATACGTAGTGTGAACATGGCCTAAAGCTGAGACTTCTTCTTCTTCTGTCGGTGGTGATGAACATGAACCTCTACATTACTATATAAACAACAACAACAAAAAATCTCAGAGTACTTCTTTGCAACTGTTTTTTTTATCCGGCCCAATAGATTCTGAAGAAAGGACCCTTCATAGGGTATATGAAATTAGACTCCACTTTGAAGGGGTTTTCCAGAGGAAAAAACAGTAACACACTGATCTCTGCTGCCACCTCCGTCCATGACAGGAACTTTCCGGAGCAGTAGCAAATCCCCATAGAAAACTTCTCCTGCTTTGGACAATTCCTGAAATGGACAGAGGTGGCAGCAGAGAGCAAAGTGTCAAACTGGAAAGAATACACCACTTTAGGCAGAACATCCGTCAGCTTATAAGTACTGGAAGATTTAACTTTCTAAATAAAAGTCATTTACAAATCTGTATAACTTTCAGGAACCGGTTGATCTGAAAAAAAAAAAATCGCCAGAGTACCCCTTTAACTATATGTTAACGCTCTAGAAGCATCTTTTGTTAACCTAAATGGTTCAGTCAGAAAAAAAAAATGAAGCAATAGCTAGCTTTGGTTGTGTAAATAAATGTTTGCACAGATGTTGTAGTCAGACCTTGCCCTGTGAAATGCCACTTACATTCCTTGACCTTTCCATGAGTAATTGGACAAGCAGCATTAATCATATAAGCATTAACCTCTAGCCAGCCTCTGTCCTGCGCTGCTCACATACTACACTGGGAAAGGACACAGAAAAAAACTAAATTTTTACAAAGAATACCGGGTCAGTCTGTACAATGAGGAACAAATACAGTATGACAAACTCATTAAATTCTGACCCAAGAATATATATACTGTATATATATATATATATATATATATATATATAGTTCCACAATGGAGTGCACTCTGTATAGATGATGTTGCAGGGTGCCAGCAGCTGGAGGCCGAATCCACGTCTCCCCACTGTATACAAAAGGAAATCTGCAGCACACCCTTCAGTGAAAAATCCAAGTGTTTTATTCAGGCAAAATTCATATGCAACGTTTCAATCTCAAGCATGCTTGAGAAAGGTCTCGTGATGAGATTGAAACGTTGCATATGAATTTTGCCTGAATAAAACACTTGGATTTTTCACTGAAGGACGTGCTGCAGATTTCCTTTTGTGTATATATATATATATATATATATATATATTTTTTTTTTATTATTATTTTTTTTTTTTTATTATTATTATTTATTTTTTATTTTATTTTTTTAAGTAGAAGGGTTCTCTGGTAGTTATGTAGATAAATCTTAGTGGATAAGAAAATGATGCAACTTTCTGATATACAGACATGTCCTTCCTTATGCTGGGTTTACACAGAACGATTATTGTGCGAATTTGCACGATAACGATCGAATTCGAATGATAATTGTACGTGTAAACGCAGCGAACGATCGAACGACGAGCGAGAAATCGTTCATTTTGGTCTTTGAACTTGCTCTTAAATCGTCGTTCGTCGTTGACAAAAAATTCGCCGATCGTTCCGTGTAAACAGTCGTTCACTGATTTTACCTATGTGCGAGATAGGCTTAAGCGATCGCAAAACGTTTTTTCTGTACGATATATCGTTCCATCTAAACGCTGATCGTTATAAAAGAAAAATCGTTACTTAGAAATTGTTAATCGTACGATTGGGCAAATTATTGCTCCGTGTAAACCCAGCATTAGGGTCCATTTACACAGAAAGATTATCTGACAGATTATCTGCCAAAGATCTGAAGCCAAAACCAGGAATGGATTTGAAAAGAGGAGAAATCTCAGTCTTTCCTTTATGACCTGATCTCTGTTTATAGTCTGTTTCTGGCTTTGGCTTCAAATCTTTGGCAGATAATCTGTCAGATAATCTTTCTGTGTAAATGGACCCTTACCGTCCCTCAAAATGAGACTTTGATATACTCTGTAGGGAGCTGTTTATGCCTTGTGTGTCTATTAGAGATGAGCGAACCGGGTTCGGGTTCGAGTCCATCCGAACCCGAACGTTCGGTATTTGATTAGCGGGGGCTGCTGAACTTGGATAAAGCTCTAAGGTTGTCTGGAAAACATGGATACAGCCAATGACTATATCCATGTTTTCCACATAGCCTTAGCGCTTTATCCAAGTTCAGCAGCCACCGCTTATCAAATGCCGAAAGTTCGGGTTGAGATGGACTCGAGCATGCTCCAGGTTCGCTCATCTCTAGTGTCTATCTAAATGTGAGCACCTAGCGGTTATAATGGAAATTGCAGCCTGTCAAGCATTTCTCCAGCATGTTGCATTGTATTGAACTTGTATCATGCAGAAAGGTAAGGGGAGCACATCTGTCTGTATTCCACAACAGAGAGATTTTTGTGTTTATCTATGGATCATGTAGGACTACATTTGCAGCAAGTTTACAGCATATATATATATAGCCAGACAGCCAGTGTCGGACTGGGATATCTGGGGCCCACCAGAGGAAATTATCCTAGGGGCCCACCAATGACACACAGCATGTGAGAAACAACATGTCAGTCAGTGTTTAAAGCAGGGGGCCCTCCGAAGGATCCTCTGGTCTTCCGGTGGGCCAGCGACACTGCAGACAGCTCTTACTGGATTCACTTCTGACTTAAAGGAGATGTTCTGCCTCAAAGGCGTATTTGGAAATGGCAGAGTACGGGGGAGAAAACAACAAACTTACCTCTCCCCATGCTGGCAATGGTCTATTCATAGAAAAAACCTGATGGATGGTACCTGATGGTACATTCACTTTAAGAAAAAGAACTAAGGGGCACTACCACAGCCACCAGCAGGGAAAGCAAAGACATACTGTGCTATTTCACCTGATAAATAAAATCGCTTTTCCATTTATAAATAATATTTACGAAAATAAAACCAACAAGTATTTGTAAATGTAACATCTCATTAAGATTTAAATTATCAGTGAAATGAAACCCTTGAGGAATTGAAGTGAAATGTCAAAAATGGGATAAAACCTATCCTGGCAAAAATTGACTTTTACTCTCAGTCTTACAAAAAAAAAAAAAAAAAAAACATGTAATAACTGCAGTCAATAAGTGTCCTGGCATGAGGCCTGGAGGCTGTAGGCAGGATAGATGCCTAGCAATTAAGCGGAGATCTATATCATTGTGCCGGACTTCCAAGCTTTACATCTGTTTCCTGTAGAGAACACAACAAATGACAAACAGATGCCGACAAGAACTTATGGAAAAAACAACTGCTTCACTTGGCGCAGAATGTCCTGAATGGGATGTCACTGGTGGCAATGTGTACCGCAGCTAAGGCGTCTCAGTGGATGTTTTTGATATGTGTGGTCAGCAAAGTGAACTTGTCTGGTATAATGTTTCCCAATGAAGCTATCATTGCAATACTGACAATTAATAAGAAGAGCAAACAGTAAACCGCAGAACTTATGTAGCCAAAAAAAGAATCTGCAGAGCTGTAAACAGGTCATCATCACTCACAGTCCCCAAACTGGAGAAGCTACAGAACGTGCAGATGTCCTAAGCAGGGTATAAACCCAGGACCCCAGTGCTGCTCATATTGTTCACTGGGGACCTGTTAAAGGGGAAGTCCAGCCAAGTACTTTTTTTTTGTTAAAGGCAGGGGTAGGGAGAAACATAATAACCAGTCCTTACCTACCTCTCCCCGTGCCTGCCATCTGCTGCGTGACTGGCTCCAGGACCCCCGCCGGAAGGCATTTTCCCCCAAGTTGTGATGATGCCTGTTCCGGCTGATGGACATGCCGCTCAGCCTATCAGTGAACGCAGCAGCATCCTGCCCCAGTCACTGACTGGGCGGCCAGTTGATAGGTCATGACGTCAACCAGGTCATGACGTCAGCTCTAATTGAAATCCCAGAACCGGACGGGGGTCCCAGAGCAGCGATCTGGCACTGAAGAGGCACAGGGAGAAGTAAGTTGAGGGTTTTTTTATGCCCCCCCCCCCTGACTATAATGTGTCACTGTTACTTCACAAAACTTTTGACATGTCATAGAGGTCGTGTCAAAAGTTTTGATTGGTCCGTGTCTGAGTGTTCAGACCCGTACCGATCGGGATATAGAGCCAGTAGAAGACGCGCTGCAGCACGTCCTCTCCTGGCTCTGTGTCACGTGATCAGTTGAGCTTTATGGCGCCTAATTGATCAGTCCGACTGATCATGTGACACAGAGTCGGGAGTGGACGTGCTGCAGTGTGTCTTGTCCCGGCTCTATCTCCCGATCGGTACACTCAGACCCTGACCAGTCTCTATGACATGTCAAAAGTTTTGTGAAATGACAGTGACACTTAAAAAAAAAAGAAAAGTACTTGGCTGGACTTCTCTTTTATGCCTTTCTATTGTCGGTAGGCCTTTATTCTTCACATTAATTGTTCACATTATTATAAACTTTTGTGTTACCCCCTGGGAGAAGATTAAAACTATTGCACTCTAATAAATGTGTTTATCCTATAGGTTCCAGGCAGACATAGGACCTGGCTGTGAACTCCCATCACCATGGCTATCAACCTTAGAAGGTAAGTTCAAGCAGCATGGACCCCATTATTATGTGTAGGGCTGCTCCCACATCTCTCCTGCTGGTCTCTCTTTTTATCCTACAAGGCATGATGTGCCATAATGCCATAGTACAAAATTGCTTCAAGGACCAAAGACCAGAAGGGAAACATCAGAGCATCAGCAGTGGATCAGACAGCCTGTTTTACTGCTTTTGGGTATAGTCTGTTCCAGCATGCTATGATGATCGGCATATTTCGTGTCATGCTAGGTCTTGCAGTTGACAAATCATATGTTGCAGACCTTTATTAACAACTACTAGACCTAGCATGACATGAAAGACTCCGATTGTCATAGCGTGCTAGAACAACATGTACATTTATAGCATCTTGCATCAGAACGCACTTTGCAACTATTCACAAAACTGAAAATGTGGAAAATGGGATTATCTACTCATGAGTCTATTCACAATAAAGGGGCTGGAAGGAGGATAGATACATGTTACATTTAGCTGACTTTGCCAAGAAAAAGGGCCTTAAAGGGTTAAATCTTATCCACATATCCATGCCTTCTAAGTGCCTAAATAGCCTTACCTGTCCTCTTTATTAAATATATGCAAGGACCCTTTAAAGTAGAAGTCCGGCCAAAATAATTTTTTTTATATGTTATTACTTATGGAAAGTTATACAATTTTCTAATGTACATTAATTATGGGAAATGCTCATATACTGCTATTTCCGTTAATTTAGTGTATCAGGAAGTGTTAGAATTCTCTCAGATCCAGTGACGTCACGACGAATGGTGTAATTCCTATGGAGTGTCCAGCAGGGGGCGCTCTCTATAAGGAAGTCAATGAGTACCATTGACTTCTATATATAGTGCACCCCTGCTGGACACTCCATAGAAATTACAGTGTATGTGAATGTAATGTTATGTACTGTACTTTTGTGAGTTCATGAATACATTTATGGAATACTTTGGGGAGCAAGTGTCCTTGCTCCCCAAAGTATCCCATAAATGTATTCAATGAATACATTTGCAGAGCACCGGGCAGGGAGGGAGAAAAGTGCCATCTACCTCCACCCTCCCTCCCTGCTCAGTGCTGGGCACTTATACAAAGTACTACTCCCCCATTATCTGCAGATAATGGGGGAGTAGTACCTTTGCTATGCCTATCACATCGCCGCCACCGCCGCCGCTCACACAGGGGCTGCCTCTTACTGCCGCTAACTCTGACTCCCGCCCGCACGCCCCGTTCCTCACACTGCTCCTCACACTATCTGGCTGGTCGCTGCTCTCTGCTCCTGCATGACGGCCGCGTCAGCCTGCCCCAACCCCGGTCGGGGTGGGGGCGGGCTGACACGGCCGTCATGCAGGAGCAGAGAGCGGCGGCCGGCCAGATAGTGTGAGAAGCAGTGTGAGGAACGGGGCGTGCGGGCGTCAGCGGCCGACCAGATAGTGTGAGAAGCGGTGAGGAACGGGGCGTGCGGGCGTCAGCGGCCGGCCAGATAGTGTGAGAAGCGGTGAGGAACGGGGCGTGCGGGCGTCAGCGGCCGGCCAGATAGTGTGAGGAGCAGTGTGAAGAGTGGCACGGGCGGGAGGGAGTCAGCGGCTGGCCGGATAGTGAGGAGCGGCGCGGGCGGGTGGGTGGGAGTCAGCGGCAGTAAGAGGCAACCCCTGTGTGAGTGGCGACGGTGGCGGCGATGTGATAGGCATAGCAAAGATACTACTCCCCCATTATCTGCAGATAATGGGGGAGTAGTACTTTGTATATGTGCCCAGCACCGAGCAGGGAGGGAGGGGGGAGGTAGATGGCACTTCTCTCCCTCCCTGCTCGGTGCCCTGCAAATGTATTCATTGAATACATTTATGGGATACTTTGGGGAGCAAGGACACTTGCTCCCCAAAGTATTCCATAAATGTATTCATGAAATCACAAAAGTACAGTACATAACATTACATTCACATACACTGTAAATCCTATGGAGTGTCCAGCAGGGGCGCACTATATATAGAAGTCAATGGTACTCATTGACTTCCTTATAGAGAGCGCCCCCTGCTGGACACTCCATAGGAATTACACCATTCGTCGTGACGACACTGGATCTGAGAGAATTCTAACACTTCCTGACTAAATTAAGGGAAATAGCAGTAAATTAGCATTTCCCATAATTAATGTACATTAGAAAATTGTATAACTTTCCATAAGTAATAACATATAAAAAAATAATTTTGGACGGACTTCTCCTTTAAAAAAAACAAGTTAGCATGACTTATTCTTATAGGTCTGTTATGTGCCGTCCCTCTGTAATTTTTACTAGAATGATTCAATAACCAACTGGAGGTTAACAATTGGGGGGGGGTCTCTACCCTATTTTACACTATCCAATCAGAGCTGTGCAGGGACATGCCTCCAACTGGTAACACCCAATTGGCTATTGAGTCAAACATTTCTGGTAAGAATAACAGGAACAAAGAGCTACAAGAAAAGATGATCCAGAATTGTTATTTCATGAGGAATACAAGTACAGTGGTACCTTGGTTTAAGAGTAACCTGGATCGAGAGCGTTTTGCAAGAAGAGCTCAGTTTTTCAAAATTGTAACTTGGTTTAAGAGCATTGCTTTGGTTTAAGAGCTCACGGTACTGGGTGGGAGGGCGAGTGGAGGAGGGGCATGGTCTGCATAACGCGGTCTACAGTACTGTTCTCTGACCCAGGACGTCTCCCTCACCTTCCAAATCATAGCAGATGCACTTCAGGCTGGGGCTTACATCAGGGGACAGGACTGTGGGGGTAATCTCTTCATAGGTCTACCCCTCTCCCGGACAGAGAGTGCTGTTATACTGTGCACACATATATCCTGCTTATTCCTTCATGCTCCCTGCAGTCTCTGTCAGACCTTGTGTTTCCCATCCTCTCCAATACTGCTATAATGTGACTGCATTCACACTCAGCTATACACACTGCTTCTATAATGTCGCTGCACTTACACTCAGCTATACACACTGCTGCCATAATGTGACTGCATTCACACTCAGCTAAACACATTGCTGCTATAATGTGCCTGCACTCACACAGCCATTCACACTGCTGTATAGAAAAGTTTGGGTCACTGTCCTCCTGCACATCTCTGTGATTCTAACTTCCTGATTGGTCCATGCTAAACACACACCCCTCCCCATTGCAGTCATGCGACCACAAATCTCTGACAGCAGCCCACCTTCTCTATTCTAGCCTGTTGTACTACGCTACTGCATTATGGGGATCTGCAGTTTTGTTTTGTTTTTTTTTGCTTTTTGTGGGGCCAGTAGTAATATGTAATGACACTCTTCATTTTACCATGAATGTAATGTGTTTATAGCACTCACCCTGCTCTTCTCTCCTCTAAGTGTGCATTCACACTGCAGAATTCGGGCGGATAACCCACCACGGATTCCACCGTTTGGAATCTGTGGTGGGTTATCCACCCGGATTCCGTAGTGTGAACGCACTCTTGCAGAGTCACATGTAGACCAGCTGTACATGTTAACACTTTCACATCAGTCTGCAAATGGTGACTATTTCCAAACTATATATGCTGTAAATTCTGCTTTTAAGAAATAATAGGACACACTTAGTCTATGTGTTTTCCGGTTTGCGGCATACAATACTGTTCCTATCAGTGTCTACAAGGCACAAGGCATATTCCAGAGTCCCTTCAACTGGCTTGGAGCTATTTCTGCCCTCAATGGTTATTCATTTAAAGCTAGTATATCCATCACAGTTCTGTACATACAAGGTCACATCACAGTCATAGCTGAGGTTTTATACATTAGACTCCGCACGCCCAGCTACAGCGATTTTTCATATTCTCCGTAGTTAATTACTTCACCGCTTAATCAATTTTTCTACCATCAGAGCATGAAAAACCACTGAGATCCTGACAAAGAAAGGCTGGAACCTGAACCTCCATATGATTTACAACTGTTAAGGCTGCAGTGTCATTTTATTAATAAATTATTTATTTAGAGACAATCCCCCCTGTACAGGTATGTGCAGTCAGGATTACACACCACAGTCCTCGGAAAATCAATGCACACGTATAGATCAAGCTCAATTTTAATACAACAGTATAATTTACTGTGTGGATCCATTTTTTTTTACAGAAAACCAAGAGCTTAGAGCAAAAAAAGAGTAAGGCTCTGTTCACACTACGTAAAACTACGGCCGTAGTTCTCGCCGCAGAACTACGGCCGTAGTTTTGAGGGTGGAACATAGCCTTATTTTCAATGGGATCGCGGCCGGAGCCTACACACATCGTAAACGCTCCGGCCGGGATCCCATGCGGCGCCAGAAAAAACTGACATGTCAGTTTTCTGCGACCGGAATTCAGTGAATTCCGGCCGCAGAAAGACCTGTCAGTTCACACAGTGAATCAAGCGGCCATCTAGGTGGCTTCAGCAGGTTAGACAGACTAGGTCTAGAAAGGAAGAGGCAAGGGGTACAAGGGGTAAGGCAGGCAAGTGATATCCGAAAAAAATGGTTCAGGATAAATGGAATATCAGACACAGGAACAAGCTTTGCTTAGGAAGACAGGGTACCAACAACACTTGGACAAAAAGGAAAAGGCGAGGCACACATAAAGAGGAACACATTGGACTTTTAACCCATTGATGACCCAAGACACACCTGAACACGCAGAACCATGTGGCTCACAGCTGCTTTCAGCAGCCAAGGACGTGGCTATTAGTGGGCGCAGGCCGATCCCTGGGCCCAGCTAATTAGCCATTTAAATGCTACTAAAACCACTTACCTGGTGATCTCGTGGCGGGATCGCCCCAAATCTCCTATCATTGCTTCTGGTGGGGCTGGGTCTCAGCACCGCAGTGAGGCTGATCTCAGCTCACTAATCGCTAACTATGGGCTCCAGCAGCCCATAGTAATCGAACACTAATCTCATTGATCAATGCGGTACATATGTACTGCATTGATCTCTATGAGAAATCAGTGGACTTATTATAGAAGAGGTATTATAGAGTATTATACAAATTTTTAAATCACCCCCCCCCCTTTACCCATTTTAGAAATATAAATAAATTAACATGTTTGGTATCGCCACATGCGGAATTGCCCAAACTATTGAATTATTGCATTCTTTATCTTGCATGGTAAACAGCGTAAGAGCAAAAAAGTATGTGCAAAAAGTGATCAAAATGTAACACATATATGCAAGCTAGCTACTTATAGAAAGTACAGATCATGGCACAAAAAATGACACCTCACAAAAAGTAAAAGCATTAAAAGGATAGTAATAGAACAATGTTTAACACATTTATTTATTTTTTTTTAAAAAAGGTTTTAATTTTTTTAAATCTGTCAAATAATATAAAAGTTATAAACGTTGGATATTGTTGTAATTGTACTGACTTGAGGAACGTAGATAATGTGTCAGTTTTACCAAAGGGCAAATTACATAAACAAAACATGAAATCCCCACCCCACCCCCACAGAGCTCCTGGACCCCCGCCAGGATTCTCCATCTCTCCCCTCCTGCTACGTCACTACTCGGCTAATGGATGCCCTGCTCAGCCAGTCAGTGACTGGGGTGGGACACTGCAGTGGGCTATCTGACTATGGAGAAGATGACATCCTATGAGGTCTGGGAGCTCCACGATGTTGCACTGCAAAGGCACTGGGACTGGTAGGTATAGGTTATTTATTATGTTCTCCCACCCACTGCCGGCCCTGTATTTATTAATGTGTCCGGACTTCTCCTTTTAATACTTCTGGTATCAGAAAATTGTGTTTTATTAACCCTTAGGGGACACAGCCAGTTTTCATTTTTGCGTTTTCGTTTTTCCCTCCTCGTGTATATAAGGCCATAGCGCCTGCATTTTTCCACCTAGAGACCCAAGTGAGCCCTTATTTTTTGCGCAACTAATTGTACTTTGCTATGGCAGATGTAATTTTTGCCTAAAATGTGCCGGGAAACCAGAAAAAAATTCAAAGTGTGGTGAAATTGAAAAAAAAAACGCATTTCTTTTATTTGGGGGAAATGTGTTTTTACGCCATTCACCCTGGGGTAAAACTGACTTGTTATGCATGTTCCTCAAGTTGTTACGATTAAAACGATATGTAACATGTATAACTTATATTGTATCTGATGGCCTGTAAAAAATTCAAACCGTTGTTAACAAATATACGTCACTTAAAATGGCTCCATTCCCAGGCTTATAGCGCTTTTATCCTTTGGTCTATGGGTCTGTGTGAGGTGTCATTTTTTGCGCCATGATGTGATCTTTCTATTGGTACCTTGATTGCGCATATATGACTTTTTGATCGCTTTTTATTACAATTATTCTGGATTTGATGCGACAGAAATTGCGCAATTTTGCACTTTGGGATTTTTTTGCGCTGACGCCGTTTACCGTGTGAGATCAGGAATGTGATTAATTAATAGTTTGGGCGATTACGTACGCGGCGATAGCAAACATGTTTGTTTATTAATTAATTAATTTATTTTTATTTATAAAATGGGGAAAGGGGGGTGATTCAGACTTTTATTAGGGGAGGGGGTTTTGTGTTATTAAAAATACATTTTTCTTTTACTTTACACATATACTAGAAGCCCCCCGCGCGACCCCCCTCTGAACTCCCATAGCGGCACGAGGACGTTCAATAACGTCCTGGTGCAGCTATGGGTTAAAACCCCAAGACATACAGCTTTCTAATACAGTGTTATCACGAATAGTTCTGGGTTCCGCATGCGTTGATTTACCCTCAACAGGTTGAAAATAGAAGAACTACAAAATGTGTATTGTCTCCAGCTCCCTGGCCTCTCCCTCTTTCCATAGACAACACATCATCCTCTGATGTCACAGGAGGCTTCACTGGTTCTTCTTTGGAGCATTTAGGAAGAGTGAGGAGTGTTTACAGCATGCTGCCTTGTGCTGAATGATGCTACAGAAAGAGCAGACGAGGAATGAGTGCAGCAGGTGTCTATATGCAATTGTCTGCAGAGAAATAAAATGTTCTACAACAGCTTTATATGGGGAACTGGCAAAGGTGCTGTAACAGAGGTAGGGCAGCGAATAGCTGAGGGAAAGCAATGCATTCAGGGAATTATATTACTGAGAACCTGTGCAAGCAAGTAACACAACCCAGAAATACAGAACTAAGACCCTCAATCAAGGGGATTTTTAGTGACTTCAGAACTGGGGCTGACAGGTAAGCAATGTAATCTGCTTCTGCAGCATGTTTATTTTTACCTGATGTCATTTTTCCCCTTTAAGTTTTGTTGGTTTCCCCTGTGTTTTGTTGGTTAGTTTGTCATTGCCCCAACTAGCCAGAAACCTAGTCCACACTGACGAGGGGCAAATACCCCGAAACAGCTGTCTGTGGATCGAAGCCTGCCTTGGCAAGCCCTTGTCATGATCGCAATACTCGTACCTTGAGTTAGACATTGACAAAAAGGGGCCACCCTGGTATTTCCCTATTTATGTTCCAATACTCGCAACCGAGTGGGACTTAAGGGGCTATTTATCAGGGTGGTGTGGTGCTCTCCCCATCATGGAGGCACCCTATGGCAACAGTCTAGAGATATCTGGCTATCTCGTGTTTTGAGACTCACAACCGAGACTCCAGGGACTCTTGTTTTGCATATTTAAATTTTTGGGGGCATCAGTGGAGACTCTTGATTGAGTACTTCATTGGAGTTTTTTTTTCACTGTTCTCCTTGAGTTCAGTGATTACTGTGTTTTTTTGGTTTGTCCGGACTTCTCCTTTTAATACTTCTGGTATCAGAAAATTGTGTTTTATTAAAACCCCAAGACATACAGCTTTCTAATACAGTGTTATCACGAATAGTTCTGGCTTCCGCATGCCTTGATTTACCCTCAACAGGTTGAAAATAGAAGAACTACAAAATGTGTATTGTCTCCAGCTCCCTGGCCTCTCTCTCTTTCCATAGACAACACATCATCCTCTGATGTCACAGGAGGCTTCACTGGTTCTTCTTTGGAGCATTTAGGAAGAGTGAGGAGTGTTTACAGCATGCTGCCTTGTGCTGAATGATGCTACAGAAAGAGCAGACGAGGAATGAGTGCAGCAGGTGCCTATATGCAATTGTCTGCAGAGAAATAAAATGTTCTACAACAGCTTTAGATGGGGAACTGGCAGAAGTGCTGTTACAGAGGACTAAGTAGGGCAGCGAATAGCTGAGGGAAAGCAATGCATTCTGGGAATTGTATAACTGAGAACCTGTGCAAGCAAGTAATACAACCCAGAAATACAGAACTAAGACCCTCAATCAAGGGGATTTTTAGTGACTTCAGAACTGGGGCTGACAGGTAAGCAATGTAATCTGCTTCTGCAGCATGTTTATTTTTACCTGATGTCATTTTTCCCCTTTAAGTTCAATAGATGCTGAAAAAAATAAGTCTTCCGTTTGCTCTCGCTAGTCGTAACTGTAAGTAAGCCCTACATTGCTTTGTGAAGGAAAGCACATGATTTGGAGCTCCATTAGGGAAAAACAGAACGCCAACCTATATATCCTTTAAAAAAAAACAGTGATTGCCCTTTATTTTGACGGCGCTATAACCCACCCCATATTGCTGCAATTACATGGGGATACTTATATCATCCACATATTATTACTAGACAATGCAGTAATACTCTTTATACTATAACCTGTCCTGCATTTTCTGCGGGTTTCCAACAATTAAACTGAATTATTTGCTTTTATTACATTTTCGCCCCTTCCATCCAAACCAGTGATATTTTTCTTCAGCCCTTATCATCGATGCCCCCAGAAAATTTTTAACCCAAAGAGTCATCTTGTATTATGGTCCAAAAGAGCTTAAATCTGGCATTAGGGCATAAAAATCACACATAGCCGGTGATAAATTAACAGGACCAATTGAATTAAAACACAATACATATGATTAATGATGGTATACGTTCATCTATCTGACCATCCAACCCGTGATATTGGTAGAAAGTAATTGGAATGTCTGAAATATGGGAGAACCATTTGTGCTAAGATTTTGACAAAAGAAAAAATATGATTGTAATATAAGCCGAATTTTAACGCACATTGGATATTTGCCAGATCCAATGAAATAATGCAGGTGGCCGGGGAAAATATGAAGAAAAACTAATCAGCTATATGACATAGAGGCCAGAGGTTTGGGAAGGTTATAAACACCCCCGCTCATAAATTAGAACAGTCCAGTCCATCTGTGCTACGTCAAGTCCATTACCTGAAACGGTCAATTTATAATCATTTATTGGTCAATTTCCGAGACATTTTTTCCACTCCGATGAGTAACGGAAGATCCCTAGTGAATATTTACTTTCTCAGCTGTTCGCTAAGCCTGGGTTTACTGGAGCATATTATTCTTCTCTGAATTAGAAGAGAACATAATAGATTTGAAAATGGAGACAATAAATGTGCAATACTTGTCATTTTTCATCCATTTTTGGTGACGTGTCAAAAGCAGGTTATTTTCAGATGTGTCAAATTGAGAAACGAAAAAAAAAAGAAAAAGAAAAAAAAAGAAAGAAAATAGAATGTACAATGCGTTACAAGACATTTAGCAGATCAGAAGCAAATTGATGAGGAGCGTTTTGTCATCCACTAAGAGGGATTGTGTAAGTAAAATCCTTGGCAGATGGAGGCAAGGAGGGACACCAGCTAGGGGGATGGAACCTGCGAGGCATGGACTAGCAGTGGTAGAGATGGTCATGGGCAAGGGTCCGGCAGGTGCAACCATGTTCCTAAAAACTAGTGCAAGGTGCTTGGGTGGCCACACCAAAGGTGTAGATTTTCCCCAGGGGAGGGGGGGGGCACTCACTGGGAAGGATGTCGGATGTGTCGGTAGTTGGAGCACTCTAATCATGATGTGCACAATAAAATGAAGGACACCAAGGCCTGAAACAAATAAAGGAAGTCTCTAGTAATAAAGTAGCAATAAACTCCAGTTCATGGGCAGTTGATAACCAAAGTTAAGGAAGATCCTGAGATAGTACTGATGTGTGACATGGAGGTCCCTGTCTTCTTTCTAATCAGTTCCTTCCACTCTGATTCACCAAAAGGGGTTATCCGGGCTTATGAAAACATGGCCACTTTCTTCCAGAAACAGTATCACTATTCTCCTCAGTTTGGGTATGGGTTTTGCAACTCAGAACCATTGAAGTGATTGGAGATGAATTGTAATACCTCACACAACCAAAAGACAGGGATGGCACTGTTTTATATTAAATATTTTAATTAGAGATGAGCGAATTTGCTTCGTTCCTACTGTAGATTCGCTTATCTATAATTTTAATGTTAAAAATGCATAATGCTTTGCCTCAGAATTAAACATTATTGCAATCAGTCCTAAGGTTATATCCGTAAAGAAGCACTCCCAGTAGGAAGGATATTTTGTGGCTCTTTGGTGTACAATGTATAGTAAGTTTCCATATTGGAGCCATTGGGAGCCGCCTATAAGCTCTGTTGCAAACCTGACCCTGATCACATGACCAGCACTGCTACTTAGCGAACCTTGCAGTGTATTTTTCCGAACGGTCCCTATTCACCCTTTTTACTGCAAGAGACATTACTGGATTTTCAGTAAGATATTGCATTTTTTTTGTTCTACTTTTTGTTTATTTCATCCCGTGTAAATAAAATATACAAAAATTTGAACAAATAAATACAATCCCTTAAAGGTAAACCAGGCACCGTTCGCTCTGCTGAGAAGGCGCCCGTGCTTACATACTTGAGTCTCCCGTTGATTTCAATGGGGTTTGTAACTCAAGCATTTTAGTGCTTGCTTAATACTAGTCACTACCTTTACCATCTCATGGATGATGCATGGTGATGACAGAAGCAGTCAGCATGTTAGAATATGTTGTATACTGTATATTGTAGTATTGTCATCATCCTCTCTTATAGAAACCAGAAGCTTCTGCTCCTTACTGAAGACTTTACATTGCAGGACAGCCTATCTCTCTGGAAAGACATAAGAAATCTGCAATGTTTTTCAGCATTGATTGGGTGGTGGCCATAACGGAGATGACAGCACGGTATGTATGATGTCAGATGTCACTGAGGATACAAAATATGTTTCCATTTAGCCGGATCTGTAGTTTATCAGGAATGTAGCCACCCAAATTCTCCAATGTAGTAAAACAGCGGGAGACAAATGTACTGATGAAAGATGATGACGTCTTCAGTGGTGATCTGCACCCAACAATTCTCAGTCATCATATGTAGAAGAAAAACACGATAACTGATATAATGGGGGGGGGGGGGGGGAGCTAAATTATACAAATAACAATATCATTTCATGTAGAATTGTATAATAATAATAAGTACTTGTACTGCCCAACAATCCTAGACCACCACCTGTTTGGAACCATCTGCTTTTAATGTTCTTCTGTTATTTCTCCTGGTAATTATTTGACTGGTGTAACTGGGTCACGTCATTCCCCATCAGTAAGCTGTCAACACCGTCCGACACTGTCAACAGACTGATCCTCACAGTATGTGGGGACATGTCCCTGGTTAACACCCAGTTGTCCATTTCTGATCCATGTGAGAAGAATGATGTCCCAGACTAGTAAGTAATGTACGTTATGTAAGACTTTTATAAAGTAGACAAGTCGGCCCATAGTGCTCTGGGTCTTGTGAGGATGGATACTTTTCTGCAATTACTCTGGTGCTGACTAGATTTGGTTATGTTTTGTAAGGGACCATTTATCCTTAGACGGGGTTGTAAACTTTGCTTCAAGCAAATGTACCATTAGGTACATTGCTTTGATAACTTTACATGAATAGATTGGCCCGGCGCAGGGATGCCGGTGGCGTGTTTTTTTTTTTAAACCGCAGCCCGGATCTCATGCACGACGCATGGCCCGCCGGCCCCCAGTGTGGCGAAACCCCTCCCCTCTGTGATGTGGTTCCATTAGAATCGCCCCCTAGAAACCGGCTGGTCGGCGATTCTGGGAGGCTCCTGACAAAAGATTTACATTTTGCTAACATTTTGTGCATTCTTCAAAACTTTTTTGCTCAGCCAAACACTTATGGTTGGAAAGTTCCACTGTGACCTCCATTTCTATATTGCACCAGATGATGAATAGTATGGAAGTTGGGGTCTAATATGCAATTTGGAGCAATGTAAGAAGTTTATTTATACATATTTATTTCCTGAAAGAGGGACATATAATGAGCCAAGAGTGGCAGAGGGACTTTGGTCAAAAGTAGGGATTGTGCCTTCACTTTTAACTAGTAAGGTGTTTGTTCATGGTTTTTTGGAATTTTTATCTGTCCTTTACGCCATGCTTTATACTGCCGATCAGTTTCATAGAAACTACACTCTTGTTGTTATGCTATTCTTGGTTTATTAAAGTAAATGTTCCAACGGGTACATCGCTTTAAGATCTTTACATCAATAGACCCATGCACAATGCCAGTCTATTTCCGGTCACCGGCCTGACCCGACCTGAAGTACTGGAGGCTAGCTCGCCGGCCTCCAGTGTGATTCTAATGGAACCACGTCACAGAAGGGAATGCACAACGTCCCACTAGGGGTGGGCAAGCCTGCCTCCAGTGCTTCAGGCTGGCCCGGTGACCGGGAATAGACAGGCACCGTGGCCGGAAACCGGGCCACGGTTCAAAAAAAGGACTGCGGCACCGGCATCCCTGCACAGGTACTGATCTATTCATGTAAAAAACTTAAAGCGATGTACCATCTGATACATTCTCTTTAAATAGCAAAGAACTCACCCTGCCTACAGTTCCTTACGTTTTCTGCATTATCACCACGGAGCCGCCAGATCTCTTACTGATACAAGGTGTCATTGCGGTAAATTTTTTGCCTTGATCGACATCTTGCTATTCAGAAAAAAAAATACATCTTATTAGCATGAAGTTTCTTCCTTTCCTCTTTTTTTATCATAATATCTTAACATAAAACATGGCCTATAACTTCATAAATGATGGAAAAAAAACGACCTACGAGGGAGATAAAATGTATACATTAAGAATATGGGTTCATTTTCAGGTTAAGAGCACAAAAAAATTCTAAGCGCTCAAATTCAATTATTAGTTGGGGAAGAGTCGAGGCATTATACATTGTCATTTCAGAAAAAAGCAACTGTGTGATGTGAACTTGTGATACAGCGGAGAGTGCGCATTTATAATTTATCTGCTGATGAATATAATTCATATTCTGCATAGAGCGTCTGTGACCCGTTCATCTGGCTGCCCTGAATATTAATTCTGGAGAGTGGATTGTGAATTGTGGATGTTCTGGAAGAGCAAGGTGATTCTATTACAACACGTAGCACATGTTTTGTCACTGAGTGGCAGGTAACGCTCACACCTTACAGGACCCCGTACCTTCATCTTTCTAAATTACCTGATATAAAAGCTACTGCCAGTCTGTAAAGCCTACAACTGATTCAGATCTAGTTTATTTCTACATAAGGATGGTGTCAGTACTAGAGAAGCAAGGGCAGGACCAATGGGTTGGAATAGCCCATTAGGATCTAGGTGAACATATTCTATGCTCCATATTCAAACCAAGGGTGGGTTAAATAGGAGTTCCCTTTATTATGATGCCAAAGGACCAAAAGACACCCTTGCAGAGTCTGTATTGCAACTACTGTCAACTGTATGGGGGCAGCACCTGGGGGAACTATGCTTTCTATGCCCTCAGCAAAGCAATTTTGGGTCTTACAGGAAGAGCAAATGGTTCCTGTCTCTGTTGGCAATACTTTGTGTTTCTGTTGGCGAGGGGCGTAGCTAATGTTTCTTGGGCCCTGGTGCAAGAGGTCAACTTGGGCTCCCCTCCAAGCGAGCGACGGTATCGGTATATTGGTACTGACAGCTTGCTGCCATAACAAACACATTGTGATAAGGTAACAGGGGGGCCCCCTCTGTGTTCTGCAGATCTGTTTCCCTATTACATTGTGCTTGTCATGGCAGCCAGAAACCTAGTGAAGGCTTCCAGACCTGCCACAATTTTGATATAAAGGTTCTGCAGGGTTGCTGCAAAAGGATACCCCCATTGCCCCCATAGTAGTTCTATTTTTACATATTGATAGCCTATCCTTGGTATAGAATATCAATATGTGACCAGGGTGCAAAAACCCACTTACCAGACTTTTTAAAGTTATTGCAGTACAGATATATCCAGTGACTCACAGGAGGTGTCTTATCTGCATAGATTACTGCTCATGTTTTTGCTGATCAAAGTTCTTCCCCATCTTGCTCGGCCATCATGAAGATTTCTCCTGGTGATGCCTCGTCTTTGCAGGATCTGCCAGACAAATATTTTAGGCCCCTTGTTCAAGCCTCAGCCTCATCTGTATACAAAATCCTATGTGTATTGCCTCACACAGTTACACCATATAAGCCATTATGGTCAATATATGCCTCCAAATAGTAGACAAGCCCCCTCAGTGCCTCCATATAGTATTAGGCCCCTCTGTGCTGCCATTTAGCACATGTCTTTTCTGTGCCCCCATATAATTTAAGTCAGCCCAAGATGGTAGATAAGGCCCTCTCTGTGTATCCATATAGCTGTGTCCCACATAGCAGTCACATGGCTCTCTGTTCCCCATATAGTAGGCAGATCCCCTTTGTGCATAAGCATGAAGGTAGTCCCCCTGGTAGATACCCCCTCCCCAATAAACTGTATCCCTATGTAGGCAATCCCAAAGGTAATTTTGCCACACACACACTTGTTGGCGATAACTGTAGGTGATCCTTCCCCATATAGTAATACTGTATAGCAAACTCACTGTAGTAAGCACCCTTCCCTGTAGAAATCCACCCCCACCCAGTGGGTTCTGCACTGTTTGCAGCAGTTGCATCCATAGGTCTGTGGGACCCATGGATGCAATTAGCTTCGCTCACCACACAGTAGGGTGGCAGAGGGGGGCCGGGCCGCCCCCCTTCCCCCCCCCCCCCCCCAGCTGGCGGGCCCAGTCGCCGTGGCGACCACTATAGCCATGCCACTGCTGTGGGCAATGGTTCCTGTCTCTGTTGGCAATGATTTAGGTCTCTGTTGGCAATGATTTAGGTCTCTGTTGGCAATGGTTCATGTCTCTGTTGGCATCGGTTCATGTCTCTGTTGGCAATGATTCAAGTCTCTGTTGGCAATGATTTATGTCTCTGTTGGCAATGGTTTATGTCTCTGTTGACGTCGGTTCATGTCTCTGTTGGCGGTAGTTCGTGTCTCTGTTGGTAATGGTTCGTGTCTCTGTTGGCAATAGTTCATGTCTCTGTTGGCATTGGTTCATGTCTCTGTTGGCAGTAGTTCATGTCTCTCTTGGTAATGGTTCGTGTCTCTGTTGGCAATGGTTCAGGTCTCTGTTGGCAATGATTTATGTCTCTGTTGGCAATGGTTTATGTCTCTGTTAGCAATGGTCCATGTCTCTGTTGGCAATGGTTCATGTCTCTGTTGGCAATGGTTAATGTCTCTGCTGTATCCTTCTAACAGAACAATCTAGTGAGTGTTGATCCTCCAGGACCTTTTGCCCTCTTGCTGTTTTCCCCGTCCCCTACTTGCTGATGGTCATTGCCCCTTGTGCAGATCCCCACTACTCACAGTGACAACTGTAAGACAACCTATTTGGGCTTTGTTCCTCCATGGGCCCCATAGCAGCCACATTGTGTACACCCTTGCAAGCTTCACAGGCATGACCATAGAGGTGTTGGGGGTTTATCTGAAAATGTTGAATCAATAGGTATTTTTGTCTATATCACACTTTACAACCTACTTCCTGTTACATACAGTAGCAACTATATTTAGATAAATATTTTGGGCATTTAGCAACAGTCCCAATTTTGCTGCAATGATCTTGTAGACTGGAATGAAAATGCAGGAATTTGTGGGGCTTTGGGGGTTATCCGGAGAGTATTACAGGTTAGACATTTTCTGCTCTCTGCGCTGCACGTCTGAGATGAGGTGCATGCTTCAGTTAGTTGATGCACAAGCCAAAAAGACAGAAATGGCTGCACATCGCACCCATGGCTGACACGAAAGCTTATTCAGCTACATTAAAAACCAACATCAGAAGTTAGTATATAATTTGGCCAAACCATATTGCCTCATGTACCACGTGCAGGTCTTCTGATACACATGAGTCCCTAACCAAAAAACATCACTGTGCCTGTCAGCGACCACAATCCCCACAAAACGTGCGCAAGCAGAGAAGGGGGGCCACGGAATGGCCCTGCAACCCCATTGTCACAGGACCAGACCCTAAAGGGACCCCCCGGAAAAAGTGGACGCCAAGCAACACAAGTGTGAACAAGCTCTTACCTCTCTCCATTCCTCTGCAGGTAGAATGCTTCCTGCTAATTTGGATCACATAGGTCTTACAAAGCACGAGTGCTAGCCACAATGAAAAAAGGGACAGAATACAAAAAATATGCACAAGCCAAAAAGACAGAAATGGCTGCACACAGTTGTGACGCGGCGGAGGGGGGACGGCGGCAGCGATTCGGCCGTCCGTCCGAAGATGACGTTTGGCACAAGATGGCGGACGGCCTCGACACGGATCAGGTAATGTATAATGCACCACACACTTCCGGGTACACGGGTGGGGGGGGGTGGGACACGGGGAACGGGGCGATTCACAGACATAACATACATTACAAAGTTGTATAACTTTGTAATGTGTGCAATTCTGTGAATAATTTTTTAGCGTCGCACTACCCCTTTAATATTAATTACTATGAAGCTACGTTTACACATAGTATTTTCGTCAGTCTTTTGGTCAGTCTTTTTTTAACCAAACCCAGGAGTGGGTTGAAAACACATAAACTGGGTAAATCTATCCTTATAATTTATAATTATAAAACACTGACCAAAAGACTGACGGAAATACTATGTGTGAACATAGCCTGAAAATGCATTATTCATGGAGGGACAGGACAAAAGCAAAAAATGAAAGTGAAGCACTAAGTGGTAAAAATACAGTCAAAGTCATACTAACATACATGACTTAACAGAAGTCTTCATTTTACCTTTAAACACCCCAAAATGAGACCCGTCCGTGTTAGTCTCCTTTCTCTATGTCTCATTATTTAAGCCAACGCTTCAGTCCCAAATATCCCGAAACATATTTCAGTTCTCAGAATGTGCACAGCTAGTAGTAATCCATGAAATGCCGGAATCAGCACAAACATCAACAACAAGACTTCTACAAATTGGCAATTTTTTCCCCCTCAGCTAAGAGTCCGCGAGTGGATGTATTAAAGAACATTCGGGGCATCCTGCAAGGTCACCGCAACCGAAGAAAATTGGCTCACTGGTCAGAATATAATGTGTCACTTGAAACATATTAACCTTTTCACTGCATGGAGCCCTTTAACATCAAAGGGTCGGCAAGTAAAAGGAGTGGACTTTTTCATCTTTCATGCCCTTTCTAAGGTTTTCCGACTTTCCATATGATCACTTCATCTAATACAAGGGTGCTGGATAAAAGCTTGAGCTCTTCTCTTTTAATCATGGAAGGACATGGTATGAATTATTATATAATGTGCAGGCGGCTCTTACCTGAGTTAAAATTATTTCAGGAGACGCTAAGGGGGATGTACTAAGGTAAATGTGATAGAATTCTGGTGGCATACATACATTGCACCAAACTTATTATGTCTTTTAGACACTTTAGATACTAGTCTAGTTGCTGACAGCAGTTTGGACTTTTTGTGTTTGTTGCATCTAATTGTTGGTGAGGTTTCTGCTTCCTTGGGTTATTTAAAGGGGTACTCCGGTGAATTATTTTTTATTTTTTATTTTTTTCAAGTCAACTGGTTTCAGAAAGTTATATAGATTTGTAATTTACTTCTATTTGAATATCTCAAATCTTCCCAAACTTATCAGTTGTTGTATGCCCTACAAGAAGTGGTGTATTCTTTCCAGTCTGACACAGTGCTCTCTGCTGCCACCCCTGTCCGAGACAGGAACTATCCAGAGCAAGAGATATTTTCTATGGGGATTTGTTACTACTCTGAACAGTTCCTGACATGGACAGAGGTGGCAGCAGGGAGCACTGTGTTAGGCAGGAAAGAATACATCACTTCCCGCAGGGCATAGAACAGCTAATAAGTTCTTAAAAGACTTGAGATTATTTTAATAAAAGTAAATTAGAAATCTATACAACTTTCTGAAACCAGTTGATTTGAAAGAACAAGATTTCCACCGGAGTTCCCCTTTAATGCAGGGTTCACACTACGTATATTTCAGTCAGTATTGTGGTCCTTATATTGCAACCAAAACCAGGAGTGGATTAAAAACACAGAAAGGCTCTGTTCACACAATGGTGAAATTGAGTGGATGGCCGCCATATAACAGTAAATAACTGCCATTATTTCAATACAACGGCCGTTGTTTTAAAATAACAGCAAATATTTGCCATTAAATGGCGGCAATCCACTCAATTTCAACATTGTGTGAACAGAGCCTTTCTGTGTTTTTAATCCACTCCTGGTTTTGGTTGCAATATGAGGACCACAATACTGACTGAAATATACGTAGTGTGAACCCAGCCCAGGGGTGCATTCACACGTACCAGATTTGATGGTGCAGATTTGAATCTGCAGCAGATCTGCGGCAGATTTGATGGCCCAGATTTGCTTTGAATCTGCAACTTCAAATCTGCGCCGTCAAATCTGCTGCGGATCCTGTACGTGTGAACGCACCCTAATGTCATTTATATTGTTAGGCCACTCAGAGTGACAAGCTAGAATTTAGTTCTGACTTTGCTGTTAGTTTTTATTGTTTTTGTCTGATGGTTTCTCTGGATTATGAGGTCATCTTATATGGGGTCCATGCTTGTTAAGCCATCAGTTATGGCTCCCGTCCGGCCCCCATCCTCCCCATACACAGGAACATTTGGCACAGCTGAGCGTTCCTATGTTCTCTATGGGGAGGGGAAGGTTAAGCCACGGCAAGAAACTGCAGGCTACGTGAATTTTCATCATGCTCGACCCCTATCTATATCAACATAATTTGTCGGGGGTCAGTCGGGAGAGCCCCATATACCTTCTACCAACCGACAAACCCACCACAAGCAGCAAGTATGGCCGACAAAAGTATGGGGACCTTTAAACCATATCCTCATTTACTGGACTCATCCCATCTTTTACTGAAGCTACGGTTCTTCATCGGCTAAGGCACAAAAGTGTCTAAAACACTCCATAAAAGAAAAATATGAAAAATAAAAAATAAAAAAAATAAATGCCCCAAAAAGTACTTTAAAAAATATCTAAAAATTTGAGTCTCATTTTAAACTGCACTATGTGAATACAGCCGTACACCGTGTGATTTATTAAAAACAAAGTCTCTCAGCCATGACATTAAAATGTATTCTTATGTAAAACATCGTTCCTTTTTTTTTCGAACTGTCGATACAACTTAGCATTCTGTAGCGGTAGGATTTCCCTTGGTGTTGAATTCTAAATATTAGCATTTTAAATCAATATCAAGAAGACTATTTGTCTTGCAGGAGAGCCTGGTGAGGAACCATCAGTGGTAATAAGACTGTGATTTGAATTGTAATGCAATTATAATGTATCACTCGCTTCCAGTGCTAATATCGACATAATATAGTCATTCAATGAAGCAAGTTGACGTTCCAGCTTACGTTCCTTGACTTTTCCTCGCCTCCCATCAGCGATTCTCTTGAGAGTTTGCTGTCTGTCTTAATCCATTGGTTGTATTCTAATTCTTAAAATGTAAAGATTAAATAGTAATAAACCTGTTATAATTTATTAGAAATATACTAAAAATGATTAGAGAGTGAGTAGTCCCGGAAAACGATGAGTTATGGGTAAAACCACCAGTAAATCCTCGTTTTCTCCATTGGGGCCCCAAGTCATGTGTCTAAAGGTGCCCGGTACTGCTTTATGGGTGAGCAGAATCTAGTCTGGTCATAGGACACATATTGTTTCTAATCACTAAACATACAGGGGCACTTCGGCAAAAATCTTTTTCTTTCAAATCAACTGGGTTCAGAAAGTTAGATAGATTTGTAAGTTACTTCTATCTGAACATCTCAAATCTTCCCAAACTTATCAGCTGCTGTATGTCCTGCAGAAATTGGTGTTTGCTTTCCAGTCTGACACAGTGCTCTCTGCTGTCATGCCTGTCCAAGACAGGAACTGTTCAGAGCAGAAGAGGTTTTCTATGGGGATTTGCTGCTGCTCTGGATAGTTCCTGTCTCGGACAGAGGTGGCAGCAAGTTTCACTGTATCAGACTGCAAAAATACCACTTCCTGCAGGACATACAGCAGCTAATAAGCACTGGAAGACTTGAGATTTTTAAATAGAAGTAAATTCCAAATGTATAAAACTTTCTGAAACCAGTTGATTTAAAAGAAAAAGACTTCTGCCGGAGTACCCCTTTACGTAAAGCCTTTGACCCTGGTATAATGTCTTTAATTATTGTATGCAGATGGTTTAAATTAAATACAGCATGTTTAATCCTTTACCCATGTACTGTAGCCGAAATTCCACCTTAAGCTTCTCAGTCACATGACCATGCTTCTGGTGTTTATCTCCTCTATGTACAGTGCATATCCTGGTGTCTTCTCCACCTTCTCTATTTCCACTCTCTCCCTATCTCAGAAGGGATTGTGTTTCACATGCTGGGCAGCAGATTAAACAGTTTCAGTAGCGGATCTGTGATGTACTGTATGTGAAGACAGGCAGTAAGTACAGGTACTGTAGCTAGAAATAAGGCAATGTCTGTGAGAAGGGAAAGCAATTATTGGATCTGTAGTGCTTTACACTGATCATCCCACTGATATTAAACTGGGCAACTGGGCAGATTATGAATATATATTTTATTTTATTTTTTTTTTTTTATTATTATATCATGTATGTAGTGAGTACACAGAACATATAGATGCTTTGCTATATCCTTCACACGTTCAGGAAGCCAGCTTTTGGTTTATGCTTGTATGTGTGTTGGGGGATGCTATAAAGTAGAACATGATGGACATTTTTCTTCTTTCGATAGGAGTAGCTATCAAATTGTTTGGCTTTAAAAGGAATCCCGGTACCTTATTTCATGTTATGGATCTTTCCTTTCAAGTAAGAACACTTTATTTCTTCTCCAGAACTGCATCTGTGAGACATATATTGCATTTCTGCTGATTTGTTATTGCACAGTCTATCATACCCTTAATACATGCCTCAACCTCCACAGCTCAGAATAGCCCTGTAATCCCATTTCCTGCTTGTGCTCCTTTCTAGGTGTAATATTATTAGAGATTAGTAAGGTGCCTGTCACTACAGATAGGGATATCATACGTGTTAACTAACGTGAGGAGTCATTGAAAGGTCATCACCAAGAGGTGAAATTCCAGATTTCCATCCTATTTGTAATGGCAGGAGTCGTGGATCTGCTGAACCAATGCTAGTGATGGCGTAAGGCGCACCAGGGAGCGGAGTCTAAAGGACCGCTGGTCTTCACCAGTGCCCACCGCAAGGTGGGTCAGACTTGCTGCGACAGGCGACCCTCGGTTGCTAGCCCTGGCTTGGTTTGCTAGTGGAGGCAGGTGAGTGGCAGCTGGTAACATGTAGGCAGAAGGCAGGTCCACAGGAGGATGGTACCATGAGCAGCAATCATAGTGCAGGAACACTAAAGGCAGGAAGCAGGAGCGAGCTTAAAAATCAGCAATTCTGGTGTTTTTCTCTTTTTGCTTACGCTGTTTACCCTTCGGGATCAATATTGTTGATATTTATTCGATCAGACAATTCAAAACACTACGATACCAATTTTCTATTTTTTTTATTTTACATATTTATTTTTACATATTTTTATTTGTACAATGGGAAAGGGGGTGATTTAAACTTATTGGGGAAGGTTTTCTTTTAAAATGGGGACCTTTTCTGCGTGCCGGATAACCCCTTTAAAAAATGCACTTTATATTTGTTGTGTTGAAAGAAAAAAATTATAATTCTTTATATCAGTGCTTCCCAACCTTTTCTACCTCGGGGCACCCCTTGGAAAAAAAAATTCCTCGGTTCTACAAAATAAGAAAACGGTCATACAGTGACTCACAGGTGACGTCTTCTTTGATCTGAGGCGTCACTTGCCCTTTTCCTCTTCAGTCCAGTCCTCCATGATGATTCCTTCCAGATACGTTTCATCCCCTCAAAACCTGCGAGACAAACAATTTAGGCTCCGCACATTTCTAGCACCTTCCTTTCCTTTCTCCCCCCTGTAGGCTCCCAAAGTAACTGCTCTGTTTGGTGTTATGTGCAGTAAAGCGAGTAGGAATGTGGGATGCCCCCTGTATGTAGGATCCCCTGCTGTGCCCCCTGTATGTAGGATCCCTGCTGTGCCCCCATGAGCTAATAATACCCCCAGAGGTGCCCCCATGAACTAATAATTCCCCCAGAGGTACCCCCATGTCCCCATGAACTAATAATGCCCCCAGAGGTGCCCCCCATGAACTAATAATGCCCCCAGAGGTGCCCCCCATATACTAATAATGCCCCCAGAGGTGCCCCCATGAGCTAATAATGCCCCCAGAGGTGCCCCCATGAGCTAATAATGCCCCCAGAGGTGCCCCATGAGCTAATAATGCCCCCAGAGGTGCCCCCATGAGCTAATAATGCCCCCAGAGGTGCCCCCATATACTAATAATGCCCCCAGAGGTGCCCCCATGAGCTAATAATGCCCCAGAGGTGCCCCCATGAACTAATAATGCCCCCAGAGGTGCCCCCATGAACTAATAATGCCCCCCAGAGGTGCCCCCATGAACTAATAATGCCCCCAGAGGTGCCCCATGAACTAATAATGCCCCCAGAGGTGCCCCCATGAACTAATAATGCCCCCAGAGGTGCCCCCATGAACTAATAAAGCCCCCAGAGGTGCCCCCATATACTAATAATGCCCCCAGAGGTTCCCCCATGAACTAATAAAGCCCCCAGAGGTGCCCCCATATACTAATAATGCCCCCAGAGGTGCCCCCATGAGCTAATAATGCCCCCAGAGGTGCCCCCTATGAACTAATAATGCCCCCAGAGGTGCCCCTTTTGAACTAATAATGCCCCCAGAGGTGCCCCCATGAACTAATAATGCCACCAGAGGTTCCCCCATGAACTAATAATGCCCACAGAGGTGCCCCCATGAACTAATAATGCCCTCAGAGGTGCCCCCATGAACTAATAATGCCCCCAGAGGTGCCCCCCATATACTAATAATGCCCCCAGAGGTGGCCCCCATTAACTAATAATGCCCCCAGAGGGGCCCCCATGAGCTAATAATGCCCCCAGAGGTTCCCCCATTAACTAATAATGCCCCCAGAGGTGCCCCCATATACTAATAATGCCCCCAGAGGTGCCCCCCATGAACTAATAATGCCCCCAGAGGTGCCCCCCATGAACTAATAATGCCCCCAGAGGTGGCCCCCATGAACTAATAATGCCCCCTGCTCTGCCCCTAAAAAAAAAAAAAAACATCCTACTCACCTAATCCGCGCTGTGGCTGCAGGCAGAAGCTCTCCTTCTCCTCTTCTGGCTCCATCTTGCGAGCCGCAGGGACGGGACCTCCGGCAGGCATGATGACGTCACATCATCACGCCTGCTGAAGGTCACGTCCCGGCCTCCCATAGGCTGCTGGCATGAAGTGCCGGCAGCCTATGGGAGTTAATGTAGGAGCAGGATGCCGACACTTCCTGCTCCTACATTATGCTCACTTTAATGTTCCGCCCGCTCACTGTGCGGACGGAACATCAAAATGATCTGTGCATCCCGGGATCTTAAAGAGCTTCTCGGGATGCTTAAAGTGACAGCGCACATTTCCCACCGGGATCCCACGGCACCCCTGGAGGGTTCTCCCGGGACCCCAGTGTGCCTCGGCACCCCGGTTGGGAAACGCTGCTTTATATTAACTATTTGCTTACTTTTGCTTCTATAGCCGCTGCAGCTTGGTGTATAAGCTCTATTTTCTCTCTATGCTCAAACACAGTCTATATGATCCTTCCCTATATGATCCTATCTGCACTGCTCTCTTTCTCCACCCTGCACGACTATTCTAGGTTTCTCCCCTTTGAACTCTTTGAGCTAGTTATCTCTAACACTTAGAGAACAGAGTCCGTCTGATGGATGATCTCATCTTTTGCCAAGCAGCAGCTAAATGGTAAGAAATTTCTAATGAAGACTATTTAGAAAGCTGCTTTACTTTGTATTCAGGAAACAAGGCAACAAATCATTGTATAGGTGTCAATAGTCTTTAAGGCTTTCCAAGTATTCAATGTGCTAGTTTTCCCTGAAGCAAAATGATCATTACACAACGTCTCGGATTTAGATTGACTATTGTTATCCACAAAGACAAGAAACACTCTACAGTGATGACCCCCTTCTGTTATCTACGTGTGGATAGGGGGTCATTTTACTAGACAGTCCTTTTAATATAACTGCAGTCAGACTGGTAAAACACTCTAGGAAAGACTATTGATTCTTTAGGGATCAAATGCGTAAAGTTTTAAGGTTAAATATTAAAGCACAACACTTACAGAATAAAAAAAGAGAGAAAATAAGATACTGTACATACAAGAACACACGTGCTTGATGCACCTGAGCAATGACTCTAGACTCCTTCCACTGCTTTTACAGTAAAAAGTCACATCTCATATGTAGATTTGGCAACCAGAATGTTAACCATTTATGTTGCCTGTCATGTTTGTTTTTTTTACCCTTATACCTACATAAATTCAGATTCCCAAAATGTGCTACAAGTAAATAATGAATCTGCTAAAGAGATACTCCAGAGGGAAAAATAAAAAATCCACTGGCATCAGAAAGTTATACAGTTTCTAAATTACTTCTATTACAAAATCTCACATCTTCCAGTACTTATCAGCTGCTGTATGTCCTGCAGGAAGTGTTGTATTCTTTCCAGTCTGACACAGTGCTCTCTGCTGCCACTTCTGTCTGTGTCAGGAACTGTCCAGAGCAGTAGAAAATCCCCATAGAAAACTTCTTCTTCGCAGTTCTTGACACAGACAGAGGTGGCAGCAGAGAGCACTGTGTCAGACTGGAAAGAAAACATTACTTTCTGCAGGACATACAGCAGCTGGTATGTACTGGAATATAACTTTTTGAAACCAGTTGATTTAAAACAATTAATTTTTTCCAGAGTATCCCTTTAAATTTTACTAGCTCTTAAACTAGCAAAAACATTGACTTAAAGGGGAAGCTACCTCCAAAAGGTGGTGCCAAAGAGTTGTTTTCCATATAAGTGACTAAGTCCTAAAGTTTTACTAAAGTTTGTGTGGTTACCAATTACATAGAGCTGTATCAACTTTCCCATTACAGTGCTGGGATTTTATGGGTTATATAATAAAATATACCTAGAAAAAATACTATTACTATTCTCATCCTTTTTTTGTTGTTTAAACAATATGAGATATTTATGTTTTTAGTTTTTGGGGAATTGATCTTTTTAATATCGGTAACAGGCGTTGATGTTTTATATGTTATTACACCAGGCTGAAAAGAATGTATTTTTTCCAGTCAGTTTTATTAAAGGCTGTCAGGATTATTTACTTCATTTTCTTCAATGTAACAATGTGAGATTGCAATTCTTGTTGAGGTCTGAGTTATTTGTATCCCTTTAAATAGAAGTTGTTTTGTTTCTGTTTTATGCCCTTGTGATGCCAACTAGAGATGAGCGAAGCCAATCTGACGAATTACGATTCGCGGTGAATGGATCATTAACTTCAATTCAAAACAATTCATGAATTCACCAGATTGTCTTCGCAAATTTGCTAAACATGGCGGACGCACATGTTAGCTTACAGTACTTTCTTTTATCCATAATCCCTTGCGCCTGTCCAATCAGCTGCAAACCCCACTGTGATGTCAGCAACCCCCCCCCCCCCCCTCCCTCTATAAGGTGATTGGCTTCCAGGAGGCGGCCAGTCGGCTGTGTATAGTGGAGAGCAGGTTGCAGCAGAGAGGAGAGGACAGAGAGAAATACAGAAAGATAGGAACAGAGAGGAGAGGAGGACGGATTGTGGGGGCTTTTCTGTGGGAGCTGTGAAGCCATTGTCCAGTATACCAAGTAACTGGGTGACTGTTGTTCATTATACCAAGTTACTGGGTGCTGGGTGTGCATTATAGGAAGTCCCTGGGTGCTGGGTGTGCATTATAGGAAGTCACTGGGTGCTGGGTGTGCATTATAGGAAGTCACTGGGTGCTGGGTGTGCATTATAGGAAGTCCCTGGGTGCTGGGTGTGCATTATAGGAAGTCACTGGGTGCTGGGTGTGCATTATAGGAAGTCACTGGGTGCTGGGTGTGCATTATAGGAAGTCACTGGGTGCTGGGTGTGCATTATAGGAAGTCACTGGGTGCTGGGTGTGCATTATAGGAAGTCACTGGGTGCTGGGTGTGCATTATAGGAAGTCACTGGGTGCTGGGTGTGCATTATAGGAAGTCACTGGGTGCTGGGTGTGCAGTATAGGAAGTCACTGGGTGCTGGGTGTGCATTATAGGAAGTCACTGGGTGCTGGGTGTGCATTATAGGAAGTCACTGGGTGCTGGGTGTGCATTATAGGAAGTCACTGGGTGCTGGGTGTGCATTATAGGAAGTCACTGGGTGCTGGGTGTGCATTATAGGAAGTCACTGGGTGCTGGGTGTGCAGTATAGGAAGTCACTGGGTGCTGGGTGTGAACTATAGGAAGTCACTGGGTGCTGGGTGTGCATTATAGGAAGTCACTGGGTGCTGGGTGTGCATTATAGGAAGTCACTGGGTGCTGGGTGTGCATTATAGGAAGTCACTGGGTGCTGGGTGTGCATTATAGGAAGTCACTGGGTGCTGGGTGTGCAGTATAGGAAGTCACTGGGTGCTGGGTGTACATTATAGGAAGTCACTGGGTGCTGGGTGTGCATTATAGGAAGTCACTGGGTGCTGGGTGTGCATTATAGGAAGTCACTGGGTGCTGGGTGTGCAGTATAGGAAGTCACTGGGTGCTGGGTGTGAACTATAGGAAGTCACTGGGTGCTGGGTGTGCATTATAGGAAGTCACTGGGTGCTGGGTGTGCATTATAGGAAGTCACTGGGTGCTGGGTGTGCATTATAGGAAGTAACTGGGTGCTGGGTGTGCAGTATAGGAAGTCACTGGGTGCTGGGTGTGAACTATAGGAAGTCACTGGGTGCTGGGTGTGCATTATAGGAAGTCACTGGGTGCTGGGTGTGCATTATAGGAAGTCACTGGGTGCTGGGTGTGCATTATAGGAAGTCACTGGGTGCTGGGTGTGCATTATAGGAAGTCACTGGGTGCTGGGTGTGCATTATAGGAAGTCACTGAGTGCTGGGTGTGCATTATAGGAAGTCACTGGGTGCTGGGTGTGCATTATAGGAAGTCACTGGGTGCTGGGTGTGCATTATAGGAAGTCACTGGGTGCTGGGTGTGCATTATAGGAAGTCACTGGGTGCTGGGTGTGCATTATAGGAAGTCACTGGGTGCTGGGTGTGCAGTATAGGAAGTCACTGGGTGCTGGGTGTGAACTATAGGAAGTCACTGGGTGCTGGGTGTGCATTATAGGAAGTCACTGGGTGCTGGGTGTGTATTATAGGAAGTCACTGGGTGCTGGGTGTGCATTATAGGAAGTCACTGGGTGCTGGGTGTGCATTATAGGAAGTCACTGGGTGCTGGGTGTGCATTATAGGAAGTCACTGGGTGCTGGGTGTGCATTATAGGAAGTCACTGGGTGCTGGGTGTGCAGTATAGGAAGTCACTGGGTGCTGGGTGTGAACTATAGGAAGTCACTGGGTGCTGGGTGTGCATTATAGGAAGTCACTGGGTGCTGGGTGTGTATTATAGGAAGTCACTGGGTGCTGGGTGTGCATTATAGGAAGTCACTGGGTGCTGGGTGTGCATTATAGGAAGTCACTGGGTGCTGGGTGTGCATTATAGGAAGTCACTGGGTGCTGGGTGTGCATTATAGGAAGTCACTGGGTGCTGGGTGTGCATTATAGGAAGTCACTGGGTGCTGGGTGTGCAGTATAGGAAGTCACTGGGTGCTGGGTGCGCAGTATAGGAAGTCACTGGGTGCTGGGTGTGCATTATAGGAAGTCACTGGGTGCTGGGTGTGCATTATAGGAAGTCACTGGGTGCTGGGTGCGCAGTATAAGAAGTCACTGGGTGCTGGGTGTACATTATAGGAAGTCACTGGGTGCTGGGTGTGCATTATATGAAGTCACTGGGTGCTGGGTGCGCAGTATAAGAAGTCACTGGGTGCTGGGTGTACATTATAGGAAGTCACTGGGTGCTGGGTGTGCATTATAGGAAGTCACTGGGTGCTGGGTGTGCATTATAGGAAATCACTGGGTGCTGGGTGTGCATTATAGGAAGTCACAGGGAACACATTGTCCATCGTAATACCTCACTGGGTGCTCATTTACCAATGTCCACTGCTGTCCTGGGAGAAATTTGATGTTATGCTGCTGATCCACCAACGTCCACTACTGTACATGGAGGAAATTGAATGATTGACAGGCTGATTGACATATTTAAAACATTTACCAATTTCTGACACTGTCACAGCAACAGCTGTTGAAAAAAAATTGCTACTCTGTAACAGTTCCCCTATTGTAACTACTATAGTTTGAATGTTTTAATGAAATTCGTTTAATGAAATTTCGATTCGTAAATATTCGCATATTCGCAAACTTTGTGAAGCGAATTTCTCTTATAGAGAATAAGAGAAAACGGTCTCCTATGGCTGTATGTAGTATTGCATTCCTATTGAAGTAATTATTCTTATTGAAGTCGAAACTTATCTTGTCAGGTTGTGTATGGAATTACAACCCAGCTCTATTCACTTCAGCGGATCGCTCATCCCTGATGCCAACTAATGACATTGTTAAAGGGGTTATCCATGTATAGGAAAACATAGCTGCCCTCTTTCAGAAACAGCGCCACTCTTGTCCTCAGTTTGTATGTGGTATTGCAGCTTAGTTCCATTGAAGTGAATAGAGCTGGGTTGTAATTCCATACACAACCTGACAAGATAAGTTTCGACTTCAATAAGAATAATTACTTCAATAGGAATGCAATACTACATACAGCCATAGGAGACCGTTTTCTCTTATTCTCTATAGCAGGGGTAGGGAACCTTGGCTCGTCAGCTGTTGTAAAACTACAACTCCCATCATGCCTGAAGCTTTGGCTGTCCAGGCATGATGGGAGTTGTAGTTTTGCAGCCGCTGGAGAGCCAAGGTTCCCTGCTCTATAACACTCTTTTAAGAACGCCCATTAATACATCCCATCCTGTATAGTCTCTCTCATTCCATGGATTATGTTATATACAGCATTTCTTGTGTGTATTCCCTTTAGTTAATTGAAACATATTCTACTTTTAGCCTGTGCCTTCATATATCTTAGCTTTGTGCAGTACAGGTCAGGCCTTAGACATAGTATACATGCAAGGGGTCAAGTGTTCAATTCTTTCTTTCCCTTCTGACAGACACTACCTATTCTTCCGTGACCTCTAGAGTTTTCCAATTACGTGAAGGAATCGGTATCTTCACCTCGAACAACTATATCTCCAGCACAGGATAGACTTGGGGGATTCACTTTCAAGGTTGCTACCTTTGAGCCTTTATTTCCAGTAGTCTGCTTAACTACTTCATTCCGCTGAAGGACTTATCTAGAATAGTTACATTTCCATTCACATCTCCTGAATTTCCATTGTCTCCATTGTGTAGACGCCCGTCTCCCGATCTCATTCCTAGAATCAATGAACCCACATCCATTGTAGCACAAGAAGAATAGTCAATATTGCATCTCATCAGCAACTAACAGACTGTATATTACATAGTGAGGACGAAGAAGTTATGACAAGAAGTGTATTGACTATTCATATGCTACATTGGTGTTTATTAGTGGGTTAGCATTAAAGAGGTACTGAGGCGAAAGTCTTTTTCTTTTTAATCGACTGGTTTGAGGAAGGTATACAGATTTGTCATTTAAATTTTAAATTTGCCATACTTATCAGCTGCTGTATGTCCTGCAGAAAGTGGTGTTTTACTTTCAGTCTGACACAGTGCTCTCTGCTGCCACCTCTGTCCGAGACAGGAACTGTCCAGAGCAGGAGAGGTTTTCTATGGGGATTTGCTACTGCTCTTGATAGATCCTGACATGGACAGAGGTGGCAGCAGAGCACTGTGTCAGACTGGAAAGAATACACCACTTCCTGCGGGACATACAGTATGTGTAAGACCTCCACCAACCAGTAATGAGTAATCATCCGGCAGCCAATCTCTGGCCTCAATTCATTATTCCAAACGACCACTGAGACCAATGATTGGCTGCAACTGTGAGGTGGGTATAGGGGCAAATCACCCTTGCAGCCCAGTAAAAAAAGCCAATAGGGAGGGCTAGGGTAGGTACACAAGATGCAAGGAGAATTAAAGGGGCACTCTGGTGAAAATCTTTTTCTTTCAAATCAACCAGCTTCAGAATGTTAAATGGTTTTGTAATTTGCTTCTAATTAAAAATCTCAAGTTCTCATACTTATGTCCTGCAGGAAATGGTGTATTCTTTCCAGTCTGACACAATGCTCTCTGCTGCCATCTCTGTCCATTTCAGGAACTGTCCAGAGCAGCAGCTCTGGACAGTTCCTGACATGGACAGAGGTGGAAGCAGAGAGCACTGTGTCAGACTGAAAAGAATACACCACAGGACACACAGCAGCTGATAAGTACAGGAAGACTTGAGATTTTTAAATAGAAGTAAATTACAAATCTATATAACTTTCTGACACCAGTTGATTTAAAAGAAAAAGGTTTTTGCCGCAGTAGCCCTTTAAATTTATTTTATTATATTAATAAATAATAGAATAAAAACTTGAAAACTAACTTTAAGGCTATGTTCACACAACATATTATTTTGTATTTCTACGGCCGTTGTTGCCGATTGCAACAACGGCCGTAGTTGCTACGGAAAAATAAGTTGGCTTGTTGTCTATGGGGTCCCGGCCGGAGCGTATACACACAGTATACATTCCGGCCGGGACCCCTAGCCGCGCCGCAAACAACTGACATGTAAGTTTTTTCCGTCCGCTATTCATTGAATAGCGGCCGCAGAAAGCTTTGTCAGTGCACACTATGGAGCGAGCGGCTCCGGCCGCAAGCTTCATAGTGTGCTGTAGGGAGTTCTGATGCAGACGCGCGCTGATGTGCCCGCATCAGAACTCTGCGGGCTGAAAGATCATCCGGCCGGTACTAGAGTACTGGTACCGGCCGGGATGATCTTGTCAGAGACAACGCCCAGTCTCTTACGCCATGTGAACATGGCCTAAGGGTAATTATTTACTTTTATCCAGGATTGTGCTAACCGGTCTTCCTTTTCCCCCTTATAATGCAGATGTGTAAAAGTAAACTAGTCTTCCGTAACATTACGGACACGTTTTTCGCCTGTCCCTTTGCAGATATTTCTACTTTGCATCACATCCACTTTGCATTACACTTTGCATTACATCCACAAGTGAGTTTGCTTCCCGTTTGGCATCTATCAAGCAACACACATGGGCATGGCTGGCAAACAATAATGAGCCGGAGCATAGCCAAGCAGAACATGACGCCCCCAGCAGGCTTGGATTAAAATGCAAATGAAAGAATTTTCTAGATCCCTCTAATTAACATCAAGTCGAAGAGCAAACAGGAAATCAATGGAGTCTGCTACTAAGCAACATGTTGTGATGTCACACTCTGTCACAATCAATACAAAGTCAGGACTATGGTAGGAAAGTTAATTAGCAGGCAGGCACAAGAAGTAAACGTAGTCAGAAAGCGAGACAGTCTGTCATATTTTTGTTCTTCGTCTGCACCTTCTCTTTTGGAGAGCTGAGTATACACGGTATAATTAAAGTAACAAATTAGCTACTGAGCTAGAACAGCAGATTGCTGTGCTTCGAGGATTTGGGGACGGGAGTGTCGGTGGCGGGCAGGAAAACTGTGGTAATAGTGTTTATGTCTGATTCTGCGAGTAACACATGTTGTTTGATACAGGAGATGAGGCAGATCTCAGCTTTTCTTCCTGAAATTAATTGGCAGAAAAAGTCACGTTAAACAAAGTTAAATGGATTTAAAGGGAAAGCAGACCATACTTATGGGTAACGTTACATCCGCATATATAAATATACTAACAGATGTTGCTGTTTAACTCCATTTGCTTTCCAGAGAAATAGAAAAAACTATAGAATTCAAAGAAATCAGTGTTTTGTTTCAGAGTAATGGGGTTGTCCTATTAGGACAGGCATGGGGAACCTTTGGCTGTCCAGGCATGATGGGAATTGTAGTTTTGCAACAGCTGGAGGGCCGAATGTTCCCTACCCCTGCATTAAAGCAACCCCCAACCTGTTTGAAGCCCTTAGAATGTCAGAATGGCATGACTGGCTCTCACTTTGACAGATTTGAGCCATACAGCCATCAAACCCAATAGCTCGAAGCTAGGAGAATCAACTACTTGCTCAGATACGAAGAGCAGGACCAGGGTTGTTCAGCTGATCGTATTTTGAGAAGGGGTTGCCTTTAGCCAAAATTTGTAAAATTCAAAAATAACAGGTAACATCTTATAGAGCAAAACCACTCAAAACAGCACACTAAGTAAAAGTGGTGGATGGGATGCCATGCGTGCCTCTGCTCTCCTCTCAAAGAATTGACATGTCAATTCTTTGAGCGGAGAACCAGGGAGAGCGAAGGGTCGTGTGTCATCCCATTGGCACACTGAGACAAGCGTGAATTCCGGCGGAACATACAGTACCCTAAGGCTACATTCATATCTTATAAGGATCCTCCACTTGGGTTATATGTCAGCATGCAGACAAAATATTATACTGACAACACAGAAAACCTCTACCAGGGCCATTGAGTTCAATGGACTATTATAAAAGTCCAAATCACCCCCTTTTCCCATTTTATAAATATAAATAAACAAATATATTTTGTATTGTCACGTGCCCAAACTATTAAATTATCACATTCCTGATCTCGTACGGTAAACGGCGTAAGCGCAAAAAAATTACAAAGTGCAAAATTGCGTATTTTTGGTCGCATCCAATCCAGAAAAAATGTCATAAAAAGTGATCAAAAAGTCACATATATGCCATCAAGGTACCAATATAAAGTACAGATCATGGCACAAAAAATGACATCTCACAGAGCCCCATAGACCAAAAAATAAAATTGTTAGAATGATAGGAATAGAGCAATTTTAAAGCTTTTTTTTGTTTTTTTTTAAAGGTTTTCATTTTTAAAAGCTGACACATAAAATAAAAATCATGCAAGTTACATATCATTGTAATCATACTGATGTAAGGAACGCAGATAAAATTTTAGTTTTACCATAGGGTGAACAGCGTAAACACGAAACTTACTGAAATGAAAACAAATTGACAGCGCAAATGATTTTTTTCTGGTTCCGCAGCATATTTCATGGGAAAATAAAGCCTGTCAATGCAAAGTACAATTGGTGCCACAAAAAATAAGGGCTCATGTGGGTCTCTAGGTGAAAAAAATGCAAGTGCTATGGCCTTTTAAAGATAAAGTGGAAAAAGAAAAAGCACAAAAACGAAAACTGGCTTTGACCTTAAGGTGTTAACCAAAATTCCCATATTGCTCTGCACAATTCCTGATTTATTTCAACGTGGAACTCCAAATCATAGGCCACCATTAATAGTAGACTATGTGTGCTCTTTTGAACCCAATGGACTTGGCACGGTTATGCCATACGTATGGACTGAATGTAGACTACTCGTGTTGCCTAGAGTCTACTATTTTTGTGTGGGACCCAAAGTGTATTTAACCAAAATCCCCACATTGCTCTGCACATTTCCTGATCCATCTCAACATTGAATTCAAAATCATAGGACATAGTAGTAGTTATAGTAGTCTATGCATGCTCTTGTGAACCCAATGGATTTGGCACAGACATGCCATGAGTATGCTGACAGACAGCACAAACATAGGATACTTATCACATGTGAACATAGCCAAAGTAAAATTTTCTACTGTAGGTCGGCAGTAGATCAACCTAATTGTTCTCGTTGCCAATCCCACATCCACATGGAATTGTTGATGGGATACTTTATGGCCCATTGGTTTATTTGAAGTCATTTACTTCCAATTTCCGGTAGTCCTCCCTATGTGACGAAATAAATGGTAACCATTCTTTCCATACAAAAGAGCATATTTTGGGAAGTCCTTGGACTTTGTTAACTTGTAGTATGGTCCCAAGTCAAAGCCTTTTCTAGGAGTTCTACAGGATTTAGTGTATTTTGTTCAGTAGCAAAATCACCTTCTAAATGTAAATTCTTTCCATATATTACCATGTGCATAGATATACATACATTACTAAACTGGTAACCAGCAATGACCAAATAAGTCAAAGGGGAAATTTGTTCATTGTTTATCAGGGCCCACTAATCGGCAAAGGGCTTAAAGCTCTGGTCTTGACTATTGTAGAAGCATTCAACAAGACATGACACCAATGAATAATAAATAGTGTGTGACATTAATAATACATTCCGGCATCCGTTATGTAACGTGGAACATTCAGCGTTCTCTTTCCATGTTGTATAATGCTAATGTTTTTTTTTTCAATGATTGGTCCCAGATAAATAAATGTTACACAAACTATGGTTTTTACCTTCATAAATCAAGAAAGAAAATGTAAAGGCTCCATCATTTTATATTGGACACATGTATCTAATGTATTCTGAAATGGAACAAAGCACTGAGAGCTCCGGCAAATGTCAGACCGGTTAGAAAAAATCGAGTAGATGTGAGATGGAAAGTGCAATTGGATGTTGTTAAGGCTAAATGTTTTCAAGATTTCATGATTTTGATGGATATATATATGTGTGTATGTTCATATTCTATTGGAGAGTGGATTGTTAGCATTATACGATAAAACCAATTTACTTATAAGATGCAACAACATTCAATGCAATATACGTAAGAGGATAAAAGGGACCAATTGGAGGAGTGTATGCTGGTTAACCCCTGCAGCGGGCTGGTGAAGGAGATGGCAAAGCAATAACTCACAATAACTACACAGAACAGGATTTTATACTTTTGCCCCTTGGATTTTGTGCTCCATGGCACAGCTATGGTTTTAGGGTCCTCTATCCAGTACTAGTCCATACCAGGTTTGAGTATGTATCCCCAACCTGGAAACAGAAGGAGGAAGGCATCAATACCTTGAACTTGTAACCTACTCTTTGGAAGGAACAACTAATGGATGATTTGTGAGACTGGGAAAAATATCTATTACCTTCTAATTATAATTTTTAGCAACGCTTGCAAGAGAATGTCAAGCCCTCTGCAAGAGAATGACCAAGGATGGAGACAGTACCTCAAAGAAAACTCTCATGGACTGCTTGCCTTTGGCTCCTTTACATAGTTATCGCTTATTCCTAGTCCTGTAAATTACAGTGCAGCAGAGATTCAGTTATTGATATTGATACATCATGCCAGGCAGGGAAACATTCAATTTCAGGGCTTCCTCATTTGTAGGGCCCGTAATTTATGGGTCGTGGGAATAAGCCCTTAGGGTTGGCAATCATAGGGCATTCAGGACACATCCGAAAATGAAACAAATCCAAATTCACCGAACCAAACCCAAGATGGATCTTAAACGTCTCATCTCTACTCTCCTGACAAGAATAAGGATTCTGGACTCATGGTGGGGTCCACAGTGTTGGACTCACACCTAACTTAATTTTCCAACTCATCTGATTGACGGTCACTAGTGTTGAGCGAGCACTAAAATGCTCAAGTGATCATTACTCGAGTGGAGCATTTTTCAATTTTAAAGTCAAAGGGAGACTTAAGCATTTAACCAAGTGCGCTCCTGTGTGTGAGGACTGGCGGCAGGCAACTGAGCCAAGCATCAGGTGACTCAGGCCTATATAGACCCAGGTCACCTGTTGCGGCTGGCCAATCACTGCAAAGCCAATAGCCAACATGGCTAAACCGTAAAATGATGCACCAGGCCTTCCCCACATTTTATTGACTAATTAAATTTGTGGGGAGGAGACTTGACCACAACACCACAAGGTACTCAATCGAGCATTGAGCAGTGCCAAGCGGCCCGATGCCTGATTGAGCACTATGCATGCTTGCTCAACACTAACTGTTGCTGGAAAATCCCATTGGTAAATCTAATAACAGAATAGGGGCCAAGGATCCTAAGCCACAGCCCTAACGGCCATATTTTTATTCTGTCCCTGTATATAATTCCAGTCTTATATGCACGCAGCACTAAACATTATTCCTTTCCAGCCATTTTACCTTACATTTCTAATTCCTCCTAATCTCTCCTCCCCGCACATTCTTCCTAATTAATATCTTTAGTACACAAATGTTAACGTAATGTAAAAAGCATCAGACTTGTGAATTGGACTTGAATTAATACGTTCCATTTCACTGCCCTTAATGAATCTGGAGGAATTTTTTTTTCTAAACCTATCATATTGGGATTGTCTGCACTACATGACACCGCAAAACCATGGAAACTGAGGACAGTTAACAAGGCAGATTTAAGCTGTCGAGGATGAAAGGGGGATCTATGTGTATTGCCTAAGCAAATAACAAACCTGTAATTCCGTAAGATATATGAATGAAATAATGCACGAGACGAAAAAAACACACGTACTCTGCTATACATATTACTAGATGAACAGAAAAACAAATTGTGTAATTAGATCTCCATAGATTATTTATGTTCCATTTATGTGTAAGGATATTTATATACCTGTTTATCTCCTGTATTATCATTTATCTTTACTATTCACCGATTGTGTTATTCAACATATAACAAACACCCATTTTCTACTTTTAGCTTTTCAAGTGTAAAACAACAGCTATTGAGGTGTATTTTGAGGTGTAAAATGGCTATTTTACATTCTTCTCTATTGCTTGTGAAACATCTTTTTCTGAGCTCTAATATACACTGTGTGAATAAAGCCTATGAGTCACATCCAAGGACATACAACACATCTGCGGAAATTACCATTACTGGAAATATTTTTTAAAAGTGGGTGGGGAGAAAAGACTAGACAAAGAGTCATGGGGGGGGGGCTATAAGGGGGTGTGAAGATAGTAGTTTTAGGCAGGCCTTAGTGCCTGAAGGGCCCCTTTGCCAAACAGTCAGACACAGTGATAGAGGCACTATTGCAAATTTAGCACCAGGGTACAAAAGTTATACATCTCTGTCAACTATCATGATATACTTCTCTCCAAAGGATTCAGGGGACCTAGTGCAGGGTCCTGGTGCCCATATCCCAGCCAAGTGTTTAAGTGTAGCTGAGCTATATCTTAGTATGGGTCTAACATTGTCTTAGGTTGGTTTTGCGTCTTGCATATACAACTATTTTACTTGTCACTCCGCTACAAAGCAAAATTATGGTATGTTGTCAGTGCAAGGGTTAACATTGTTGTATATCGGTCACACATGAGGACGTAAAGATTCAGTCACATGACACTTCCTCAGGCAGCTTCTTTGTGAAGTGATCTCTGGGGAGGAGTTTCCCAGGTCCACTTCTCTTGGGGCAAGAACCAATCCCTGCAAAGCTAAGTCCAGCCTCTATGGAACTCTCTAGGTTAGTCCTAGCTTTACCAGGTGAGTAAGAACACCTCTACTCTGTCTCCTCCAGTTTTAGTGCTAGGCCTTACACAAAACCCCAGGCCTAGACAGTTCACAGTTTCCAGTAACTTGCTACCAAGACTACAGTTTCTGTGAGAGTGGACCAAGCCGTCAAAAGAAATGTCTTTACTAGTTGTGAGTGAGCACTAAAATTCAAGTGGTCGTTTCTCAAGCATTTTTCAATGATAGAGTGCTTAACTCAAGTAATAAACCTTTTTGAAATCAATGGGAGACTCAAACATTTAACTAGGTGCCCCGCTTGGTAGAAGGGATGTTTAAATGAAAAAAATATATATATTTTTTTTTGAACGAAAAAAACGTGATAAGTTTCAAATTAGAATTCCGGTGATATGCAAGCAAACCAGGTTTTTGTACATTTTGTTTATACATCCTGTCAAGGGTTTAAACAAAAAAATTCTCTACTGTTTTATTGATATGTTAATTAGGTAGTCCGAATCACTGGAGGTAGGCCGGCCCGCCCCCAGTGGGAGGGAATTCCCCCCCCTCTATGACGCGGCTCCTTTTATTCTAACGGAGCCGCGTCATACAGGGGAGGGAATTCCCTCCCATTGAGGGCAGGCCAGCCTACCTCCAGTGCTTGAGCACCGGAACCGGGCCGCGGATTGAAAACCTGACCGCGGCACCGGCACGTCGCCGTTCTATCCCTGTGTCAGGTTAAAGAGGACGTACCTGGTGGTACATCCTCTTTAAAACATGTACAAGGAGCAATTTAATAAAATTATATTAGGAATGTAGACAAACTATATTTATGGGTCCAACCAACACTAAGTAAATGGCAAAGTGTCTGGCTACGGAACCATCAACGATCAGCCGGGATCTGTGCAGCATGAAGGTTTTAGTTCCCCTGCAGTGACACCACAGGTGAAATTTAGCATGAAATGCTCCCATGAATTATAAGGGTTGTCCATGTAAAATATGTGTCAGCTGTTGAATGACAAAAAAAAGCCTTGCTGCATCCTGGGCATTGCAATAGCAAGTGACCAGGAAGCGGATTCTTCACAGTAAGGACCGTATTACACCGTGTCCCAATTTTTAGACAGGAGCAAAAGACACCATTAGCTGATGATCGTTTTAATCGGCTGATCCTTGTCTTTATTACATGGAGTAATAATATGAAGAATGGGTCTGATGGGGCAGATTATCACTCCGTGTAATAGGGAGTTATCTAATTCTTACAAGTTATGGTGAGGCAGATGAGTGGCACGATCGGTTGGATGGGTCTTATTTTTTTCCATTCTTTGTGATGTCTAGAATATGTTAAATATATAGAGTAAAGGGTGCACCATCTGCTTCCTCCTATTCTATTTATGCCCCACAACGTCATATTTAATTACATTGCCTTTCCGTGAGGATAATTCCCTTCAAAACTAATACTAAGAATACTTTCTTCAGTCATCGTGTCGTGCGGGATATTCCTATAAATGAATGCATTAGTTAAGAAATTATAGCTCAGACTTATTCATAAAGGTGATTTCATGCTTCAGGAACTATGGAGAGTTTGCCTGTGGACAATATAAATGCAGATAGTTCAACCATGATTGACAGGAAAGGTTGAGGTTTAGCTGAGCTTTCTCCTATCTCCATGCGCTCCTGAAGTCTTCTAACATGACAGAATTTCTTCACCTTACTAAAGAAAGATTCACTTAAAGGAACTGTATCACCTTTATTGTGCATCTCCAGAACAATTCAATCCAATATTAGGATTAGTGGTAAAGCGGGAAAGTTCACGGAGAAGAGAACTTTACTCAGAAGGAGGTTCTGTAATCTCCTCCTAAGCGATGCTACATTCTGCAGGACATGTTCAGCTCAGGATTCAGTATCTGTTAGGTGACGAAAGACATAGATGTTAACTTTTTATATTATTGAGTTACGTTTTAAAGGGAATCTACCTCTACTTTCTGACTTTTCATTAAAAGTTACTGGTGTCTATCAAAATTACCTTTTGTAATGGAGGATGGTTATGATCTGGCCAAACAGCTTTACCCCTTTACCAGCACTTCACCAGTTATGCCCATGCCGTCACCTGCTATAGCTGAGAATCGACATCCAGTCCAGCCAGAATGATAGATCCCAGCTGCTTATTCCCTTAGATGCCAATAGTCAGTAGTGACAATAGGTTCACAGGAGCCTAGGCTTCTTTGGTGCCCAAGTCTTTTTTAGATTAGACCTAGTTTTCTGGATCACCTTGAGGCTATGTTCACACTGCGTATGTTTCCGGCCATAGTACGAACCGCGAATATACGCACATAGTTTTGAGGTTGATGCGTTCGCTTGAAAGTATACCATATACGGCCGCACAGTTCACACTACGTATGAGCTTACGGGCGGATCGTATACGGCGCCGTGAAAAATGAACAAGACCATTGTTTGAGGACGGAAATGTTGAAACTCACGGCCGTGGATTTCCATGCGGTGCCGTACGGAGTACTTATTTCAGCCAAATTGAACTTGATTTTTCGATCCAAAAGGTTCTGTGTGGTTTACGGGGCTGGGCGAAGATTTCCAAGTAAATGACCTGCTTCAGATCGCTTCGAATCAAGCTAGGGAAGCAGAACTGTACTACAGGCGTATGTTCGCGGTTCGTACGCATCCGGCCGCATGTCTACTTTACCCATGCCCGTAGTTTCAGCCGCACATTTACGGCGGCGTCCGAACTCATACGCAGTGTGAACTTAGCCTAAAGGGGTTATCCAGGGCTACAAAAACGTGTCCTCTTTCTTCCAGAGACAGCCCCAGTCTTGGCTCCAGTTTGGATGCAGGTTTTGTAACTCCTTTCCATCGAAGTGAATAGAACATAATTGCAAACTGAACTGGAGACAAGAGTGGTTCAGGGAAGAAAAAGAGCGCTGCACCTCACACCTATGGCTGATACTAGTACCTCTCGGCTGCATAAAAAACATCAGAATTCTGTATGTGAATTGATCAAGCCACACTGCCCCATGTACCTCGTGCAGGTATCTGATACACATGGGTCCCTACACTAAGTCCACACTGTGCCGGTCAGTGACAACCACCCCCGCAGGCGTGCACAGTCAGGGAAGGGAGGTCATGGAACGGCCCTGCAACCCCCATGCCACAGGACCAGACCCAAAAATGCCACACCAAACCCAGCCAGCACCAATGGTAAGTGTAATACCATATCCATACTTGTGTCGTTTGGGGGCAGCCTTCCCTGCCGGTGGTGCTGGCCGGGTTCTGGTGGGGCTTTTTGGGTCTGGTCCTGTGACATTGAGGTTGCAGGGCCGTTCCATGGCCTCCCTTCCCTGCATGTGCACGCTTTGCGGGGTTGGCGGTCGCTGACCGACACGGTGTGGAGTTATCGTAGGGACCCATGTGGACCAGAGGACCTGCGCGGTGGTACACGGGGCAATATGGCTTGATCAATTCATATACAGACACTCTGGTATTGATTTTTAATATAGGCCAAGCGGCATTAGTATCAGCCATAGAAGGGATGTGCAGCCGTTCCATTCTCTCCAGTTCGTGTTTCACTGGAGACAAGAGTGGTGCTTTCTCTGGAAGAAAGTAGCCATGTTTTTGTAGTGCTGGATAACCCCTTTAATCATTAACTGCATGGTGGAAACAGTCTATTCTGATAGAAAAGTATTGGTGTCATCATTGTTATTAGCTTGATTATTGCCTTTAAAGGGGTATTCCAGTGAGTAAAATTATTATTTCTTATATTTCTTTAACCCCTTCAGGACTGGACTGATTTTGGCCTTCAGGGTCCATTTTTTTTTAAATCCAACCTGTCTTACTTTATGCGGTTGTAGCTACTTTTATTTCTGATTCAGAGATTGTTTTTTGTGACATATTGTACTGTAGGTTAGTGGTAAATTTTGGCAGATATGCAAAAAAAAAATTTTGTGAAAAAATGCAATTTTTCAAGAAAAAATGAAATAAAAAGCATTTTTCTCATTTGACATTTTCTGCGGTCACCGCACAGGTTTAATCATGTAATAATTGTATTGCCAGCGTCATTACGCACGCGCCGATTCTAAATCTGTGTACTAAATTTTTTTCCAACATTTATTATTGAATTGGGGACTATGGGAATTATTTGTGATTTTTAATTTATTATTTTTTGTGTGTGTGTTTTTGTTTTTTCTCTTCACTGTGTTTTATTGTCCCACCATGGGGACTTTACATTGCTGATCAGCACTGCAATACAATATGCCTGTAATAGGCAAAGCTGATCAGACTCAGCCATAGGGTAGCTTCACACACACTGTATCGCAGTGAATTTTCTGTTTCAGATTTGATCTAAATAACTGAACACAGCATCAAATCTGCACCATCAAATCTGCTGCAGATCTGCTGCGCATTGGTCGTGTGTGTTAGCACCCTTAGGCTGAGCCTGACCAGCTTCCGTAGCTGTGACACCTGGTAGGCTTCGGGGAAGCCCCCTAACATCACAGCAATCATCAGGGCTGTGTGATCTCACCGGGGGATGAAGGGAGGATTCTCCCTTCATGCAGCACTATAGGTGCTGTGATCACACTGTTCGCAGCACCTACAGGGTTAACTGCCAAGATCCAGGCTCGGCCAGGATCCTTGCAGTTGCAGTGGGTGCCTGGCTATCACTGATAGACACCCCCCGTGGATGACACAGGCGCAGCTCCTGCGGCGTGCCGGCACGTCCATCTGCAGGATCGGCATGCAGATTTTGATGTGCCAGTACGTCCATATGCGGGAAGGGGTTAACAAAGTTATATAATGTTGTAATATAACTTTATTTAAGAAAATGTAATATTTTATTTTTACATTGAGTGGCAGTAGTAAGGGGCAGCACGGCCTGTTTGCTGCCTCCAATGGCTATGTCAGGAACTGCAGGGCTGTGATAGTGAAACTAAGCTTCCACTAACACAGACAGCTTTCCCAATTCTAATGTCTATTCTGATGCTAACAGGCAATAAAAAAACATCAGGGGAGATTCAGTGGGTGGATCAGTGCTAGCGATATTTAACTGTAGCAAGACCAGGACTTGTGCAGCCCGGCCATTCCTGACACTGCGATTGGTGGCAGCAAAGGGGCCATGTTGTCTCTTTCTGTTACTACTTAAAGGGGTACTTTGATGAAAGGATTTTTCCCAGTAATTTAAACACATTACAAAGTTATATAACTTTGTAATATGCTTCAATCACCTATCTGCCCCCCTTTCCTATCTTTTCCCCCCTCAACCCCCACCAGGAAGTGAAGTTAACTCATTCTTACCTAATGACTGTTGACCCTAGACTTTTCTGTGGCAGCCATTTTGTGACAATGACATCATTAAGAGGGAGGCGGGTCTAGGCCTTGTTAAGCCAGCCTCCCTTTGTCAGATGACTCAGGTTGCTCAGCTCTGATTGGCTGAACAAGCTGTAAGCCATCTAACAGTTTTACAGAGACAGTTTGACATCGCAGGAGACAAAGTGCATCATGGGAAAGCCCAAACCAGGAAGTAAAGAAAAAATGAAGCCACCAACTGGAGGTTTAGGGGCCTGCAAATAGTGGGAAATTCCAACGGAGACAGACTCGGTTTGATTGACTGATTGGTTGTTTTTTTTTTATCAGCGCCGGAGTGTAAAAGTTTAGAATTTAAAAAAAAAATCTTTAATAAAGTTACATTAGAAAATTATATCTGTTTACTAAAGAAATGTAAAAATAAAATTAAAATGTTGTCACTGAAAAGCCCCTTCATCATGCACTGTGTGCTGTACATTGAGCTTTATTCAACCCACCACTTGTGGCCAGGATCAGAGATAGCTCAGATCTAAGCCATGTATCTGCCTTAGATGCCATGATCAATAGTGACCATTGCAATTAAAGGCCTAAACATACAGTAGGGAGAAGCCACTATTGTCACCTATTCAGCACCCTCCTCATTGCAATTATATTTCTATAGCTTGCACGTGTTTCCAAGGTAGCAAAGGACCAAGGCTGCCACCATCACCCAAACCCTTTTAGTCCTTGTCTGGTTTCATGACTCTTTACTTTGAATCCTGCTATTAGGATGATGTCACTGCAGACATCATGTCATCATGTAGGCTTGAAAAGTCTGGCCAGGGGCCAAGGAAACAACGGTGGGGCAGAGAGAAAATGGAAAGGAAACTGTATCTGAAAGTTGAATATTTTTAGATTTCCAGCTCTTATTAGATTTGTATGAGACTTCTGCATCTGTTTATGAATCTTCAAGACTTTATGTAGCATTATATAGGAATGCCTCTTAGTTTATGTTTAGTTTTGAAACAGGTGAAAAAGGTTTTAAAAAATTGACTATTTTTCTAGCTTATGAGTTTTTCACATTCATCAGCAGATTGTTGTATTGCAGGAAACTTTCTAATTAACAATACAGAGGATAAAGCTTTGTTTTTAGCATAAAATAGGGAGGTAACTGCACCATCTCTATGCTAATGTGTGCCGCAGCTTAGGTACACTTCACTACATTTCTATTTTATGTGAAAGTTGTCTGAATAATAACAGGAGGTAATAATTGTCTTTCTGTAATAAACTTATTAATGATTCCTTAGACTGATATCCAGACATGCCTAGTAAACTGATATTGTCAAAAAATATACTAGAGCTTAAAGGGACTTTGTACCCACAATCTGTCTCCCCCAAACCGCTTGTACCTTCGGATAGTGGCCTTTAATCCATGATCTGTCCTGGGGTTCGCTCGGCAGGTGATGCAGTTATTGTCCTGAAAAACAACTTTTAAACTTGCAGCCCTGTGTCAAACTGCTGTGGCCTAGAGTGTCTGTGAATTAGGCTGGCACAACCTCTCTGTCCCTTCTCCCCGCCCTCCTTATCATTAGGAATGCTCCAGCTAGGTATTCTCCTATTCCTCACTTGTCTGAACACTGCACAGTTGCCTTAACAATCCAGCCCATGTGCCGTGCTCACAAAGGTGATGAATAGTAGAAAATCTGCATGGAGCATTCCCAATGATGGGGAGAAGGGACAGTGAGGTTGTGCCAGCCTAATGCACAGATACTCTAGGCTAGGCCGTTGGTTTTTTTTCAGGACAATAACTGCATCACCTGCCGAATGGACCTCAGGACAGATCTTGGATTAAAACCAGCTATCTGAAGGTACAAGCGGTTTGGGGTGGGCAGATTGTGGGTACAGAGTGACTTTAAAGTGACTTTCCTACCTTGGAAAACTATTACCGTTCCACATGGACAGCACATTTAAAGATCTTCTCATAGACTTAAGCTGCCCATAAATTTCAGTTAACTCTCAGATCAGCTATCAGTTTTCTACCCCAATCCCCCCAATGCTAATCCTTCTATTCCTCTAAAAATTCATGAGGCCCTCTTACACAAGGTTGGATGATCCCATTAATTTAATAGTTATGGCCACCCTGAAGGTGCCCATATACATCAGATTCATTTTGTCAAAGCTTACAGTACTGACTTCAGGAGGACTGGTTGACCATCTATAAAAAAAATGTGGTGAAACTTGGTGCTTACGGCCTAGGGGAGCTTTGTATGTCTAGCTTCAACCGAGAAGAATGTGGAGGACAAAAAAATGGTGGCTTCACAAAGCGCTCCTACCCGCTGGTCAGGAAAGTTGTATCCAGATATGGTAAATAAATACTTCTGACTGATCGGGATCAACCGAAGGAGCACTTTGTGAAGGCACTGTGTCATCGAGTCTATTAACGATTCTTATATGCAAAACTACTGCAGAGACGCCATAATGTGTTTCTCAACATCAGTGAGCTAGCCAGACCTTCTACTGGAAAGGAACAACCAAGCCAAGAGGGGTCTCCAGTCAAGGAAACCACCTCCCAAGAAGTCACAGTCAAGCATGACATAATCTGGGAAATACAAGCAAGGTATCCATCCCTAGACAGCTGTTCCAGGATCCTCGGCAGGTGGCAGCTCCCTGTTGACTATTGTTCTGATGCTATCTATTGGCGTTGTGTCTATCCCATGATCATTCCAGGTGAGTAGCCCCTTCACTATTCAATCTAAACCCACTTCCACGGAAGGGTTAACTGCACATGCTCTGTTTTGTTTCTCTTTTCTAAATGTAACCCCCACCAAGAAATATCTAGAATAGATGTAGGGCAGAAATAAGGCCATGCAATACTTGACAAAGGCTGTATTGTTTACCTGGAACATCACATTTGTGAATAAAATTCTAAGGAATTCTTCCTGCATGGTACTATAGTCATCCCACATCTATTCTAGTTGCCACCATCTAAGGTCTATGGAAGAGTCCTGACTTAACCCCAACAGGAGATATCAGTACATATACATATATCTGATATATCATACAGTGAGTTCAACATGCTCGATCTTTTGTTCTCTTGGAAGATAGAGGTGTCTGGCAGTGGCTTATTCCTTCTTGTCATTGAAGAAATAGGCACGCTTGGCCAACTCTACATGGGGGTTCTGGTGAAAAAGCATTTGGCCCATAGCTATCTAAAGTGTGTGACCACATAAATACCCACTTGATATTATAATCTTTGGTTTACATTATAAACAGTCTCCTCTAGCAAAAAAAAAAAATGAATCTATTCTTTAAAGATTTATTTGAGTACTAAAATTATAAAACAGTAAAACCTCCCTCGTTTGACAGCACTTTTAAAAAGTTATGTAAGATAAAGTTCTCCCGTCTGAAGATTTTTTACATCTTTTCATGTTTAAGCTTTCATTAAATTTTTAATATCAGCAAGTTCTCTACTTTTGATTTTAACATTTTCCCAATTCATCTTGTTTGCTAAAATAAAAATATTTCAGTCGAGGAACAAAGAATTTATATTTCAAAGCAGCTAAACATAGTTTATTTTATTACTTTTTTCTTCTTTTTTTTTCTTTACCGTAGCTGAGGATGTGAGAACACAGAGATTTCTTACCATTATACTGGTAAAAAATGATTCCGGAAAATGAAAATGATATCCCAGGGGGCATAAAAATGCTAAAAACACAAGTTCATAGTTTGCCACACGCTTATAAACAAAAGGAGACGCTGCTACGTAGAAAGATGATAGATTAAACATATCTTGTCCTTTTATTTTTGTTGAAAGACTTCCAGAATTTTAATAACTTTCAAGTCTTCTTCGGGGAATTCAAGTAATTCAAAGCATTTTCTTTCTTATGTATCTGTATGAGATAAATCTAAAAATTCTTGAAGATTTTCAATGTCAGGGCAAAGGGAGGAATAGAAGGAAAGAACATTACAGATGAAAATATTCATTGTAATAATCATTGTTGTAATATTAGATTAGGTTTCGCTAGATTTTTATAAAAAAAATATTAGCGGTTATAATGTTTGGAGAATATAATGGATCGTATTTTACAAAAATATTCAAGCCGAAGGCATTGTTTTTTGCGTGGGAGGTTTTTATGGGATTTATTTTTTGTTGCTCTCAGGTGTATACATCTCAATTAATTTTATTGTTCAGATACAATTAAAGGGGATGAATAACGTATGTAATTTTAGTTGTATTAATTAGATGTAAATCTGTACAAGAGAAATAATATGTTTGTGATTTTTTTTTTTTTTTTTTAAAGCTGCAGCCGTGATGGAAGTATACACTTTCCTCTTGTATTGTTTGTATAGACAGTGTATTAGGATGTGGGCATGCTTTATGGCTGAAATGGGGTGGGGTTTAGTTCACAGAGAAGTGACATTGGTTAGGTCAGTGTCAAGACAATAAAGATTGTACCCAAAAGTCTAAGGAGTGACAAGGGAGCTGCTAACAGAGGTTAGAGATAAGCTTGGCCAGAGAAACCTAGAGTCTGGAGATGACTTCTAAGGGAGAGTGTTGTCGGAGTGCTCTGTGACTTGATCTGAGGTCACTATGTCACGATGGGGAGAAAGTGGGCTGTGACCATTACCTATTACTGTTGATAAATCTACACTATCTGCTAGTTTCAAGGCACAATCGCATGGTTTACAACTGTGTGGATTTTGATGTGGAATTTAAGGCAATTTCTGAGTCAAAGACCATATTGTTCTCTTAAAAGGGTTGTCCAGGCATATCATACCTTTCATTGTTATCCTGCCTGTTATCAGCAGGTGACTGCTGAGAAGAGACCTCTACAAAGAACAACCAAAGGAAGATTGTTCTTTTTTTGTCCGCTGTCATTGATCATGCAGATAGTTTAAACAACGGCCTAAACGGACTAAAATGTTCATGACAGTGTCTGCAAAATGATTGTTCACCAATCGCTAAATTGTTTTGTTTTTTTTAACCATCGACCTACTTCTATCTAAGGCCAAGTTCACACAAAGATTTTTTTTTATTATTCAACAACGCCCATTGTTAAATCACAGCTGCCGATCACATTAACCCCTATGAAATCAAGGCCATAGTGTATACACACTGTATACACTACGGCCGGTATTCCATGCGGCTGCACAGAAAACTCTCATGTCTATTTTATGTGGCTGCTATTAGGTTTTTATTTTGTTTAATAAAAAGAAACCTGACTCTAAAGTGTATAGCATTTCCTGATGTTACATTCATTTTACCATTAATTATAATTGCTTCCTCTGTGTCATATTGTACCACCAGCTACTGAATACAAAAACTATCAAATGTTTAATTTAATTAGTTTTAATTGGAGATGATTTTAATACTTGAGCCAGCAATTGTCTGCCGCAGTCACATGGGTCAGACAACGTGTCATCATACTGCCATCAAAGCAGGACCCCTGAGGATGGGGACATTACAAAACACAAAGGGCAAAGCAGTAAAAAATACTTTTTACAATTTGTGAATGTGAGTTATGATTTATGGATTAAAGTGCTATTTGAGCCAAATATAGCTATATATCTATCGGTTAGGATTTATATTCTTCTACATTGGGGGTGCTGTGCTGGTAAATAAAAGAGATCCCAATGAGTTTGTCAGTTCACAGTTAAACAAGCTCAAACACTGACAACTATTCTATGAAATTCTTTTTGGATCAATTCATTTGAATTTGAATTAGTTGTTTTGGATTTGACAGCAAATTCGGATTTAACAGAAGCTAGAAGTAATGTCAAAGGAAGGAGTCACTGCTTCTATACATGGAGAGGTGTAAAGCATACACTGTATGCCTCTGCTGAGCAAGGCGCAGAGGATCATTGTGAATGTAGCTAGTGTAGGAGATAAAGCATACAACATTACCTCCGGGCAGACATAGGATGCCACAGAAGGTACATATAGGAGCAGTGACTCCCGTCAATGAAAAAAGTCCCTGCTCCTGTACATTGCATACACTGCATATCTCACCACTGAGTTAGCATTCGCTAGGCCAGGTGAAGAAATGCTTACCTCCTGGTGGCTGTACACATTTATTGGGCCAAATGCTCGTCACCCAACAATGCTTTTCTACTCAGTATACATGAGCAGGTCCCTGCATACATTTCCCCTAAAATTCCAACTCCAATTTAGGGGAGGATGGGTGCTCGGTACTTGAGACGAACATTTCCTGATGCTCTGGTGCTCGTTTTGAGTAACGAACCCCATTGAAGTCAATGGGAAACTCGAGCATTTTTCAGGGGACCCAAGCTCGGCCCAGAGAAGTTTGCATGAAAACCTTTCAGCCCCTGAAAATGATGGAAACATCATGGAAATGGACAGGAAACAGCCGGTTTGTCGTAAAGAGTCTGTGTGTAAGTGGTGCTATATGGTGTATGCCACCTCTTACACAGGACAATGAGCAGTGAGGTTGGATATGGCTGGACTAACAAAAGAAAGCTACCCTGCAGACTGGCTGCAAATGACAACAGATACTGGTCAGACTACTTTTTGGAGGTTGTCGTATAAAGTCTGGGTGCAAGTGGTGCTTTATGGTGTATGCCACCTCTTACACAGGACAATGAGCAGTGAGGTTCTATGCAGCTGTACTACACATCACAGCAATACAATGTACAACAGCAGCAGCACCAGCCACAAAAAATATAATAGTACTGAGGACTTCTTAGGGGTCTGTATGCAACACCTGCTGTCCCCTTTCTTCCAGCAGTCGATCCCCACAGTGTGCAGCTAAGAATCTTGGTAGCTACACTGCAAGTCCCAGCCAGCAGTCTGGAGTACTCCAAACAAAGTAAAAATTTTAAGCCCTTACAAGGGCTGTTGTGTTCTTTGTCTAGTATCCCTGCCTACAGGAACGCTAATTCCCTTTCTAATACTGTTTCTGGCAGCAGTCGATCACCACAGTGTGCAGCTAAGATCATGGTAGCTGCATTGCAAGTCCCAGCCAGCAGTCTTGAGTACTCAAAAAAAAAAAAATTTAAGCCCTTACAAGGGCTGTTGGGTTCTTTGTCTAGTATGCCTGCCTACAGGAACGCTAATTCCCTCCCTTACAATCAGCAGCTCTGTCCCTAATCTCTTCCAACATTCATGGGAGGCGAGCACCGCCGGCCCAGATTCTTATATGCCCGAGTCATCTGATGTGGCCAACCAATCGCTGCTATCGGCATGTATGGTTCCAACATCATCGCACGCTGTACCAAAGAGTCTCCTGCATGTTTATTGGCTGAGAAATTGTGACCAAACTTGCTGGAAAAGGATAATGCCATTTTCTTGAGTATTGCGAGATGCTTATCCAAGCATCGAGCACCATCGAGTACCTTAATACTCGAACAAGTACCAAGCTCAGACGAGCATGGTTGCTCATCACTAAATATCAAATTTTATGTAATTAGAATTGTCTCATTTTATTGACCACCACAACAGAGATCTGTTCAAACCAGTCGTCTGTATTACTTTTCTTAGCAGGTTATACAAAGTGCATAATTTAATACAGGGGTCAAAGTTTAAGAACAAGAACGAGAAGAATGAGAAACAAGAATTGTGAATGATTGGCCAGAGGCATCAGAATGCATTTCATAGTACAAAAGGGTTGATCTGAAAATCCAAATTATTAACATATCTTTCCTAATGTTTATCACAGGGGAGTCTTTCTGCAGAGGCAGACCAAGCGACTGCTAGGAAGCCAGCGGTGGGATAGAGCGTTTTACATTCTTTTGGCAATTTAAACTTTATTCTTGGCAAAAGCGCCCCCCAAATTCTCCTTTTTATTAGCCTACATGGTGTAATATGAGTTACTGGAATGAAGCACTGGACAAAGGACTGCATACTTTCCATGGATAGAAGCATAATTCTTGAACAGATGGAGACTTATGCTTTGTCTGTAGTTTGATTGTGATCTCATTTTACATTTTTTTTCCGCCAAAGTCCATCTGTCGAACTATCGAGGGACAGCACTGAATGTCATGTCATTTCTTCTTTCTTTTATAGAAAAGGCAATGTGTCTCATTTTATAGCAGGCTTTTCTAAATCAAAATACTCTAGTGGAGCTCTCCAGAAGTTTGGAGGTAAGGAGCTCAACTTCCTAAGCATCAAATTTAAATAGTTTTTATTACATACATCCTATGATTACGACTACTTAACTCATACGTAGGCCTATGTGTTTCCATGGTAACAGACAACAAACAAACCTTGTATAGTATGGGCCCTAATTCTTGATAACCTGCCTAAGGAAGGTAAGTTAATAAATAAATTAAGGGACTAATGAAAAGAAATATCAATGTTCCATTAGTCTACTGAAAGCTTATTTGTAGTCTGTTACCATGGAAACATAAAGCTGTAACACCTTTCTGTACAACAGCTTAAGAGGGAATTTTTTATGTACAAAAAAAAGGTACACTCACCTGTCCACGCTCCCCTGGTGTCCTTCTATGGGTCTTACTGACTGACCAACAGCACATTGGCCAGAGATTGGCTGAGCGGGCTGTCACTCCTGAGACGAGAGTGACAGCCTTCCCCATCTCATTCAGTGATTGGATAAGATGGTTGGAGGTGGCTGTGGGGGACACTGGAGACCGGAGAGGGATACAACGGGAGCATGGACAGGTTAGTATAGATGTGCTAACTTGCTGAGCTGCACTAAAATATTGCAATCCTTTAGCTGTTTTAGTGCCGTTTGTTTAAGATTCGGTACAGACAAACCTGCCGAACCAAACTTTGAAAAGTTCGCTCGTATAAAGCTAAAGCTTTGGCTATCCAGGCATGGTGGAAATTGTAATTTTGCATTAGCTGGAGCGCTGAAGGTTCCTCATCCCTGGTCTTATATTTAATTTTATATGTATCAGAAACAACAAAAGAAACTGGTTGCAAAAATGTACATATTTTTTTTAAAGATTTGAAAATAATCTTTATTTACTTTATTCTTGGTCATATTTAATTGAATAAATTCTAAAGTCATTAGTTGTGTAGTACCTGACTATTCATTCATTTTTCAGTTCTCGCTAATGTATCGGCAACAATTTTTGTTATGATATCAACTCAACGCCGAGAAATAAAATTACATTAATTTAAATTCATCCTTCTCAGAAGAGCAGTCATTTCATTAAAAGCCATCATTTTGTATTTATATCGCTTTAAAACCTCCCAGTAACTTAATGGGGGAAGTTGTTTTTTAATACTACATTTTCTTGCTCGATTCTGCATTTTCAAGATACCTACAGAGCGCTGAACGTATTAAATCAGATTAGTCATTACAAACAGCGTGGGATAAAAACATGTAAAGTATTTTCCCATTCTAATTGAAGCAGAAAGTATCTGACAAATCAGCTCAATCAAAACTTTTTATCGCGTACACAAAACAAATTAATTTTTACAAATTCTTAGTAAGATAAAGTTATTAAAGTTAGGGCGAGATTATATTCGAACATTTGTAATAATATAAATATTGAAATTGAAATCTTAAAGGACCAGAAAGCCTAAAAATGAAAATAAGTAAAATAACTATTAAAAAAGTTCACCAATGTTAACCTCTTAAAGACAGATGATGTACCCACACCCTTAGGGGAGTTCAGAGAGGAGACACTCCATGACCCCGCTCTGAACCGCGCGTCTCCCAGCAGCCGAGGATCGCAGCTATTAGTGGGCGTGGGCCGACCGCTGCACCCAGATAATTAGCCATTTAAATGCAGCTGTCATGTGGCCAGATGAAATGAGAAAGTCCAGCGAAATGGCTGTAGCCTGCGTTCCTGCAGCTACTTTCCTTCCCTCTCTCCTCCCCTGATGTGATACCTAGAGTAGTGTACTGAAGATAGTGATCAGCAAAGGACCTTAATGCACAAAATTGTAGGATATTCACAAACGCTTTACAAAGTTCGGAACAAGTTTGTAAAGATGGGAGCTGCACAATAAAATATGCATTAAAAAAAAAGGTATGCTCACCTGTCCATGCTCCCCTGGTGTCCTCCCACTGGTCTCACTGACTGACCGACAGCACAGCACTCCTGAGACAAGAGAAACAGCCCTCCCCATCTCAGTCAGTGATTGGCTAAGCGGGTTGGAGGTGGCTGTGGGGGACACTGTAGACCAGAGAAGGATACAGCGGGAGCATGGACAGGTTAGTATAGAGGAGCTAACTTGCTGAACCGCACTAAAACAGTGCAACTGTTTAGCTGTTTTAGTGCAGTTTTTTAGGATTCGGTTCAGATGAACCTGCCAAACTTTATTAATGGTGAGAGCAATCTATTGCTCTCTTTTTTCACTTGTTCTATATGAACTGTCAATTTCTGCTTGCTGGATCAGTACCACTGATCTATAACATATAGCTATACGGTTACATGTACAAACATTACAATATTCCAATATAAAACAAGTTCATATCCAAGGAGAAAAATCAGCTTAATGATGGCGTGGAAAATGAAGTATGAACATAATAGTAGGATATGAAGGTAAGCTCTTAGCCCCTTTGCATGCAAGGTAAATGGAATAAACTATTAAGAGATTAGCTACTTAGAAAACAGCACCAGGGTTTATAATAATCCGTCTTTTCAAAATGTCCAAATATATCATTTCCTAATATTTCCTTTATTTGTAAAATGTTTTCTTTTTATAGTTTTGGAAATACTACTAGGGATCTGGAGCAGTATTAAAAGAAGAACGTCGACTAACAATAGAGATGAGCGTACCTCAAGCACCATTGGGTTTGTCCGAATCCAAGAGTGTGGCATTAGATTACAGGTGGCTTCAGAAGTTGGATGCAGCCCTAGAAAGTTCTGGAAAACATGGATACAGCCTATGGCCTATGCCTGTACCCTATGGTTTTCCAGGACTTCCTAGGGCTGCATCAAACTTCTGCAGCCACCGGTGATCGAATGCCACACGCTCGGATTCGGACAAACCCAATCGTGCTCGAAGTTTTCAAGGAAATTTTTATGATGCAAATAAAAATTACAAGAACAGTCAATCTGACTAGTTTACAATGGTGACAAAACAGCCAACACATGATAAAGTTGTGTCTGGTTAGACCAGAATATGTGTAAGTAAGAAAAGTCTCTAAAGAAATAAATAACAGTTTCTCAGTTAACTTCATCTGGGGAACTAGGTAGACCAAGCACTCTTAGGCTGCATTCACACATTCCGGGAAGTTGTCCGTGCTCACGGATCCGTGCGCATGGACAATTTTACAGCCCATTGCTTTCTATGGGGCTATTCAGATGTTCCGTGATTTCATGGATCCGTGATTCGTTCCGTTAAAAAATAGGACATGTCATTACTCGGAACGGATGCACGGAAAGGATTCCCCATAGAAATCAATGAGATCTGTGTTTTTCACGGATGTACACGGATGTGACATCCGTGTTCATCCGTGAAAAACACGGATGTGATGTAATCAATGTTATTTCAAATACTGTAAGACAGATTCGTGAAAAAAATGGGCACGGATACAAAACGGATGCAAAACGGACTGTTTTGCACGGATCACGGAGGTTGCTGCCGGACCGCTATCACGGACCGGGAAAATCACTGAACGTGTGAATGCAGCCTTAAGGAACTCAAACACACATGGGATAAGAAACAAACGTAAAAACTGTGGCTTGAAACAGCCGTACCCGAGTGATAACCAGCGCTGCCCAACACAGTATTCAGGAGTAGAGTGCAAATAAAAATGTAAAAGTTTATTGCATGCTGCACATATTACGCGTTTCAAGAGTACTAGGCTCTCTTCATCAGATTAAGTGCATGGTATAGATGGTAACAACAGGGTTTAAATACATAAAAGGGCGCCAAACACACCCACTAATTAAGAGGGAAAAAAAAAAAAAAAAAAAAAAAAAAAAAACTTTGTTAACAATAACACATTAAGCATACACGTGAACACAAAAAAAAAAAAAAAAAAAAACAACTTTATAAACAATAACACATTAAGCATACACGTGAACACAGAATGGAGAAATGAACAGTGTAATGATAATCTAGATAATGGTGATTGTGTAGTTGAAGGGGCAATTAGCCACTATATGGATTATAAGAATGATCAGATCTATGGTATACGATACATAAAGAATAATTTGTATCTGGAAATACTATCTCTCGGGGCTCGCAGCGGTCACATGACATCTCATAGGTATATGTCAGAAATAGTAGGGACATGAGTCAGTCGGAATACAATAATAAAAAGAAGTGAATGGGCCTGGAGAAGATGGACAATGGCCAAAAAAGAAATCATAAGTACATACATACTAAAAAAGGCGCATATGAGTATTATGATAATGTGCAAACACATTCACATTCCATGAACATATCAACCTACAATGACACAAAAAGTACAGATGTGGGTCTAAAAATGAACCACAGAAAATAATAGAAATAAAGTTGATACAAATGCAACAAATGTATAAGCACGTATATATACATCCACGAAAGGACCCAAGATAAAAGAATACATGCATATACAAGAAAAAAATATATAATAAAAAAAAGGAAAAAACACAAACAACGATAAATGAATATCTAAATGTAAGGTTCTAAAATCATTTATATCAGAGGAGATGGATTAAAAAACATTCTCAATGTATTCATTTAAACCCTGAGGAATAAGGGTTTTTAGTTTGAATATCCAGAAGTTTTCCCTTTTTCTCAAACTCTGGAATCTTTGGCCACCCATAGGGATATGTTCAATGGGTAGAATGGAGAAAGGGGTGAAACTGGAGCTTGTGCATTCTATTGCGTGTCTGGAAACGCTGTGAAGGACAAAGCTTTTTTCCACATTAGCCCTGTGTTGATTAATCCTGCTGCGTAATTGTTGAGTAGTGCGCCCAACATATTGTGTCCCACATTGACATTCCAGAAGATATATCACAAAGGAGGAGGCACAGTTCATGCGGGATTTAATAGAAAAATGTTCACCTGTGATATTAGATTGAAAACTTACGGATCTATGTTTAATATTAAGACAGCATTTGCAAGTTTTGCTGCCACATTTATAGCTACCTACCTGGTTGTTTAAAATAGAGTTGCAAGGGATGATACTAACAGGGTTAGCTTTGCTCAATTTGCTGGGAGCTAGGATATTTTTTAGAGAAGAGGCTCTTCTGTAGGTGACGGATGGTCTATCGGGAAGAATGTCCTTAAGAAAGGGATCATGTTTCAGGATTGACCAGTGTTTAGTGAGAATAGATTTGATGGATTTGTAGTCAGATGAGAAGGTGGTGATGAAGTTGAAACCGAACACTTCAGGGCCGTCGAGTTTGGTTTTTTTGCCTGGTTGAAGACACTGTTGCTGGCTAAGAGATTTGGCTTTAGCAGAGGAGTTTTTGATTAAAGATAATGGATATTGTTTGGCACGAAATCTTTGAGTGAGAATTTTGCTTTGTTTGGTATAGTCCTTTGTGTTTGAACAGTTGCGGCGTATGCGTCTAAATTGTCCATAGGGTATGTTCGTGCAAAATTCTCACTCAAAAGCAAAATTCTCACTCAAAGATTTCGTGCCAAACAATATCCATTATCTTTAATCAAAAACTCCTCTGCTAAAGCCAAATCTCTTAGCCAGCAACAGTGTCTTCAACCAGGCAAAAAAACCAAACTCGACGGCCCTGAAGTGTTCGGTTTCAACTTCATCACCACCTTCTCATCTGACTACAAATCCATCAAATCTATTCTCACTAAACACTGGTCAATCCTGAAACATGATCCCTTTCTTAAGGACATTCTTCCCGATAGACCATCCGTCACCTACAGAAGAGCCTCTTCTCTAAAAAATATCCTAGCTCCCAGCAAATTGCGCAAACTCTATTTTAAACAACCAGGTAGGTAGCTATAAATGTGGCAGCAAAACTTGCAAATGCTGTCTTAATATTAAACATAGATCCGTAAGTTTTCAATCTAATATCACAGGTGAACATTTTTCTATTAAATCCCGCATGAACTGTGCCTCCTCCTTTGTGATATATCTTCTGGAATGTCAATGTGGGACACAATATGTTGGGCGCACTACTCAACAATTACGCAGCAGGATTAATCAACACAGGGCTAATGTGGAAAAAAGCTTTGTCCTTCACAGCGTTTCCAGACACGCAATAGAATGCACAAGCTCCAGTTTCACCCCTTTCTCCATTCTACCCATTGAACATATCCCTATGGGTGGCCAAAGATTCCAGAGTTTGAGAAAAAGGGAAAACTTCTGGATATTCAAACTAAAAACCCTTATTCCTCAGGGTTTAAATGAATACATTGAGAATGTTTTTTAATCCATCTCCTCTGATATAAATGATTTTAGAACCTTACATTTAGATATTCATTTATCGTTGTTTGTGTTTTTTCCTTTTTTTTATTATATATTTTTTTCTTGTATATGCATGTATTCTTTTATCTTGGGTCCTTTCGTGGATGTATATATACGTGCTTATACATTTGTTGCATTTGTATCAACTTTATTTCTATTATTTTCTGTGGTTCATTTTTAGACCCACATCTGTACTTTTTGTGTCATTGTAGGTTGATATGTTCATGGAATGTGAATGTGTTTGCACATTATCATAATACTCATATGCGCCTTTTTTAGTATGTATGTACTTATGATTTCTTTTTTGGCCATTGTCCATCTTCTCCAGGCCCATTCACTTCTTTTTATTATTGTATTCCGACTGACTCATGTCCCTACTATTTCTGACATATACCTATGAGATGTCATGTGACCGCTGCGAGCCCCGAGAGATAGTATTTCCAGATACAAATTATTCTTTATGTATCGTATACCATAGATCTGATCATTCTTATAATCCATATAGTGGCTAATTGCCCCTTCAACTACACAATCACCATTATCTAGATTATCATTACACTGTTCATTTCTCCATTCTGTGTTCACGTGTATGCTTAATGTGTTATTGTTTATAAAGTTGTTTTTTTTTTTTTTTTTTTGTGTTCACGTGTATGCTTAATGTGTTATTGTTAACAAAGTTTTTTTTTTTTTTTTTCCCTCTTAATTAGTGGGTGTGTTTGGCGCCCTTTTATGTATTTAAACCCTGTTGTTACCATCTATACAATGCACTTAATCTGATGAAGAGAGCCTAGTACTCTTGAAACGCGTAATATGTGCAGCATGCAATAAACTTTTACATTTTTATTTGCACTCTACTCCTGAATACTGTGTTGGGCAGCGCTGGTTATCACTCGGGTACGGCTGTTTCAAGCCACTTCTTGTTTTTACGTTTGTTTCTTGTATCATACGGGCCCCTTTTTTCTGGGAGTATCCCGTTCATGTACCCTCAACTAGCTCTTGCAGCCTAACATCACATCAGAAGGACTTCCGCCTGGACCCACGTCAGGATCAACCTTCCATCCACCTACCCTACCTCAGGGTGATATGCATAAAGCCCAAGGGGCAACAAGGTGAGCCTTGCTACCTTCCCTTTCTCATTACCAACAACTTTTGCGGTATCACACGAGGCGCCGTCCTCTGCCTGTTTTTTCTACCCTTTGTTACACATGGGATAAGAGATGACCTACATGGATCTGCTATGTACTCCTCAGTACAGTGCAGATACCTCTAGAGATTAGGGTAAACTTGGCCAGTTCCGTCACTTGTAGCTCCTTCCAGGAATGGATCAGATCTTGCGGCCTACTTCATAGCTGCCCTTTGGTCTGCGGCTTATTAAGAAACTGGCTTGGCAACCTGTACTGCCACTGACCTGGGGACTGCAACACATTCAGTTCAGAAGACTGACTTAGCTGTACTGGAACTCTGTGTCTCTTTCTCAGCACAGCACCTCTGGAGGTTCTTCCTTGCTGCCAACTAACTCTACAGCAGACACAAAAAACAGAGGTTCAAGGGAAAAATATATATGTTCCCCCATCTCTTCAGTATCTCCTTGTTGAGCACTCACTTTAAGTTTCTTAAAGAAGGTTTTCCTGGCACAGCGCTGTGGAAGACAGAGTGCTATATTGTGTATTCTGAGAGATTGGACCTATACTGATTACACAGTGATGACCTATCTTAAAGGGGTACTCCACATGTGAAATACATGTTGAATCATCCCCCTTCCTGGAGGCTAACAATTCATTCCACACTTTCCATTACCTTTTCTATGTTCTTCCCCCAGTTCTGAGCATGCTGCTTTCTGCTGAAGACACAGACAACTGTATCTGAGCTGTTCACAGAAAAGGCAGAAAAGGTAATGACAAGTATGAAATGAATTGTTAGTCTTCAGGAGGGGGGTATGATTGGAATACCCCTTTAAGGATTTACCCTTTGTGCTTTGTAATGGACAATGGGTATGGGCCCACTGTGCTACCGAACTGGTTTGGCTTTGAGCCAAGCCAGGGAGCAGAATCTAAGTGCCCCCTATGTATTTTCCCTTTATACCATCCTAGATGCGGAAGCTGGATTTTGGTGCATTGATTACTAAACAATATAGTCTGATTGTTATATAAGGGTTAGCCATAGTTTTACTGGCAGCCTTAGGGTTGCATCCAACTTTTTTAGCCACCAGTAATCAAATGCTGCATCCTCAGGTTTGGACTAACCTAAGCGTGCTAAAGGTTTGCCCATCTCTAGTATACATAAGTCCATAGACACAATGAAGTCAAATCAGTTCAATTTTTTTACTAAATTATAACAATCAGATCACATTTGATTAATCGTCAAAGCAGAAATCCATGTACTTCCAAAGAGTTCACTTATTATTTGTGTAACTATAATTCCCTTATTTCAGATAAACACTGTAGGGTGAATTTCATAGGAAGCCAATGAATCACTATGTTTTTGGAGTGTGGGAGGAAACCAAAGGAGCTGGAGGAAACTCAGGCAAATATGGGAAGAACATACAAACTCCACGTAGATATAGCACTGCAGGCCAACAATACTAAACACTGAGCTGCTGTGCTACCCATTATATCGAGCCTAAAGTACAATTTTATAGCACAGTAAACTAAAAGAGTCGAATAAAAATCCCAAACACCCAGGCAGATTAATGTTTTCACAGCAGTTTAATTTTTTTTTTTTTTGCAGAGCAGGTGCATTAATATGTGAAACTACAGGAAAGTCCTGGTGAATATCCAGCACACGTATCTAACACCCACCATCAGACACAGAATAACAATGGCTCCGGAAATGTCGACAGCTTTTCATATAAAAGCTCATCATTGAAAATGGACACACTTATAGGACAATATACACTGTATTTTATTATGGAGTAAAAACACCGTCACTCACCAAGCTCGTAGATCAATTCAGTTTATTTCATGGGAAGTGAAAAAAGGGAGGGGGATCTGCAGGTACACTCACTTCTGGCACAGGCTGTTTCGGGCAAATTCCCTTCTTCTGGCCAGGGGTATCCTGAATCGATCTAAGCTAAATCAATCTACAAATTTGGTGGGTGCTGGTGTTTTACTTCATATTGCAATGTTGGATCCTGTCTTTCCTATCTGAGCACCACCGAAAATTGATTATTATACTGATATACCACACAGCTTACCTGCTTGGACTATTCCGGAGTGGTGCCGGTCGTATCACTTAGACCATACATTGTATTGCAGAATACGGAAAACTGTGATAATTGGAAGAAAATGCTAATAGCTCTTTGTTTGAATGTATATAGGAATCTAAAGCATATGCTGGTGTTTTCTACAGAAGTTATTACCATGCAGTACAAACCTGGATCTTCAAAAATAACATTTGGTCACTAAGGCCAAATTAAGACATAAGGGTGGTTATACTGTAATGGGAACAAGTCACTACTACTAAGTTCTTGATCAATATATCAGCTGGAGGTTGTGTATGTAATACATTGTGGTAGAATGGGGTCCACGTTTGCCACTGTGTGCTGGGACATCTGCATTGCTCACCATGTTACATTTCATGTTATACTGTATACCTATGTTCATGTAGATAATGTGATTTACATTACAAATATGTATGTAGAGAGTTGCGCTTTACAGTGGTAATATGGTTTATCCAGGGCAGAAGCGCTGATGTCATAGTTATAGCACTAGAAAGTTAGGCCCCGTTCCCACTGAGCAAAGCTAGCGGAATTCCACGACGGAATTGTCCGCCGCGGAATGCCGTTAGCCTCCCGCTCATAATGGGAGTCTATGGGAGGCGCGCGCTGCTCCTCTGTACGCGCTGAAGAATGAACATGTTTGTAGCCAATGGTTAGTTGTGGATTGTTGCTTTTATTGCGGTACTCATTGCGGTATTCATGCTGCTACTGAAGGAAACGCTTGTCACGTGACAGTTACAGTGTGTGTAAACCATTATGGGTACTGTAAGTCAGAACCTGTATCTCATTGCTTGTTAAGTGACCCCTCTCATAGTCCCCAGGGGGAAACTAACAAGACCCTCCAAGTGCACAAAGAAAGAAAAAGCAGAACAAATGGCGCTGCATGTGCAGATCAATATAACCAGAGCATTTGTGTTTTGGCAATCACAAGTGCATCCTCACCTGTTGTGGTCATACATGCTCAGGTACGACTCTAATGTGCGCACAATGTGTTAAATCAGGGTCTGCTGCCGTCAACCTCCCGAGGGTCCTTTCTGAGTCCCGGTGTAGGAATCACAATTTTGTAGAAGCACACGTAAGCACCAAAACCCTTTTTGAAAGCCAAGTTCAGATGTCCCAATTCAGAAGAAGATGCTGTCAGGCTCTTTGCAGATTAGTATTCTTTTTTATTGTAAAGATGTGACACGTTCCGGGAGTCTACCACGCCCTTCATCAGACATGATAATTCAATGAAACTGAGTTACAAAACCTACACCCAAACCGGAGACAAGAGGAGGCCCGACTCTGGAAGAAAGTGGCAATGTTTTTGTAGCGCTGGATAACCCCTTTAACTTAATGCCATGGCCATCAGAAGCAAACAGCAACGAAAAGTTTAGGGCAGAGGTTGAGTTCTAGGGGAGAAGAACTTCCTCTATTGCCCTCATTTCCTGTTATGCCTTCCACCCCAGACCCCCCTAACGACATGGGACATACATTTACTTCCCTGCAGCCTGGGCCTTGGCGCAAGAGGGCGTAAATGTACGCCCTGCCGGGGTCCGGGCTATGGAGCTAAGCTCACTTTATAGCAGGTGAGAACCGGCTGCTATCAGCAGCCAGGCCCTCACCCTCAATAGTGGGCTGCCGCGACCGTGTGTCCGCCCGTCATTAACCCCTTAAATGCTGCGATCGCGCTGCAACTGTGGCGTTTAAGTGTAACTGACAGGAGCATCTCCTGTCACTTACCGATCGGGACCCCCGCAGCATGTCTGTGGGGGTCCCGATCGCATGGCCTTACTGCTGGAGGTCTCTTACCTTCCTCTGTGCAGTCAGGTCTTCACTCTTTTGATAGAGTCTGATCTATTGATAGAGTCTAATCTATTGAAATAAAAAAAAATGTTGTTCCCGCACGGTGAATGGCGTGAGCAAAAAGCGGTAAAAAAACGCAGAGATTGCTTTTTTTAAATTACATTTTATGTATAAAAAGATTAATAAAAAGCTATCAATACATCTGATCTAAAAAAAATGTTAGTAATAAATACTAGAGATAATGGCACAAAAAAATTATGCCCCATACGTTATAAGAGTTATAAGAGTCACAATAGGGCCATTTTAAACATATCTATATGCAAAAAAAAAAAGTTTTACTGCTAATAACAATAGTAAAACGTTAGAAAACCTAGTAAACATGCATATCGCTGTGTTCAAAATGACCTATAGAATAAAGAAAAAAGTGACAATTTTACTGTAATGTGAATTACGTAAACATGGAACCCCCCATAATTTGCGGAATCGCATTTTTTGACCCAAATTCACCACATAAATGATATTTGGAGGTTCCATAATTCATTTTATGGCCAATTGAAAGATGCCATTACAAAGTACACCTGTTCCTGAAAAAAACATGACCTCACATGGCCCTGCAGATGGAAAAATAAAAGAGTTATAGCTCTTAGAAGCCGAGGAGGAAAAAACAAAAAACGCAAAAGTGACAATTGGCCTGGGCCATTTCGGGCTCCGTCCTAGAGGGGTTAAGGGACTTTTACTATCAAGCACAACTAGTAAAGAAGTTAGTGGAGATTAGATGGATGGAGTATTTGTCTGCCTTGAATGCTAACACTGTAGATAAATTTTCCAAGGTTTGGGACCCCTGGGATGATAAATATGAGACCTCTACTAAACCCTAATGTTCTTCCCCCTATATGTCTGTTTGTGTCTTTGTTGATTTTCGTTGTAGTGTGATGTATGGTTTGCGCTAGGTTCAGTGTTTAGCTCGCCAAATGACTCAATTTTCATGCCCACCGAAGTATTTCCTAGTTTCCAACAGTGCTTTCCTGATAGTTACCTAAATTTGCCTCTTCTTTCATTTCTCCTACCAATATCTACATGGACGTCTACTGATCTCACAGGAGACTCTTCAGCATCAGCCTTATTGGTCTAAGAGACTACGAGACATTTGGCTGATCCATTGTTTCCTTGAGGAATGTGATTGTTATTCTACTCACTTAATGCGCCTTGTATTACTGTTTTGGCTTTGTTTGATGTCCTATTCTGTTATTTGTGTGAAAAATCAAAAAAATCCTATAAATGAACAGTTATAAAAAAAAATTAAAAAGGGACTTTTACTAATTTGAAATGTTTTTGTAACTTCTCAAACCTTCATCTATAATAAATCACAATTTCCATCGAATGACCTTTTCCAATCCTCAATGTTTTAGAAGTGAGAGCTTTTTTTGCTATTCGTCACATTTCCCCGTCCTTTGCTTCGGGTATCTGGGGTATTCCTTTTTATTTTCCCGTTACTTAACTCATCTTGTAGTTCTTTTGAGTGACTTAAAATGCATCCTCCACTGTGCAATGTATCATTCATGTGCGCATAATGCTCGTTCAGACAGTCTCCGGAGTGCAGGCGGCTCTCTGCGGTGTTTAATAATCATTAACATCTCTGCTGCAAGAGCCGAGGAGCTCATCCCATCTGTATAGCCACTTTTGTTGTCCTGACATATCCTTTACTTTAATATATAGGCAAAAAAAACAGCATGCGGCATCTTGCGCAGAACGGCTGCAAAACAAACAAGCAGAAGGTGCTTATTTGTCACTACAACGCTATATCATTCCCATCATCCTGTGTGATTTGACCCATTCCACCCAATTTAACTTAGATATCTCCCACATTAACCATGCATTGGATTCAAACAGCTTGGTGTATTTCCCTCACAGCTGAAATCTCAGCGCTCTAGGTTCGGGGTATGACTATTTACATATTATGATGAAGAATGCCACATTAGGTCCCAAAGCTCTATTTCCACTCTGTCTGGTACAGTCAGCAAACCTTGAAGTGGAAGATAATACTTGCAGATCGACTTTTCTTGGAAAGTGAGATTCCACTACATGCAGCAATTCCCCAGGCCTTCTCTATAGAAGTGTAAGCTTATCTGAAGGAAGTTACAGCATACTGCAGTCTCTGACTCCCAACTTCTACTGCTCGATAAAAGTCAAAGCCGCTAACAAGACATAAGTTGCGCTCGGTGTTCCGAATTGATCTGTATTTCGATTCTGTTAATGTGAAGTCTTTCACCGGAGTGAGGATAAGGTTTCCATTAAAGATTTACTATTTTGCATAACGGGATTTCACTTATTCAATTAAAGTCAACCAATTCGAGAGAAGTAGTTTTGGTCTTGGAGCGGCAAAGTTGTTGAGATGTTAATGTCTGGAAAAAATGAAAAATCACGTTATGACTCACACCTTGACCTGCTTTGGAAGAACAAGCAATGTGTATCTACAGCGAAACACACCGTCAGATGGCTTCAATACTATTGACAGATACTCTTTGGGGAGGGTGCTGTACTTTGTAAAGTGTTTTAGTAAATAGAGCTAAAGGGATACTTTGTCTTCCATACCGATACCATAGTAAGGAGGTATTTGAGGACTTTTTAAAAAAATTTCTGGAGCAAAATAAATAAAGGCATACTCACCTACCTCGGTCCCCGTGGCTCCCAGATTGATGTAATCTGGTTCGTCACTCATCACCTTTCTTCCTGCTTCCACACAGGAACTGTCCTCTCAGTGATTGGCTAAGTGGGCACTACAACTAGAAACGCCAAAAGGTCAAAAATAGTGTGAACTAATTCAAAACAAAGTAAAAACCTGACCATCCATTGGGGGTGGACACCACCCCAGTGCTCCAACAGTACTACACCATGACACCATGCTTCTGTTTGCATTTTCCTATACAGTGGGTCATCACCGAAGAATGTATACTGTGCACTATGTTGTTTTTTTTCTTTGCACTCCCAATGTATACTTTTAATGTATAGCAAATAGTCAGTACGTAGCCTTATACCAAATTCGTAGTAAGGATATGTCTGTTTCCAGCACATTTGGTCATAAATGATGTCTCCTATGGTGAGCCATAAAGCAAGAGGGTCACGAACCACATGTGGCCCCTAAGTCATTGGTGGAGGGCCACTGATATTCTGATACTTGCTGAACAGTATAAAGTAGTCCATGAAGTTCTGCACTATAGAGCTACAGATATCTAGTGTTTAGCACTGTATTAAAGAGACAACATGCTACCTGATGGAATAATATTATGGAAAAATATTTTTTTTGTCAGACATTGTTGCTTGTTGTAAGTTTAATTGATGATCATGGGCATATTGGTTATTTCCCATGATAAACAATACAGTAATAACACATGGGAACCAATAATTTTAGACCTATAAAATAGCAATACTTATTTAAATCTTTCAGTCCTTCTCATTCATCCACTCTCTCTGCACTCTCTAAGCAAGTTAAAGGAAAAATCTGGAGACAACTAGAAGGTGCCAAACATAACAAAATTCTGTACTTTTCCTGCTCCCCGCTACCCCTCCCTTGCTGCTGCTGCCACAGTCATTGCCCTCTGGGCCAAATGGGGGTCTTTTTGGGGGTCTGTACATGCACTTGCATTCTCAAACTGAGCAGGCAGCTACATGTGCTGATGCTGAACATAGGAGGTGCTGCACATTGGTATTGGAGCTCCAAGAGAGTGGCAGCAGTGGGGAGCAAGGAAGGTGAGTATAGGGTTTGTTCTTAGTTTACCAATCTTCTTGAATCTTTTATCACCCCCTTTAGAATACTTTACCTTTAATACCCATTTTGGTTATGACAGTAGAGTTTCCATAAATTGTCCATTGTATTGTTTTGATCTGTTGTCTACATAGTTAGAATTATCAAGTCAAAGATTCTAAAAAAAAATTTCATTTGAGCTTCGATAAGCAAAAGCTTTATCTATTTATTTATTTAAGGAACTGAACGGAATAAAGTGTATTTTTTGCATTCACATAGCGGGGGCATCTACTTTAATAATAGAACAGGCCTCCAGGGTGGCTTTCCATCATCTCCTGTTGAGTATAGCAGCATATCTGCATTCATATACACATCCTATAGAATTATTCACATTTATGAATGGTAGTCATATCCCAATGATGAACAAAAGTTACATTTAGAAAGATCATTTCTACCCTTAAATACTTTTCCAATGAAAATGTATCTTTTCTGAAAATGAAAATTCAGCTCAGTTATTTTCTACTTTAAAGAAGGTTTGAGAAAGAAAAGGTTGTGCTGGAATAGATAGGAGTATATTCAGATTCTAAGTAAGCAGCTTTTGTAGAAATGCTAAGACTTACTTACAAAGGAATCCATATCCCACGTCGGTAGCTCAGGACACACAATTCTGTTATTTGATCGGCTTTACCGTGTTGTATATGAGTATTTTCCAATTGTATAAGTTTATATTGGCACAATGTTTTATTCATTATATGAAAAAATAAAAACAGATGCAGTTGTATGCCCTCCATCAGGATCAGTTTTCCATTGACTTACATTATTTTTATTAAAAAATAGATTTTTTTTATTTATTTATTTTTTAGCAATAACACAATGTGGCCCTACCCTAACATATTTCATAGAGCTGTACACAAAATATTGCCCGTCTAGAAGAAAAATACTTGTTCTCTAGTGCCACCTTAGGGGATAGTGCATTGGCCCCTTAAAAAGCCTGGAAACATTACTACAAAGGGTAAAGTTCATTATATCTTAAAGAGGTTGTACAGGAAGAAAATGACTTTTCCCCTATGCACAGGATAGGGGAAAAGTAGGAGGTTGCAGGGGGTCCAACCTCTGATCTCCATATCGAGCCCCGGCTTCTGTGTTGGGAATAGAACCGCGGGTCCAGCACACAACCCACGGCTCTATTCATTCCTAGGGAGCCGATGGAAAGAGCCGAGTACAGCGCTCTTTTGACGTACTCGGCTTTTTCAATCATTTCATAGGAATGAATAGTGCCTCAGGTCGCATGCTAGACCCGCGGCTCTAATAATAGCACAGCTGGTGGGCCCCAATACAGAGATCAGAGGTTGGACACCCCCCCCCCCCGCAACCTCCTACTTTTCCCCTATCCACAGAATATGTCATGTTTTCCTGGACAACCTCTTTAAGGGGGCTCAGCACATTATATCTTATTGGAGTAACACAGTACATAATATTTCATTGGAGTGGCACAGTACATTATATCTAATTGGAGTGGCACAGTACATTATATCTTAAAGAGGATGTCTGGAGCAGTAGACGGCTGAATTCTCGGCTCCCTGGCAATTGCTTCCTCTTAGGGTAATATTACACGGAACGATAATCGGCCGAATCAGCCCTATCCGGCTGATTATCGTTCCGTGTAATAAACACAATGATCAGCCGATGATCGGGCCCCCAACAGTCCATGTAATACTACCCTTATGCCACATTTTACCAGTATTCCTTCTGAGATGTGGAGAGGCAAGGGGCCCTATTACACACACAAATATCTCACAGATTTTTGCAGCCAGGAATGGATTTGAAAAGAGGAGAAATCTCAGTCTTTCTTTTATGACCTGTTCTCTGTTTATAGTCTATTCCTGGCTTTGGCTTAAAAAATCTGTTATACTGAATCTTTGCCCCAGCTGCTGAGTAACCTACTGAAGCTACATCTTTGCCTTCTCACAAAACATCAGCAAGGGTGTCAGGGACAGATGGCAACCCCTTGCTAAAGCTTGGCAGAAACTTACCTCTGACTTTCTCCTGGGCTTACACCCAAAGGTTATCCAAAGAACCATAAATTAAGATTGGCCTCCCCAGCCGAGGTTGGAAGCAGGTACAGAACCTGGTGGCCACCCCCCTTAGACGTCTAGATCGAAGTTCCCTATAACGCACTTCAACCTGGTTAGATACCAAAGACAATGAACATACACTAACATAAAAAAAAGTTATGCATTGACAAAAAAAGTTACCTCCAACAGGTGGCACTCACACTGGGCCTGATTCGGGGGTCGGCCTGTCTCCCTGTGCCAGTATTTAGAAGAAAAGCGACTTATATCAATGTGGCGGGCCGGGCAGTCAAACTGGCGTGGCCTAGAGGATCAGTGCCCTAGGCCTGCAGCTCCTCTCTCTCCCTGCCCCCCTTCACTTTCAGAACACCCCTGGGCTGGATGGAAGTGGGGAGAGAGGTGCCGCAGGCCTAGGGCACTGATGGTCTTGTTTGACTGCCAGCCCAACCGCACTGCATTGATAAAAGTCGTTTTTCTTCTAAAAACTGGCAGTGGAAGACAGGCCGATAAGGTGACGGTACAGAGTCTCTTTAAATTGTTATTCATTCTATCACAATTATTATTTTTAGTGTTTACCATATCTGGATAGCATACAACAGACAGTGAAAAAAAAAACAATACAATTTAAATGAGGCAGAAGAAAAAAAAAATTAAAATAAAAAAACTTTGTTCCTGTCGCCATGGCAACAACAGTTATAACAGTCACGGCAAAGTATTGTTCTGCATTAAAATTTATAGGAATGTTTAACATCTTAAATTTGTACAATTAGTTTTATATCCTAATCCTCCAAAATAGAAACAGACAAATTATAGAACATTATATCCTCTATGTACAAATTAGTCTCTGACAACTGCTAATAAAGTGCACTCATCTCATTCTGCATTGATTTACATAACCTTGCTCTACACAAGGGGGGGGGGACGTTACAATGTCTTTTGGACCCCTGTATTCTAGTTTTGCGTCATGTGAGTCAAGGCCATACAGGGAAGAGGCCAAAGCCCACGGGCTGCACATCTAATTATAAGAGCGCTCAGATGGAATCCAAGGACTCCACAAGTACAAGATTATACAAGGGGGATTCATCAGACACTGAATTAGTGAAAATGAATATGTTAGGACATATATATATAGTTTAATGAACCTATGGAATCCAAATGCCAAACATTTACATAAACGGGTTCTCTCATTAGAGACAATCTCTTTCAGTTTGGAGACACCACATTAGTCAAATGATAACTATAGGTCTTCTCTCCGGGGGAAGAAGTCCACATGGCCTAATATGATATATGGATAGTGGTTGCAGCGGCACAGTCTGAATAAGTTTATTAGTGGGTGCTTGGCTCACCAACCGGCCCAAGGCTGGTAATTCAATCCAAGAAAAAATGCAGGAGACAGCACGTCCAAAGGGAAAATATCACACCAATATCACACCAAAATATCACACCAGTGCATGACGTTTTGGCTACAAACACACTGTTGAAAAAGACTGTAGCCGAAACGCTGCGCACTGGTGCCATATTAAAAGTGGAGATTTTCACTTTGGTCGTGCTGTCTCCTGCATTTTTTCTTAAAGGGGTTATCCAGCGCTACAAAAACATGGCCACTTTCCCCCTACTGTTGTCTCCGGTTTGGGTGGTGTTTTGAAACTCAGTTCCATTGAAGTAAATGGAGCTTAATTGCAAACTGCACCTGAACTGGAGACAACAGTAGGGGGAAAAGGGGCCATGTTTTTGTAGCGCTGGATAACCCCTTTAAAGTTAACACACACACACCTCTCAGGCTTTTGCAGTCAGTCTAAGCCACACACTTGTTATGGTACGTTTACACAGAACAGTTATCGTTTAAATTGAGCGATATTCGGCTCGTGTAAACAGTGAATGATCAAGCAAAGAGCGAGAAATCGTTCATTGTGATCTTTCAACATGTTCTCAAATCCTCGTTGGTCGTTCGCTAAAAATTTGCAGATCGCTTCGTGTAAACAGTCTTTCGCATATTCCCCCTATATGTGAGATGGGTCCGTGTAAATTACTGAGAACGTTTCAGGTCACAGAGTTTATTCTGAAGACCTCCACTCTACACAATAAAGAGAAAGGTTAACTGAGTTAAAGTAACCTTACTTAGGCAGTTGATGTGCTAAGAATTCTGTACTGGTTTCCTCTCACCCATTTTATATGCCATGCTTAATTGAGCACTTGTCTCCTGTCTGCTACCTGTTGAGAGTTGACTTGTCAGGCTGTCCAATCACTGCAAAGGTTACCTCCCAACAATGACTTTTCTCTGCTCAGCCTATCAGGGCCTAGTCTTGCTGTCTCCCCAGGCTCCTCTCAACCAATAGCAAACAACCCCAAAGTCTATAAGCCTGGAATGGACTATACACAGAGAACAGGTTATAAATGAAAGACTGAGATTTCTCCTCTTTTCAAATCCATTCCTGGCTTTGGCTTAAAAAAATCTGTCATATAGTCTATTGGTGTAATAGGGCCCAAAGACATGTCTATGCTAACAGGATTACCCAAGTTTTCCTAGTCCTGCATTCCAGAGTTAGCTTCAGTCACCAGACAGGGGGTTGGAGAAGAGCTTATTTGCCGACATACCCCGCTGCAACCCAACAGGGCCTAAGCCTGATACCAATGGCTGTCTTTCCAAGTACTGAGTCTGTACTACTTCTTATGCCACACTGTGTCCTCACCAAGCATTAGATGGAGTTTCATAGCTGTGAGTATTAGTTATATCATCCTCTCCAGCAGCCACAGTCCGCACAGCTCTGGGAGTCGGGTCGTGACATCACCATTTTATCCAGGAAGGGACATTACCATGTTATGCAGGAAGTGACTTCACCATTTTATCCAGGAAGTGACATCACCATGTTATCCAGGAAGTGACATCACCATGTTATCCAGGAAGTGACATCACCATGTTATCCAGGAAGTGAAGTCCTGATGCAGTAGTAAGTGCAGGGAAAAAAGCACTTTATAAGCATTTCCTGTAATAAGTGTAGATTGGTGATTTGTATAAGTTTTAGGGAGCAATACAATACTTTAAGAAAACATTTTGCTGGACTTTGCCTTTAACACAACTGCTACTCCCATAATTACAAACATATCACACCCTGATATGAGTTGTACTTCTGCTCTTCTTTGGGATACACTCATTTACATATAAATATTATTCAGTTGCGCATTCTCTCGTGTTCTCTAACTACTACACTACAGCTGTTGTGGCAATATAAGAATTATATCTCTGCTAGATAAAAATAAAATGTCCACTCATCACTGTAAGAAAATGGAAACTTTGCTCTCAATTTGTCTCTGGTGGTAATAGTAACACCTTAATAGGTGTGTGTTGGTACCTGGGGAGAGCTAACTTACGCTCCGAGCCCTGTGACTAGTGCGGGCCGCAACAACTAGCTCCTGCAGCCCCTGGGTCACCACACTGTCACTCACAGCTGAGAGGAGGGGCTTGGGGGAACACTCAATATAGAGAGCTTAGGGCACCTAACAAGAAGACCACACCTTCTGGGCACTGGTTGGAACATCAGCCAATGTTTTTCTCAGTCATACCGGTTGCACGACTAAAACAAAAGGTGTCATTGCACCTCTGTATAGAGCTGTCAGCAGTTTTGAGGGCTTGAAACTGCTGCTGGATTCGCTTTAACTTATTAGCTATATCTAGAACAAAGAGTGGCAGCATTCACAGGAATATTACCGAGCTCCATTTATCCAATGTTCTGTCTATTAAAATTCTGTCCATTAAAATTGACACGTCCTGTAATATGTATTGTTATATTCCAGCTGCTGTGTTCCATATGTCCACGGCGTTCCTTAGAGAGTCAATATATTGTTAAATTAGGAGAGGAGCTTAAAGAGCATACAAACAAGCAGCATCTGACTACCTCTAGAAGCTTACATGTTGGTGCTTAGACACTGCCAGGAATATTATGGGATATCCACCTCCGAGACTTGACAAGATCTCCTCTGTAATATTGGCTGTCAGATAAATATTTAATGCCTGGAGAAATATTACATTCCATTGCTGGGGAAGGGTCTGCCGCAGATGGTGAGAGGTGGTCCATTCATAGAGGTATATTAAGTACGTCACCCTTCCATTCGTAGCATGTACTCTTAACTTATTATGATTTACAGTGCAATTTTTCACCCTTGTCACCGAGCTGATCAACCACGACAAAATCTTTAAATGAGTTCTTTGCCTTTAGCCACAAACTGGTCGTATAAAATGGGTTAATATTTCCTCAATGTCGTCTATTTTGTGCAATAATAGAACATATTACTCAATGATTCCTCTTCTTATGGCTCTGTCTATAATTCTCCAAACAGCAGACAGTTTTACAACTTGCATATCTATATACTCATGTGAAAGGGCCATGATTGGTGAGATGGCAGCACATGCGGCATTCACTCCCTGTCTGTTTTCATCTGAAGTCTGATTCATAACAAAGCAGCATGCTGTAATTACATCTCAATGTCACTATAATAATTTAAATGTGTCTGCGTATATGACAGAGAGATGGTGATGTAGGCTGGAGGGGCTGGTCAGAGAGACCACTCCCTGGATATCACTGATAGCCCAGACCCGCCGCTCATGACACAGGCGCAGCCCCTGCACCTGTGTCATCCTGGATCGTTAATCAACGTTGCTGCAGCATCAGGCATAGGCTGCAGCAACGTTAATTAACTGTGGAGTGGCGGGAGGAGGTAAAACAACGGACATTCTTATTTTTAAAAAAATGCACCGTGTGGAATGCTATGGGGAACAGCGGCTGCTGTGCGCACAATGTATTGCACAACGGCTGCTGTTCCCCTAGGGGCGCGGAAATAATTGACTTCTGGATGGCAGACTGTGAACAATGGCCCTTGTTCACAGTTTGTTCATACAGTATACGGCCATACGTACATTGCACTGATTTTAATGGCAATTTGGATCGCAGGCACACCTAAATGTGCCCACAATCCAAATGAAAGAAAATGAAGTATCAGCTGGGCGAATATGTAAGACAGCGGCCGTTGTGTGACACGGCCAACAATGGCCGCATCAAACAACGGCTGTTGTTTATACAGTGTGTGAACTTAGCCTTAATGTTAGATCGACAGAGATCCTACTCCCAGCCTGAAAATCTAATTTTCTGCAAAGTGTGTGTGTGTGTGGGGGGGGGGGGGGGAATCCCTTTAAATGTGCCATATGCCTCAAAACGTGGGTCTAACATTTCAGGGACTGTACCTATAGCTTTGAAACATAATTTGGGGCCATTTGGGAGATGTAATGTTAACATCAGCCGTATATTCATAGCGACAAAACCGTCCTAAAATTACATATTGACACATTCGACAGTAAAATGGGGAAAGACTCTAAATTTAGAACCTGCAGCAAGTTTTTTTGGCAAGAAAATGATTTGGGCTGCGGAGAAAAATTTAAGTGCATAATCGCTCCGACTGTTCCCATCTAGTTAGTCAAATGATTTACAAAAAAATGTACGAAGTTGTAAAGCTGAACATTAAATCACACAAGAACTGCTTTAATGGCGAATGGATTGTATCATAAAGCTTTTCATAAAAGGCAGAAAATATTCAAGGCATTCTGTGGCGGTTGTAAGACAAGAGACAGAGTAGGTGGAACAGAAGCCAGGGTTATGTGAAGGGTAAGGAATGAAATAAAATATAATACATACACAGAAAAGATAATGGTCGGGAAGCATAGGGCTGATGGAATTATTTCTGCACTATTATTCATACATGGTGGTGAGTGCTGAATATATTATTTCTCATATTACATCAAGTTGTAGATTAAATGTAGCATGGGACCCGACAAAGCCTGAACAGAGGAGAAGCTACTGTGGGGAAAGAGAATCAGGAGAGAGAGGGAACATCTAAAGCTCCTCCCTCTTCTCTGATTGGTGGAGCAGCAGCCTATCTCTTCTTATCTTCACCACTAAACAAACCCCTGAGGAAGAAGAGAGACTCATTCACTCACTAGGCTGCTCCAGTGAAGTTCCGTACATTGCCATAATGGCCGACATCCTAATATAGTGAATGTCTTTGTTGAAATAAGATCAGTGACGGTTTGCTGGGTTGACACTAGGCCACTTAGAGGTGGTGCCTAGTTGTAATGGTGTTGGTCTATTGAACATAAATGTGAGTGGGGAGGCTGGTTGAATTGGCACCAGACCATACAACACAATCTGAGGGTAGGGAGTACAGGGAAAGGAGGGCAAGCTGCATAACTTGGTGACAGTAATTTTTTTAAAACTAGGGGGCGCTCTCTAAACAAATGATGTTTCATTCCTTTTACTGTATTTCTTATGTAGTGTTCATTTTTCCCTTTAGACTACATTGGAGCCATTAAAATACATTAATATGCAAAAGAAGAGCCTACGAAGCCTCATTGAGGGTACGTTCACATTTACCGGATCCGCAGCTTATTTTCTGCTGCGGATCCGCAGCAGATCCGCAGCAGGTTTCATTTAAATAACTGAACACGGCATCAAATCTGCACCATCAAATCTGCTGCGGATCTGCCGCGGATCCTGTAGGTGTGAACGCACCATGAAGAGTCTCGAAACACAGGACTAGCCAGATATCCCACATCCACATGTGGTATACATCCACATACAGCTGTTTCAGGGTGTTGCCCCTCATCAGTGTGGAGCAGGGTTCTGGCTAGGTGGGAGCAATGCCTAGTAGAGTCATAAGAGACACAGATCACTGATCTCAGGGAGACCAGACAAACGATAACACTGCCGGCTGCTAGTGAAAGCGCTCAATGCAGTGAAATCCTAGGTGCATTGCCCCTTGGGAAACATGAATATGCAACAGAAAAAATAAAATACGTTGGGACTCATGTTGGACCCAGGGAAAAGCATATTGGCACATATTGTGAAATCCTTGCTTTGGGTTCCTTTCCTGCACCACAGCAGTCATTCATGGTGTTTATGAGCATCCAGATGGGTAACAGCGAAAAGAGTGTAGGAATGTTAGGTATATCTGTGCACAGGGCACTGCTGTATATTATCTATATGTATATTTAGAGGGTGAATAAGGAGTTTGCATGTGTTTTCTGAAGGTATCTACGTGACTGCATGTACACGGAGGAGGCAGCACTCTCACTTCTATCATGTGACATGTTACTGACAGGCTCTACGAGCAGAGTCATGCCTGATGGCAGAAGCTTTATGGTGGTGACATTTGACATTATAGCATTTTGGAGGAGTACAGATCCGGTTGTCTGGCTGTCACAGAAAAATATCTACGGCTAATAGAGGCCGAGCCATCTGTCTGACAACCTCTCCTCCAGGAATCCTGCTTACAAGGTGATTTATATAAAGGTGAATTCTAAATCATATATTTGCAAGAACAAAATGTTCTTTCATTTTATTCTCCCTTTTAATGATAGAACTGAAGAGAATAAGTAAAATTTCCAATTCCAGCCCAACCGGTATTTCAATATAGTCTACATAATTCAGTCTGCCCTTCACCATAAGTGCTGCGCTGATGCTGGGTCACAACGTATCCAGTCTCTTAAAGTCGCAGTGTGATATGGTCCTTAAAATTATAGTAAAGAACATAAAAAATCCTTTTTCCCATCATCCTATGTAAGATGATCTGTTCATATTATTTGTGCAATAGCTCCATTATACAGAAGACAATGGGGGAGATTTATCATACATGGTATAAAGTGAAACCGGCTCAGTTGCCCCTAGAAACCAATCAGATTGCACCTTTCATTCCTCACAGACTCTTTGGAAAATGAAAGGTGGAATCTGATTGGTTGCTAGGGGCAACTGAGCCAGTTTCACTTTACACCATGTTTGATAAATCTCCCCCAATGTGTCACCTTTACTTCCATTGAAGTATAGTTCCCCTATGTTCCCACCCTCCAGCTGCTGATTGACAGTTAACTGCCTATACACAGCATGGATAGATATCTGCCAATCATCAGCTGGTGGGCAGAGTTTTCTGCTTCTCATGAATATTGAGGACTACTGGGCTCATGCACATAATGGAGGTGACTACTTATTGTCCATGTTATTCAGGAACATATCTCTGAATCAGCTGCACAGAACAATGTAAGTGATACATCCTTCTGTTCAGCTTCTCTGTCACTAGTTTATGCTACCCTGAGATAGGAGAGCATAAACCTACAGACAGTATCTTTTTGAAGTTACCCTGTACTGTTCCTTTAACAAGTTTGCTGACCAGGTCTGCCCCAGCGTGTTGGTTTAGAATGCTACTAGCCGACGTTTCCCCTTGATACTGCTCGATCTTCAGTATTACAAAGGGAAAACATTGGAAATCATATTCAAGGGAAAACTACTTTGTCTGAACTTGTTCTTCAAGATATCCTGTATGTTCCTTTAACAAGTAAAAGTTGTTATGGGTACAAACACACACGAGGGATCCACAGCGTCTTGTGTCGTACCCTGTAATGTCTATGGGCAGATGTACTCGCAGCGGGATTGACATCCTGTGGCGAATATTTTGGGAGACCGCCCCATTAAGGCCCCCCCCCCGCCAGCCGCAGCATATACAGTACATTACCTGCTCCGGGATCTTGCTTCGGGGGTTACCGGGTGGACGTCCGGCTTAGCCAATCAGTGTGCTGCGGCAGGGCAGCAAGCCAGATCGAGGAGCAGGTAATGTATATACTCCGACTGGCAGGGGGGGGGGGGGTAACGGGGCATTCTCCCGTCATACACGCAGCGGGATGTCAATCCCGCTGCGAGTATGTCTGCCCATAGACATTACAGGGATCCGCAGCGGATCCGTCGCGTGTGTTTGTACCCTGAGTGTTTAAGTGATCTGGACTCTGTGGTTACTCAACTGCCCCTATAGACCGTATGGAAAACCAGGGACTACACCTTCACCTTTAACCGGCGAGATTCTGTACCTGGTGCCTGAACCAGTACAAATGCCTATATGCCACATTAGAAGACGCCAATCTTATTAATGGCACATGGTAGGTGGGCCCAGGAACAAAGTTATACACGGATCAATGATCCTCCTTATCATTACAAGTGACTGTTATAATTAAGCAGTAAAATGAAGATAAGATAAGGTCAGAGACAAAGACTCAATCAGCAGAGCAAGGTAGTAATGTAATGTTCCTGTCAATGAGATGCAAGGAATCCCTGATCTGAAACACAAGCTAATATACATATATGATCTCTCATTAGACGGCCTTTCACTGAGCCGAATTATACCAGGAAAAGTAAATGTGTATTTATATGAGAACACTTTATAATCTCATGAGTCCATTATAGACAGTGTGGAGGAGAGGGTATGTAATAAGATGTGCAATATATTATTACGGTCTCTATGTTCCTTTGCAGCACGCTGACATCTAAGTGACAATTTACTGTTAAAGAACATCAGTGAGATGAGCGAATGCATTCTAATGGTATAGCCATATACTAGTATATAACCATAATTGATGAGAAGAGCTACAGTGTGCCACCTGCTGTTAGAAAATGGCATAGCAGCCTACTTTTTCCAGAGACCATTCACAAAGAATAAGTTGCAAATCATTTAAGATACCCATGCAAAACTATGCCAATCGTATGGATAATGGCAGGACTAAGTATATCCCATGGGGGCTGACTCTCTCCAACATCATAAGGATTATGCACATTAAATGTGGCGCTATTTATATGGTTTAATGTTTTGCGTGGAACCATTAAAAGGGTTGTCCAGTGAAAATCGTTTTCTTTCAAATCAACTGGTGACAGAAAGTTATGTAGATTTGTGATTTACTTCTACTAAAAATCTCAGCTGCTGTATGTCCTGCAGGAAGTGGTGTTTTATTTTCAGTTTGAGACAGTGCTCTCTGCTGACATCTCTGGCGGAGACAGAGATGTCAATTTTTTGGGCGGATGGCGGAATCCGTCTGAGCCTAGAATGAAGCCTATAGGACGGCCAGATGTTTATGTGGGAGTGCTTGCGGAATCCACGGCAAGTTATCCGCATGATAACCGTAGTGTGCAAAGACCCTAACTTTCTGACAACAGTTGATTTGAAAGAAAAGAAAATGTTGGAGACCCCTTTTAACTGGTTACAAATTTAAAGGAGTTATCCAGGCTTTGAAAAACATGTCCGCTTTCTCACAGAAACAGCACCACTCTTGTCCTCAGTTTGCATGTGGTTTTGCAGCTCAGTTCCATTGAAATAAATGGATCTGAATTGTAATACAACCTGAGGACAGGGGTGGCGCTGTTTTTCAAGAAAGTAGCCGTGTTTTTCTAATCCTGGATAACCTTTTGATCCTATGGACCTAGCAGAATCCAAATCCAGGATCCGGCTCATAATATGGTTACCAGGATATGATTTTTTAACTAAAGACCTCAGGTCACCAACTTGCTGACCCTCACATGCCGCCATGTTTGGAAGTCTTCCCGATTTCGAATGGTTGGATATGAACAGATGTGCGGATTACTCACTGCGCCCAATATAGCGCCATTTCTCAAGAAACCACATTCACAAACAAATAGATTTCGACATGTTTTCCCTCTTATCCAGAGAAAACACCACAACTGAAGAGGACTGGAACTAGCACTTACTGCTGCCTCCTGCCTTAGTGGTGACATGGTGGGATAACCAAAACCACACAGCGGAAATAGTTTGGGAGGAAGCGGCAGGAATTGTCACAGGCATCTAAAATAAATAGGAAAACAAGTGATGGGATTTAACTGAAGAGGAGTATTGACTCCATGAGATAATGAGACGTGTGGTTTACGGCTTACGTTACTAGATAAATAGCATTCGGCTATGGAATTCATTATGTGTAGCCTGACACGTCCACATAAAGCAGTGATGGGGACCTGCGGCCCTCCAGCTGTAGCAAAACTACAATTCCCATCATGCCTGGACAGCCAAAGCTCTAGCATTGACTGTCCAGACATGATGGGAATTGTAGTATTACAACAGCTGGAGGGTCAAAGGTTCCCGATCTCTGACCTAAAGGAATTTCCATGATTTCTATTATCTAAGGAAATAATCTTGTACCGTGGAATATCTCCTATTGGTAAATTGCTTTTCAGTCTTGTTTGATGTTTTACAACTTTGAGTATTTTTTTATGAACCTCAATTACCAGAAGGTAAAAAAAATATAGATTTTTTTTTTCTTTTTAAAATTTACAAAAAAAAAAAATTAAAAATCACAGATCATTTTACAAATCATTTTACTTACTACTCACCTTAAAGGGGTACTCTGGAGAGTAAAGGGTTTCTTTTGGTTATTACATTGATTACATTACATTAATTTTAAAGAGAAAAAAAAAAGGCGCTGGAGTACCCCTTTAATTAGTTACTAATTTAAAGGGGTTATCCAGGCTTAGAAAAACATGGCCACTTTCTTACAGAAATAGCATCACTCTTTAGTCCTCAGTTTGGATGCCGTTTTGCAGCAGAAATGAAAAAAAAAAAAAAAAAAAAAAACATTTTTCTTTTTAACATTTTGCAAATTTAACAAAGGACAAAAGAAATCACAGATAAAATAATTTCACTTACTACTAACCTGTTTTTGTTATTACATTGAGTTAATAAAGTTATATTGCCTTGTCATATAACTTCATTAAAAAAAAATTATTTATTTATCAACTTTGATTCATTGGCAGCAATAATGGGTGGCATGGGCCTCTCTGCTGCCACCAATGTTCATGTGAGGTACTGCAAGGCTATCTAAGCCCTACAGTTCTAGATACCCTGTTGTGATCCAGAGCTACCACACAGTGTTAGTGTTACAGAGCTGGGTCCCTGTATTGTATAGAATATATAATCGGGGAGGGGAACCTGTCACTATCGTTGTGGCTCATTTTTAACAATGATTCTGTCTATTGTAATAAGGGAGTCTGCCCCTGTTTTATGGCGTTGTGCCCTGTGTGAGTTTTCCAGATTTATACTTACCTGGGCTATGCTGCGGATGAGCGCTCTCTCTGTTATTCTTTAAGTCATACAGGAAGAGTAGAATTCTTAGGCTATGTTCAGACGCTGTATGAGACCGGCCGGGTCACGTAACGGGCGGTCTTAGAAAAGATCATTCCGACTGGTACTGCAGTACCGGCCGGATGATCTTTAGCACCACTGAGTTCTGATCCGGGTCACATCTGTGCCCGCCCGCATCAGAACTCCCCACTGCACACAAAGGAGCAAGCGTCAGGGGCCGCTCACTCCATAATGTGCACTGACAGGGTTTTCTGCGGCCGCTATTCATTGAATAGCAGCCGCAGAAAAGTGACATTTTAGTTTCTCACGGCGCCGTTAGGAATCCTGGCCAGAGTGTATACCATGTGTACATTCTGGCTGGGATTCCCTCAGTCTACAGCACAACATAAGTTCCGCGGAGCTTACGTTGTGTGAACATAGCCCAGTTGGTATCGATACAATAATAATGAGATTCATATAACAGTGTAAAAAATACCAAACACCCGTCTTCATCAATTTCTTGTATGTGTCAGGGAAAACTGATATTCTTTATCACAAAAATGACTCCATTAAGAGAACATGGTGAAACCACTAAGTGAAATTGTTCTTCTTACCACCTAAGCTGTGATCTGCCCCGTTTCCCATGTGTAATGAGGATCCTGTAAACTAAGATGGTTCTTATTTCAAAATAGCTAATAGTTTTTCCCTTTAACCTTCCCAAACCTCTCACATTACAGAACAGAGTTAGATAAATTCCTATCTAGCAACAAAAATAATTAATTTATCAGAGCAACCCACCTTGTAATGTTCTATGGTCCAGTACCCACTGCAGCAATAGAGAGAGGGTCAGCATTAACCCCTTAAGGACAGAGCCTGAAATGGCCTTAATGACAGAGACAAATTTTATGAATATGACCAGTGTCACTTTAGTCATTAATACCTTCGGGATGCTTTTACCTATCCGGCTGATTCTGAGATTGTTTTCTCGTGACATATTGTACTTTACATTTCTGGTAAATTGGAGTCGATACTCATAACAAATCTTTATGAAAAAAACCCAAATAATGTGAAAAAATGTGAAAAAATGCATTTTTCCAACTTTGAAACTTTTTTGCGTATACAGAAAGTGGTTATACCACATAAATTATATATTAAATAGCATTAGCAACATGTCTATTTTATGTTGGCGGCATTTATTAAACTATTTTTCATTTTTTTTACACAATAGGGAGCTTAAAACATTAGCAGCAAATTTCCAAATTTTCAGTAAAATTTCAAAATCAGATATTTTTAGGGACCTGTTCAGGTTTAAAGTGTATTTGAGGGTCCTGTATGTTAGAAAGCCCCACAAAGCACCCCATTTCAGAAACTGCACCCCCCAAACTCTGCAAAAGCACATCCAGAAAGTGTTTTAACCCTTTAGGGGAGTCACAGAAATAAAAGCTAAGTGTGTAAGGAATTTGAAAATTTTAATTTTCTGTGCAGAGATTTTATTGTAATCCAATATTTTTCATAATTATAAACCTATTACCAGAGAAATGCACCCCAATAATTATTGCCCCGTTTCTGCAGTTTATAGAAATACCCCATATGTGGCCCTATTGCGCTATTTGACGCAACCACAAGCCTCAGATATAAGGGAGCGCCTAGTGAATTTCAACGCCTCCGTTATATTTGGTCATTTTTGACTGTACCACTTCAGGTTGGCAGAGGCTCTGGGGTGTCAAAACCTAAAAAACACCCCTAAAGGGACACCATTTAGAAAACTACACCCCTCAAGGAATGTAACAAGGGGTGCGGTGAGCATCTGGACCCCACAGGTGCTTCACAGATTTTCCAAACAATATGGCGTGAAAAAAGAAAAATTTATTTTTTACACTAAAACGTTGTTCTAGCCTTCAATTTTTCATTTTCTTAAAGGGATAAGAGGCAAAAAAAGACAAAAAATGTGTAGCGCAGTTTCTCCCGAGTACAGAAATACCCCACATGTGGCGATAAAGTGCCAAGGGGGCGCAGGACGAGCCTCCAAAGGGAAGGAGCGCCAATTGGCTTTTGGAAGCTGAATTTCACTGAAAAGGATTTCAAGGGCCATGTCGCATTTACAGAGCCCTCGTGCTGCCAAGACACTGGAAACCCCCCACAAGTGATTCCATTCTGGAAACTACACCCCTCAAGGAATCTAACAAGGGGGGCAGTGAGCATATGGACCCCACTGGTGACGGGCACAAATGTGGAACAATGTGACGTGAAAGGGAAAAATTTCATTTTTTCACTTTCATGGCACAAATGTGCCCGTCATCAAGGGGTCCATATCCTCTTTTCCCCCCCTGTTAGATTCCTTGAGGGGTGCAGTTTCCAGAATGGGGTCACTTGTGGGGGGTTTCCAGTGTTTTGGCAGCACGAGGGCTCTGTAAATGCGACATGGCGTTCATCATCCATTCTAGCCAAATCCAACCTCCAAAATCCAAATGGCGCTCCTTCCCTTCGGAGGCTTGCCCTGCGCCCACATGGCGCTTTATGTCCACATGTGGGGTATTTACGGACTCGGGGGAAATTGCTCTACACATATTGCGTGTTTTTTTCTCTTTTAACCCCTTGTGAAAATGATAAATTCAAGGCTAAACCAACATTATAGTGTAAAAAATGTAATATTTCATTTTCACGCCACATTGTTCCACATTTGTGTCCGTCACCAGTGGGGCCATATGCTCACTACACCCCTTGTTACATTCCTTGAGGGGTGCAGTTTCCATAATGGGGTCACTTGTGGGGGGTTTCAACTGTCTTGGCAACACAGAGGCCTTTTGAATGCAACATGGCCCCACAAAATCCATTCCATCCAAATCCAGCCTTCAAAAACGAAATGGTGCTCCTTCCCTTCGGAGGCTTACCCTGCACCCGCATGGCGCTTTATGTCCACATGTGGGGTATTTACGGACTCGGGGGAAATTGCGCTACACATTTAGTTTTTTTTCTCCTCTTTTAACCCCTTGTGAAAATGATATATTCAAGGCTAAACCAACATTATAGTGTAAAAAATGTAATATTTCATTTTCACGCCACATTGTTCCACATTTGTGTCCGTCACCAGTGGGGTCCATATGCTCACTACACCCCTTGTTACATTCCTTGAGGGGTGCAGTTTCCATAATGGGGTCACTTGTGGGGGGTTTCAACTGTCTTGGCAACACAGGGGCCTTTTGAATGCAACATGGCCCCTCGAAATCCATTCCATCCAAATCCAGCCTTCAAAAACCAAATGGCGCTTCTTCCCTTCGGAGGCTTACCCTGCACCCGCACGGCGCTTTATGTCCACATGTGGGGTATTTCCGTACTCAGGGGAAATGGCGCTACACATTAAATGTTTTTTTTTATCTTTTAACCCCTTGTGAAAATGAAAAAACATGACAAGATTAATAATTTAGAGTAAAAATTTTACAAAAATTACAATAAATGTTGGTCTAGCCTTGATTTTTTTCCATTTCCACAAGGGGTTAAAAAAGAAAATGAACACAAAACGTGTAGGGTAGTGTCCCCTGAGTACGAAAATACCCCACATGTGGGCATAATGTGCCATATGGGCACAGGGCAAGTCACCAAAGGGACAGAGCGCCATTTAGAGGCTGGAATGGAGGATGGAGGCCATGTCGCAATTACAAAGCTCCTGTGCTGCCAGGACAGTAGAAACCCCCGACAAGTGACCCCATTCTGGAAACTACACCCCATAAGGAATCTAACAAGGGGTGCAGTGAGCATATGGACCCCACTGGTGACGGGCACTTACGTAGAACATGTGCCGAGAAAATAAAAAATACAATTTTTTTCATTTTCACGTCCCAAATGTGGCCGTCACCAGGGGGCCATATACCCGCTGCCCCCCTTGTTAGATTCCTTATGGGGTGTAGTTTCCAGAATGGGGTCACTTGTGGGGGGTTTCTACTGTCCTGGCAGCACAGAGGCTTTGTAATTGCATCATGGCATCCTCTAATGGGAATGGCGGCCATACCTATTTAGCTGGGGAAAAGGGACAATTATTAATTTATTTGGGGGTATTAGGCCAATTATTAGTTTATAAGGTTGGAAATGACAGGTGTCCATCAAATTCAACCTGTGTTGATCCAGAGGAAGGCAAAAACCCCTCGTGAGGCAGACGACAGTAGCCTCATCACAGGGGAAAAATTCCTTCCCGACTCCATAATGGCGATCAGAATAATCCCCGGACCAACGTGACCCCTGAAATAGGAATAAGGGACAGAATTTAGATAATGTAGAACCCCAATGACGTGTGGTGCGCCTTGGAGCGATGCAGTATGCAGAGGCCGGGGGGATCAGGACAGGTGTCACACTGGAAAATGGCGTCCTTCCTGATCCCCCTGTTACCCCACACTCTGCACTTCTTCTGGGGTCTCCCGTTCTCCTGTGTGGGGGACGTCACCTGGAAAATGTTGCCCTGGTGCGATATGGGGTCCTTCATATCCAGAAGCGCTGGGTCCGCTCCATGGCTGCTAAATATTAGGGCGCTATTACTGCTTCTGATATGTTCGGATCGTGCCGCAAGCTACAGGGCAGCGAGGGACCGGAAGAGGGGGCGCTGGTATAAAAGTTATCCCCGTACAGGTGGTGACCTTTATCCAGCAGTGGGAAGATCAGTTCCCGGACGACCTTCCCACTAACTCCAAGGATGGGGGGGGGGGGGGGAGGGGGCTGGATTCGGGTGTCCCTTCCTACATACACTCTAAGGGTACATGCACACTGCGGAATCGCGACAGATAACCCTTCTTGCATTCCGCAGTTGGCACCCACCGGCGGACTGATGCAGGCGCACATCTCCACACGTGTCATAGACTCCATTCTATGCACGGGCGGATTCCGCTCTCCGTCCAACGTGTTCATTCTTTGGATGGACGACGGATTCCGCCCGTGCATAGAATGGAGTCTATGACACGGGTAGAGACATGCGCCCGCATCAGTCCTCCGGTGGGTGCCAGCTGCGGAATGCACAAAGGGTTATCCTTCGCCATTCCGCAGTGTGCACGTACCCGAAATCTGTAAGTGTACCCTGAGGTACTCTCACACAGTTTGTAGAATTTCACGCCATACCGTCATCTCTTATTGGGACGGTACTGGCGGAAAAGACGTGTCTGGGGGGCAGCGTACGCTACGCTACTCCCAGACACGTCACTGGATGATGAGGATGAATGGAGGAAAGAAGGATCCCCCCATTCATCCTCACTGGCTGTTTCGGTGTCGGAGGCAATAATAACGTATCCCTCTGACGCCGAAAACACCCTGGGGGCCATCTTTATACGGGGATTGGTATATGGGGTATGTAGTGGTGTAGTGTCAAACTTTATTCAATGTAGTGTGGTGTAATGTAGTGTTTTTTACGTGTTTTTTTACAGTAAGTATAAAAAAAAAAACCTACGCCAACAAAGGAGTTGCTGATAAATGCCGCACTTATGTGCGGCACTTATAAGCAGACCGTGGCAGTAGGATATAGAAAAAAAACACCCTACGCCAAAAAGGAGGAGTTGCTGATTAGCAGCGCACTTTCGTGCGATGCTGATCAACACTCAGCGGCGATAGGGTGCGGAAAATAGAAAAAAAAAAAATTTGGAAAAAAAAAAAAACCTTTTTCTACATTCTGAATATCCCTATAGTGGCTGATACGTGTATTACACATATCAGCCGCTAGGGGGCAGCAGAGCGCAAAATCCGGAAAATGACGAGGCTGGAGCCGAAAATAGCCGAAAGAAGACGACGGGGACCGCCGGAAAGACCCGAAGACCGAACGGAATGACGGAGGACGCCGCGAACCCGGAAGACGCCGATCAGGAGCCCGGGACAGGTGAGTAATGTACAAATACCTGCTCTGGACCCCTCGGCTACCTAGCTGAGGGGTCCAGGGCAGGTATTTACTATATTGTGGGACTCTGATCGCCGTGCCACCGGCCCGATCGCCGTGAACGGCCGGCCGGCCGTTCACGGCGATCGGGCCGGTGGCACGGCGATCACTATTGCTTTTTACAGTAATGGCGGTCGGTGCCGTCCTCGGACAGCACCGACCGCCATTTTTTTTCCGGGTCATCGGGTCACCGATGACCCGGAAAGGTTCCGATCGCCGCTATTGGCTGATCTGAATTGATCAGCCTATAGCGGCGATCGTAAGCACGGGGGGTGTTAACCACCCCCCGTGCCGTGAAGCTAAGATGGCCTGCTATGATTTATAGCAGGCCATCTTCCCCGACCGCTGTGTGTGAACACGCAGCGATCGGGGAAACATCGGGCGTACCCATACGCCCGTTTGCGTTAAAGCCCAGGCAACGGGGGCGTATGGGTACGCCCGATGTCGTTAAGGGGTTAAAGGGGTTATCGAGTACTACAAAAACATGGCCACTTTCTTCCAGAGACAGCACCAGTCTTGTCTCCAGTTCAGGTGTAGTTTGCAGTTAAGCTCCATTCACTTCAATGGAACTGAGTTACAAAACCAACACCCAAACTGGGGGCACGAGCGGTGCTGTCTCTGGAAGAAAGTGGCATGTTTTTGTAGCGCTGGATAACCCCTTTAATACTCTTAAGCATTGCTAGAAACGCTCCTAATTGGTCCGTGTAAAAGTGCCAGTGATCAGCCAAGGAGTGGGAAAACGCCCACTCTTTTGTGCATTTTCAAAATGTATCATTATTGGCGGCAATTCTCTCTGTGTAGACAGGAGATGTGGGGCCAAAGCAATATATTTAAATGGCTGAACAACCAATGCAGGTACGGTTTGTGCAGCCTCATACAGTATGTCTGCAGCAGAAACAAACCTCAGTCTCTAGAACAAGTTAGTGAATAGTATTCAGGGAAGAACAGCGCTGATTGGTTCACTCATGGTTTAGCAGTGTCCTATTCCAGGTGCCCTTTCTAACCAAAGAGTGTGAATAGTCCTCTAGACCAGTCATGTCAAACTCTGGCCCGCGGGCCAAATCTGGCCCATAGTGCCATTATTTTTGGCCCGCCAGGCAATTCAGAGTTTGATTTACATCTGGCCCACCATGGCTACTATATAAGAGACTGTGGGGGAGGGCTGGGTACTATATGAGACTATTGGGGAGGACTGGCTACTATATAAGAGTCTAGGGGGGGGCTAGCTACTATATGAGACTACTGGGGAGGGCTGGCTTCTATATAAGAGACTATGGGGAGGGCTGGCTAATATACATGAGACTATGGGGAGGGCTGGCTACTATACATGAGACTATGGGGAGGGCTGGATACTATATAAGAGATTATGGGGAGGGCTGGCTAATATATAAGAGTCTATGGGGGGGCTAGCTACTTTATGAGACTACTGGGGAGGGCTGGCTTCTATATAAGAGACTATGGGGAGGGCTGGCTAATATACATGAGACTATGGGGAGGGCTGGCTACTATACATGAGACTATGGGGAGGGCTGGATACTATATAAGAGACTATGGGGAGGGCTGGATACTATATAAGACTACTAGGGAGGGATGGCTACTATATGAGACTATTGGGGAGGGCTTCATACTATATAAGAGACTATGGGGGAGGGCTGGATACTATATGAGACTACAGGGGAGGGATAACTACTATATGAGACTATTGGGGAGGGCTGCCTACTATGTCAGACTACAGGGGGTGGCTGCCTACTATATAAGAGACTATGGGGAGAGGGATGGCTACTATATGTGACTACAGGGGAGGGCTGGCACTGGATAACCCCTTTAATCATATCATAGCAATTTATCATGTCACTTTTCATAGTGCACAGTGCTGGGAGACTCACACCACTGACAGTGCCAGGAACATTGCACGCTGCTCTGACAGTGCCAGGACGGCCGCATTCACGCTTCAATAATTATCAAGGTTGGCACACGACTTTGTCCAATTATTTCATTTTGGCCCACTGTGTATTTGAGTTTGACAACCCTGCTCTAGACCGTACTGAGAGGTGGAATAGGGGAAATTTATGAAGATCGGCGAAAAAGTACACCGGTCTTAAATAAAGCCTTGCCCCCATGCCCCGCACTGGATTTTCTAAGAGGCATACGCAAAAATCTGCACCTTTCTTTACCACTTTTGGTAGTTACTAACTAGTGAATACTGGGAAAAACCCACAAGACCTTTAGTTTAGGAAATGGTCTGACCCATTCATATAGCCAATACTATTTGGCCTTAGTTATAGTCATTCACATTCTTGAAGGGAAACTATTAGCAGTTTAAAAGTATCCAACCTGCTGGTAGATCTCTATAGGGCATGGGGGGCTGAGAATGAAGGAAATTTTCTTACCTCCATCCTCAGCGCCATTTCTGTGATATTAAGAGTTTATTCCATATACAAATATGTTGTTTTGGTGCACTAGGGGTAGGACTACGGCCACCCCCAAGTTGTCCGTCCTTGCTAATAATTGTCAGCAGAGCAGACTGGCTAGAGAGCTGCCTGGGTGGATCACTAGTGCCTGACTGGTAACTAGTTGCCCCCTATACCCCCTTCCCCCTAGGTAGGCCGTTCCTACAAGATAATGAATATTATTCACTGCCCCTGTTTTAATCTTACTCCTGATCTGTATATTTGAGTGTGTGTATCCCTTTAAAAGTTTCCTTCCATTCTTCTAACACAAAAATTTCATGTTGACCAATTTGTTGCCGTCCACCGATATTTCATCCAATAGTGTCTTGAACAGCGCCCTTCCAATCCCCAGACTTATTACAGTGACCTGCAAGAAAATCCAATGTTCTCCGGACCAGTCCTCCTAATAGCGTTGTGTTGTTGGTAAATTGAAAACTCATTTTCATCTTCATTTATTCACCGCACGCTTTAATCTCTTATTTGAAAAATAAAACTACTGAACGGTGACCAAATGTTGCATTTAATGTGTGTTTAGGGAGAAATGCTGCTCGGAAACCATACTTATGCAAGCTTTCTTTTCCCAATGACATTTTTCATTCGTTTTTTTTTTGTTAGCCAATATACCAGCAAATGAATTTTTCGGCTGCTCCGCAGACACTGATTGGCCCCATTAAAATCGGTCGTGTTTTGCCAATTGATATGTCCAAATTATATTTATTTTTCCCCAAAATTGAAAAGTCACTAAAGGGGGGGGCACTAGAAATCACTGGCAATCCACCTGTTGAATAGGGTTGCGAGCTGAAAAAAATCTCTTACTCTATGTCCTATTAGGGAGGCCTGGGGCACCTATCTATGAACCACAATGGAGAGCCACTCTGTCAGCGCAATACCTACTCTGGGTGACCCAGCCATCAATGACCTTCCATGTAATGCGGTGTTTCTTTTACAGAAGTGATCACGGATATTCCTTTGTCCAATGTACATAATTTTTTCTTCTACGGGCCTGTCTGGGCTGTCATTTTTGCGCCATGATCCTTATTTTTTATTAGTATCATATATGTGTAGATCGGACCTGGAGTTTTTTTCCCCACTTTCTGTTTCGCTATTCACCGTACTGGAACAATATTGTTATATTTTAATAGATCAGACAATTACGCACAATTATTTTTTACATGTTTTATTTATAAAATGGGAAAGGGATGATTTTAACTTTAATTGTGGGAGGGACTTTAGCATATCTTTAAAAAACAATTTTATTTTTTACACTTTTTAAATCCCCCTGGGAGACTAGTACCAGCAATCATTGAATTGCATATACTGATTAATGCTATGACATCTACAATAGGAAGACTACACAGGAGGGGGCCATTACTAAAGGGGGACTACACAGGAGGCATCTACAATAGGGGGACTATACAGGAGGGGGCCATCTACAATATATAGGAGATAGATAGATGGATAAATAGAAGATCAGTGCTGTGTATATAGAAGTCCCCCTGAAGGCTTCTAATTACTGTATGTGAAAAAAAAAATAGTGTTTTTATTATTAACCCCTTAGCGACCCATGACGTATCAGATACGTCATGGTGCCGCTCGGGGTGTTCAGAGCGGGGTCCCGCCGGGACCCCGCTCTGAACGGCGCTGATCCCGGCTGACACGTGCAGCCGGGCAGTGCCTCTATTAGCAGGCGCGGGTCCCGTTGCCGCGCCGGCTAATTAAGCCTCTAAGTGCAGCTGTCAAACCTGACAGCTGCACTTAGAGGCTTCAGACCTCACGTCCCTGGTGTCTAGTGGGACGGAATGACGCTGATCCCGGCTCGGCAATAGATTGCAGCAGGCCATAGTAATCTATGACCGATCTAATCGATCTTTGCTGTGTATATACACAGCATTGATCTCTATGAGAGATCATTGCTGTCTATATACAAGTCCCCCAGGGGGACTTCTAGTTACAGTAAAAAAAAAAGTAAAAAATTGTTTTTATTAATAAAAAATCCCCTCCCCTAATAAAAGTCCAAATCACCCCCCTTTTCCCATTTTATAAATATAAATTAATAAATAAATAAATAAATAAACATATTTATTATCACCGCGCGCGTTATTGCCCGAACGATTAATTAATCACATTCCTGATCTCGCACGGTAAACGGCGTCAGCGCAAAAAAATTCCAAAGTGCAAAATTGCGCATTTTTGGTCGCATCAAATCCAGAAAAAATTTAATAAAAAACGATCAAAAAGTCGTATATGCGCAATCAAGGTACCGATAGAAAGAACACATCATGGCGCAAAAACTGACACCTCACACAGCCCCATAGACCAAAGGATAAAAGCGCTATAAGCCTGGGAATGGAGCGATTTTAAGGAACGTATATTTGTTAACAATGGTTTGAATTTTTTACAGGCCATCAGATACAATATAAGTTATACATGTTATATATCATAGTAATCGTAACAACTTGAGGAACATGCATAACAAGTCAGTTTTACCATAGGACGGACGGCGTAAATGCAAAACTCCCCGAAATCAAAACAAATTCGTTTTTTTTTCAATTTGACAGCGCAAATGATTTTTTTCCGGTTTCGCAGCATATGTTATGGAAAAATAATGCCTGTCATTGCAAAGTACAATTGGTTTCGCAAAAAATAAGCACTCATATACGTCTCTAGGTGAAAAAATGCAAGCGCTATGGACTTTTAAACTTAAAATGGAATAAGCAAAAGCGCAAAAACGAAAATAGGCTTTGACCTTAAGGGGTTAAATAACCCCCTCCCCTAATAAAAGTCCAAATCACCCCCCTTTTCCCATTTTATAAAAAATAAATAAATAAATAAACAAACATGTTTGGTATCGCTGCGTGCATAATCCCCCAAAATATTAATTTCTTGAATTCATGATCCCTCACGGTAAACGGCAAGTGCACGGAAGTGGAAAAAAATTCCAAAGTGCAAAATTGCGCATTTTTGGTCGCATCAAAAATTGTAATAAAAAGCTATCAAAAAGTCGCATATGCGCAAGTAAGGTACCAATAGAAAGTACAGATCATGGCGCAAAAACACACAGTCTCATAGACCAAAGGATAAAAGAGCTATAATTATGGGAATAGAGCGATTTTAAAGAACGTTTATTTTCTGTAAAAAGTTTTATTTTTTTACGAGCCATCAATTAATATAAAAGTTATACAAGTTGCATATCGTTTTAATCATACCGACTTGAGGAACATATATAACATGTCAGTTTTTCCATAGGATACACGGCGTAAAAACGAAGCCCCCCCAAAGAAAATAAATTGCGTTTTTTTTTTAATTTCACCGCGCATATAATTTTATCTGGTTTTGCAGCATATTTTATGCAAAAATTCAGCCTGTCATTGCAAAGTACAATTAGTGACGCAAAAAATAAGGGCTCGTGTGGGTCCATAGGTGTAAAATTCCAACTGCTATGGCCTTATATACACAAGGAGGAAAAAAACGAAAACGCAAAACTGAAAATTATCCCGGTCCTTGAGGGGTTAAACATTGAACTCAATGTAAAGTACAGTGCACTGTGTCCGTAATATGTTTGGTGATTATTTCAGTCCCTACATTTTCTTGCACTGCAGTGACGTCACATTATACGTGTAATCTCATGGTGGGCTTCATTGCTCAGGTTAAAGGGGCACTTCAGTGAAAAAAATGTATATTTTCAAATCATCTGGTGTAAGAATATTATACAGATTTGAAAATTACTTCTATAAAAAAATCTCTAGTCTTCCAGTGCTTATCAGCTGCTGTATGTCCTGCGGGAAGTGGTGTATTCTTTTCAGTTTGAGGGCCTGTTCACACACAGCAAAAGAGGCAGAGTTTCAAGCGGAGCCCGCACAGCAGAAATTCCGCTGCACAGCTGAAGGATCGCAATGGGTTATTGTGTTTATGTGTCACCAGAATCTGTAGACCAGTAGGATTTCTGCTCTCTTCTTTGCTATGATCTCCATCCTTTCTTCTTCTATTGCATTCTTTCACCCAATCACAGCGCACCATACACACTGTAGAGGAAGTTAGTCCCATGGATGGGGGAGGAGCAGGGTCTTTTGTTCTGGACATTTTGGAGGAAGGACGCAAGCTAGATAGCTCTCCACAGTGGTACTATCTGGGCCCTCGTCCCCGGCAGGTCCCCATACCTACGCGTTAATCTTAGTCAGTACCCCGCATGGGAAGGACGCAGGACAGCACGTCTTTCACAACTTCTTCACTAGTGATACCCCAAAGCACTTTGCACTGTTAAACTTCTCTTAAGAGAGGACTAGCCAGAGAGAACCTCAACCCACGCCGTGGACAAGGAGAAGTCACAGTGCAGGACAGTATCCATACTAGAGCCACAGAGCCAGGAGCTGATCCGGACAGAGCAAAGTTGCAATAAGCCTAGGAAGTCTGTCTCGCAGCGCGGGTGTCAGCAGGGAGCCCTCAGCAATCCGCTCATCCCAGGTAACAAGATCTGGGGCCTGTGTCACCTATTAGGAAGGTTCATCTGAGTCTAGTGGGCATAAGGTGGTGTAAAGGCTGAAGTCAAAGGGCACAGTTGTTCTTCTTATTGTTCTTCTCATTCTTCTTACAAGTATTTTGCCTCATCCTCCAACATCCCGGCAGAGCTACTCTGCTACTCTACTTCTTGTATTACTCAGCACAACTCAATCAACACAACTATATCCTACCCTGCACTTATCCTACAGATCTGGTCGTTCTATTGTCAACTGTGTTTCAAAGACTTTAACTAAGAAACCTTATACTGTCTCTTCTGTATTATCTGCTGCACATTTACAAGTAGTAAACAAATTCAACTTTATTTCAAGAGTCTGTGATTATTCACCACCACCGACACAGTACACACACCGCAACCTTGGGACACTTCCCCTTTCTGTGGGTTGCGGGTCATACAATTCGGGAGGGTCACTATCCCACTCTGGCCATCCATGATTACATAACCCCAAGGGACCCAGTAGCAACCCGGCAGGACACTGACCACAGGGGAAAAGAGTACAGCCGACCTCATAAAATAAAAGTAGGCGTGCCATCACACCTGTGTGCCCACCAAGCACTGGCCCTGCTGTATTTCGGCCATCCACCATAGAAGTGGTGTCACACGACAACACCTAGCAAGTGACCGGCCGCTCCTCCAATATAACATCACACCGGGGGTACACCACAGTAATATTGCAACATTTGGGGGACTGCAGGTTTGACAACTGTGGGATAGACCTCAAAATGCATTGGGTGGGAGTCAAACCATGAGACCTCTACTGATCAGCAGAATAAAGGGTCTCGCTATTCTCTGGTGCTATTTCCCTTTTAACCCCTTAAGGACCGGGCCAATTTCCATTTTTGCGCTTTCGTTTTTACCTCCTTGTGCTTAAAAGGCCATAGCACTTGCATTTTTTCACCTAGAGACCCACATGAAACCTTATTTTTCACCACTATAATTAGTCACCACTAATTGTACTTTGCAATGACAAGCTTAATTTTAGCATAAAATACGCTGCGTAACCAGAAGAAAATTAAATGACCCACCCCCAGTGGGAGGAACCCCCGCCCCTCTCTCAAATGGCTCCATTGATTCTAATGGAGCTGTGTCATAGAGGGGCGTGGTTTCCTCCCACTGGAGGTGGGCGGGGTTTCTTCCCACTGGAGGTGGGTCGGCCTGCCTCCAGTGCTTCAGCCTGAGCCTTATGGTACACTCACTTTAAGCTTTATCTACCTCTCTATGGTCACTGCTCAGTGACAATATTGCTCTATATATATTGAATATTATTCAGTGACAGTATAGTGGTTATCCAGTCACTGTATGGTAGTGGTTATGGTGACGGTATTATTATTTGTCCTGTATATACTGGTATTGTTGGTAATATACTGTATGTATTTTAAGGATGCCTCCACACCAGGGCCGGACTGGCCATCTGGTATCTCTGGCAAATGCCAGTGGGGCCAGTCCCCTCCATGGGCCGGTCCATCTCCCTCTGGGGCAGATACTTCCTCCCCTAACATAACAGCTGTAGGCTGCTTAATTGACTTGTGCAGCATCGTGAATAGTTTAACACTGATGATGCGCTGGAGGGGGTCAGCATAAGGGAGGGCTGGAGCGGTCCAGCCGGCTTCCTGAAGATGACGTGATCATCCCTAGATGGCGGCCAGGGTTCAACAGCGAATACGTAAGTATAATGCACAACACTTCCGAGTTTAGCGTGGGTGGGAGGAAACATGGGAAAGGGGGGCATTCACTTAAATAACACTCATTACAAAGTTGTATATATTTGTAATGTGTGTTATTTAGTGAATAAATGCTTAACACCGCACTACCGCTTCAATTGTTTTGCAGGCACACCCAAAGATAGTCACAATCCAAATGGGAAAAAGATCATGTTCCTGCAGCCAATATGGCAGTGTTGGACGCAGGAAGATGTAACACAGCGGCTATAGTTTGCTGCTGAATACAGCGGCCGTAGTAAACTAAACTACGGCCGTTGTATTACGAACAGTAACCAGTATACAAGGATATTACCATACATATTACTGCCATACTGTTACTGACCAAATCTGCAAATGTCAATCCTGCAGCCCCTCAATTATTACAAAATTACCACCAAGGATAATGGGAATTGTCACTTTACAGCAGCTGAAGGGAGGCAGGTGTGACACCACTGATATAAATGGGCTATTATTCAGGGCCATCTTTTCTATTGGGCAGGGTAGGTGCTGGGGCCCTGGACACTGGTGTTGAACCAGCCGGTGGTCTCTGGTATTTTCGGGCAACTTGTCACGATGGCCAGGATTGGTAACACTCACCCCTGGACACATGGGCACCGGACCTTTGGTAAAGCTAGGGGGAGGTGCAGGGTGTGGTGACAGAGATGACAGAGGCCCACTTAAAAAATCCTTAACTTTACTTGAAAATATCTTTAGCGCAATACAAAAATATAACAGTGCAGAAACAAAGAAATGCGGGTGGCACTACAGGTACATTTTTGTATGTGCAACCACTAGCGGGGGCTAGCCAAGATAGCCAAGACAGGGGGGTGCTAAATATGAATAAAGTCCATCACGAATCCAAAATACGTAGAAGAAAGAGTTGCACTCACCCACGGAGTCTTCTAAAAATCTGTTACTTTATTTCAGCATACGGACATAGTGCAGATACAAAAATGAGCAGACGCTCTGTGAACGGAGTATCTGTAGATAGGGGTCGGATAGGAGTCCCTGGCCTATTTAGTCTTGTACTCTGCCAGGATTTGTGTGAAGTCAGACTTGAAGAATTCCTCGTACTCATGTTTAGAGAACTCCTTCTTATCTGACCACTTTTTGCCTCTTGGGGACCGCCCTGATAGGTAGGACGAGTCCCAGGCCTCTGTCTCTGGGTGAAGCTAACTAGTAGAAGCTTTCCTACATAGTGGAGCGTAGTCAGTAGAGAGCGGCTATCTTGCATCTGTGCTGTACTGCGGATCAGCCCCACTGCTTTTCTCTCTCTAGAGGTGACTGTCCTGAAGTGGAAATCCACGTCGTACGCAAGGGGTTACTCCTGTAACTCTATTACTCCAGGGTTGGGTGCTGCTATAGTCTCTCACACTGGAAAATAGGTCCCCTCTCTTCATTAGCTAAAACACTACTTCAACTCTACACTGAGCTGAACAGGAAGTCCCCTATCTTACATAGGGCCGTGTGACAGAAGCTGTGTGTGTGAAAACAGGCTAAACCTTCCGGCATACACTGTAGCTGTGCACAGTGGGAGTGAGACACCTAGTGGCTGGAGCAGGGTACAGCAGTTAACTACACTAGCTATGTAAAGACAGAAGAACCACCCATAGTAAGACTACATAGGCAGCTGCCCGGGGGCCCCTCTGGCCAACGTCATTACATTGCTCCAGGAGGAGATGTCTACATGTGGTGGTGGCCATGTCTCTGCTCTGTGTCTACATGTGGTGCTGTCTGTCACTGTTTCTATGTGTGGTGCTGTCTCCGCTGTGTGCATCTGTCAGTCTCTATGTGTGGTGCTCTGTCTGTGTGTGCTGTGCTCACCAATGTATCATCCCATCATCTTTCTTGTCCTGGACCTCCTCCACTTGATCTGCAGCTGCACTATGTGTTGGTAAGGTTGGTGTGTGTCCAGCAGTGTGTGGAGCAGAGTCAGGACAGCACAGCTCCAACCCCCGCCAGGCTACGGGATCTCTGGAGCTGACACGTCATGACGCGGTCGATGACCCGATGGATTGTGACAAGGGCCACCACTGAAGAGAGATGTGTTGGGATGCACATGGCTGTACCAGGGCCAGTGAGGGGTTGCAAGGAGGGGTTTGGTCAGTGGGTGGGGGGGGGGTCAGTTCACAGCTCTGCCCAGGGGCCCATAATGCTGCTAAGGCACTCCTGCTGACATGTGAGAAGAATGATATTCCAACACTATTCCCATCAGCTCTATACAATGCTACATAGAGCTAAACAGTAAATTTTAATGGGGCATGCTGTGACTTATACCCAGTCATAAGAGAGACAGAAGTTTTGGAGCTTACTACATACTGTAAAATCTATGTATAACTAGTATGCTGTTTACTCCTAAGCTCCCCCTGGTGGTGGCAACAGACAGGCAGATTTTAATTATATATTTCAAGGGGATTTGGAACATGCTATTGGAGAAAACAAAGCATCAGCCATTAATATTCAGCTCATAATTTGGGATCCATTTAGTTTAAGAAATCAAAGTGGTGTCCGGGGATGCGCAGTTACTGTAAACTTCTGGAACTGCTTCAATTCAGACAATTACTGCAGAAAGTGCTGAACCTTCACATGGGTTATAGTCAGTCAGTGCACCTAGGCATCTATAAGGCTGTAAAACAGTAATTGCCGTTGTTTGGTGCTTTATATATTGCAAGCAGAGTTATAGTGTAGGGGGATGGGAACAATACCCTCCATGAGTGACATTTTGTACAAAGCGTCTTATACATGTACAGCAGATGTGTATGTGAAATTGGATAGCGGCTTCTTTTGTATGTTCCTCTGTTAATAATGAAGTTCTTGTCTTATCACTGTAGCCTGGAGTATTGCTCAGTATTGGGAACGTGCCTCCTATTACCCAGAACTCGAGAGGTGAATTGGCTATCACTGTAGGTCACTGGAAGATTTGCTGATAAGGTCTCTTTGCCTTCCAGCCCTTCTTCCCTGCTTCTCCCTTTGTACGGATCATAAGACACGTTACAAGGGCCTGTCCTATCCTTTTAGTATTTTTGTTGCTTTCTTATTTATTAAATGCCAATCATTTTAATCCCTTTGAATTGGATTTTATAAAACTCTACAGAATACAGTGTAATACCAGGGACTTATACAGCTGTAGGACAAAGACAAATTAAATGCAAGTAAGGATATCCCAATTATATTCCTTAAATGTGGACTCTCAACTATAATAAATCAGAAGCTGCTTCACTGTCAGCCCATCAGTAATAACAGGATGCAGTGGCCTACTACTCGATAGATAGAGCACAGACTGCACAGCATTGGGTTGAGACATAACACTAAGTTGGTATTTACACATGTGAATGCCCCCTTAGTAGCTACCAGTGTGTCCCTCCCCTCCATTGACGTTAACTCCCCATCCCTCTTCCCATCTCCATAGACATCTACGGACAGCATATATTCCTGTATTCCTGTCCCTCAGTAAGCCGATAGTCCACCGATAGGCCTGCTCTAGGCTCAAGGCTGGCTGTCATTACCAGGAGGCATGCACCGAATGAAAGGGGGGTGGGCCTGTATCCAAGACTAATGTACACATACGCCAATCTTAACAAATGTACCCCTTCATCCACTAAATCCATTATTGGACTTTTCCCATTGCAATGGGGCATCACTGGCAGCAATGGGCGCAGCCTTTGATTATTTTTTCTCTTATGCTTATAATCTATAATGGCATAAGCTGGGAAGATGCTGACTGGACATATCCCCTTAGTTGGGTCAGCTTAGTGTCCCCATCTTATCTTTGCGACATGGATCTCACCTAACCTTTAATCACAGACATATTTAATAAGGTGGTCATACTAGACATGGCCTTTTCCACTGAAGCAAATGGAAGTACCTTAGATGGGGGGGGGGGCTATGATATCCCTCTTCATCGTTTGCAAAAAGACTTTTTCCTGGGAGGAAAACTTATTGATTGTTACTGCAAATATGAAATCTTACATTGAAATGTTAAGCAGATGCTTAAAGCCCTGGCAGAAGAACTCATTGGCTTGACTGATTATTTATTGGGCGAGGAGATGGGTTATTGGTTACAAAGTAGGAAACTTTTACATATTGAGAAAAATATAGAAAAAGCAGTCGGCACTACATAGGTATTAGGACGGGATACTGACCAAGATGTGTGCAGGTTCTGGGAAAATCGGTATGTGATATATATAGTTCCGGTGGTGCAAACAACTCGAATAGACACAGCTCATCCAACATTCGTAATAGAAGAAAAGTTTGAGAGTGCACTCACCATAAAAACTTTCTTTATTTGTTTCTTTTAAAATCGCAGCTCATGGTGGTTCATAGCAGACGAGGGCAAGACAAACCAGCACCTTCCACTGAAACGTTACAGCTGTTTCATGCTAATCACAGCACTTCCTCTGACGTCACTCCTTCAGCTGTGTCCGCGGCTTAAATTTGAATTTGAATTTGAAGAGTTCGTTAAGTACATGAACATTAACCCCATGAATATGAGATTCACTAGCAAGAGCAGCACCCATGAGATCGAGTTTCTAGATGTTTTGGTTAGCATAAAGAATGATACGTTACATACCACAAGCTATCGCAAGCCGACGGCTACGAATGCCTTCCTGCACTATAGTAGTTATCACCCCAACCATACTAAAAGAGCTGTCCCATATGGACAGTTCCTAAGATTAAGAAGAATTAACAGTGATGATGACACCTATCTTAAAAAATCCGATGAACTTATGCAGCGCCTGTTCCGAAGAGGTTATCCCGAAAAAGAATTAGAAAAAGCTAGACATGATGCTTTTATTCAACAACGAGCATCTCTATTACATAAAACTAGAAAAAACGCACGGAAATTGCAAACAGAAAAAACGCAGAGTGTGAAGACACGATTTGCGTTTTCTTTTAAATTTTCCCCACTAGCGGAAAAAATTAAACAGGTAATAAAGGATAATTGGTTTATAATAAAAAGGGATCCTATACTTTCTAAATGTTTTGCCGATGTACCTTTGATCACGTTTAAAAGAGCAAAAAACATTAGAGATGCCCTAGTACATAGCAAATTACTGTCTAATAATGATAGCAAGTGGCTCTCTGGTAAGGCCCCTTCAGGTAACTTTAAGTGCGGATCCTGTTCATGGTGCGATAGTTTCCTCCCCGGTAAGTCCGTTACAATAGGAGGTGTTACGGCAAATGTGTCGGATATGATCTGTTGTCGCACGAGTGGGGTAGTATATGCTCTGCAATGTAATTGCGGGCTGTTTTATGTTGGTAAAACAGTAAGGAAGTTGAATAGGAGATTCTATGAGCATATAAGATCATTGCGCACAGGAAAAGGGGTACCTCGCTTAATTCAGCATATGAGAGAAGTACATAATAACGATATTACAGCTTTAAAATTTATGGGTCTTGAACGGGTTCTAAAGAAAAAAGGTAGAGACCAAAATAAGGTATTGCTACAGAAAGAAGCGCGATGGATTCTCTCTCCACCAATGCACAAGGACTTTGCGGTCTAAATGAAAGAATTGACCTTTCTATGTTTCTTTAATTGTTCCTGGATAATGAAAATATTTGTTTTTATCTATTTCTATATACCCTTTTTAATGTAACACCCCTTCTGCTGACGTCGGCGACTTGGCCCTTTAAGCCGCGGACACAGCTGAAGGAGTGACGTCAGAGGAAGTGCTGTGATTAGCATGAAACAGCTGTAACGTTTCAGTGGAAGGTGCTGGTTTGTCTTGCCCTCGTCTGCTATGAACCACCATGAGCTGCGATTTTAAAAGAAACAAATAAAGAAAGTTTTTATGGTGAGTGCACTCTCAAACTTTTCTTCTATTACGAATGTTGGATGAGCTGTGTCTATTCGAGTTGTTTGCACCACCGGAACTATATATATCACATACCGATTTTCCCAGAACCTGCACACATCTTGGTCAGTATCCCGTCCTAATACCTATGTAGTGCCGACTGCTTTTTCTATATTTTTCTCAGTTTGTTTGGCTGGACTTTTTGCTACGAGTCAGAGCACACTGGTATAAATCAATGGACGTTGATGGGAACATGGAGGCAGGAGAAGGGGCCTCGTCAAGAGGAGAGGAATGTGAACAGAGACATGCGTTTTTTGCAGGACGTGCAGACGCCAGCACCTTCTTTATCCAGTGTGACAAGAGCAATACCATTGAGGTCATGAGCACTAAAAGCATTGAAAATAAATTATCTCATTTAATGGATAAAGAACTACGTTCATTTTGGACAATTAACTCATTAAAATCGTATGTTGAATGCAACCGAGCCCCGAGAGGCCTCAGGAGCTACAAGGAAATTTCACAATTCACAGATGATACCAACTTTGCTAAAGAATGGGATGAATTACATCAAACCCACGCTATGAATTTGGTCAAACTTGTACTGAAACAAAATGAATTGGAGTATGGAAAAATAACAGATGAAATTTACAAAGTAAAAGCAGAATTGCAAAACAGAATGGAGGAACCAATGTATCTAGAACTTCTAAAAAAGCTTGATGAGAAAATGATAAAAGCACAAAAGGATATAAAAGAGCAAAAAAAGGATAAATTCATCAGGGACAAAGTGGACTATGAGGCAGGAAAAGCTTTTTCAGGAAAAAAACCGTTCAGGAAGAATAAAAGATATTTTCCAAAAGGTAATAAACAAGCTAATACAGTTAATATTAAAACCAAAAATAATAAAAAATCATCTGACTTTTGGACCACGGAGTCCGATTCCTCATCATCCGAAGGGACCGCGAATACTTATGGAAAAAATAAACATCAAGGTAATGGTAAAATATCGGCCTCAGTGGAAACAAAAGGAGTAGATGGTAAAATCGTAGAGGAAGTGGTCCCTTTAGGAAAAGGAAAACACGGAGAAGCAAAAGAAAGAAAAAAGACGGAAAGTGTGAAACGCAAGCAGGTAGCCTGGAAGGACTAAGCAAGATAAATGAAAATAAGAACTTTGATGACCCTCCGTTGGTAGTGAACTTGACTAACATCACACTCAGTGACAGTGCTCTATCTGTGTTAAACAAGGGTTTGAACTTTTGCATCACAGAGAAGTTTGACATGGTGGGGTTTGAAGTTGATTTGTATAAGGCCATACGCAAACTTAACCTTAAAAAATATTTTTCTACAGCTGTTGGTGATCACTCTAGTGACAACAAGGATGGTGATGTCCCGGTTAATACCGGGAACCTGGGTTTTATTTTGGCGGGTGCAGAAAACGCTGATGACATAGCTTGTCTTAGGGCATTATTAGATTTACCTGAAGATATTAATTTTGATAATGATAGTGAAAAATTTTTCACAGGCGGTATTAAATCAAATTTTTCCCCTCCGCTGCAACCAGGTGGGAGCCTGGATTTGTTCCAGAACCGTGTTTTGGAACAAATCAGGGCTCTGATTTACCCCTCGGATCCCCCAAACCTCACTAGTGAGGAATATAAAGCCCTGAAGTGGCTCAAAAATAATAAAAATATTATCATAAAAAAAGCGGATAAGGGGGGTAATACCGTGTTGATGAATAGAGATGATTACCTGCAGGAAGCGTATCGGCAGTTGCATGATAAAAACACCTATGACGAACTCACTGACGACCCCATGATAAGAGTCCATGGACGGGTACAGAGTTTTTTGAGACAACAGGTGGAGAAGGGTGTTCTGTCTAAAAATAGAGCAGAGAAGTTATTGCCATTACATCCAAAACCCCCCACCTGGTATCATATACCGAAGATACACAAAAGAATGGAAAAACCCCCGGGGCGTCCGATTGTCTCTGGAATCGGTTCTCCCACCGAGCCTCTATCCAAGTATTTAGATTGGCTGTTGAGACCGATATTGCCAAGTGTCCCAGCCTTAATAAAAGACACTAATGAATTCTTACTTGCTTTGGAGGATGTCGGCTCGGTGGGGGGCCTGATTCTGGGGACAATCGACGTGGAAAGCTTGTACACGAAGATCCCCCATGATTTGGGAGTTCAGGCTATTAGAGATCTTCTTGAACTTACCGATAAAAGTGCAGCTTGTATTGACTTTATTTGTGATGCTTTAATGCTAATTTTACAAAATAATGTTTTTCAGTTTAACGGTAAGTGGTTTGCTCAGAAAGAAGGTACTGCGATGGGTACGCCCGTCGCATGTACCTTCGCAAACCTCTACCTGGCTGTTCTGGAAAAAATGATGGTGTTTTCCCCTCAGAATCCTTTTGCGAAATACATCGTGAGATACCACAGATTTGTGGACGATGTTTTCGTAATTTGGAGTGGAACAACATATGAATTTGAAGAGTTCGTTAAGTACATGAACATTAACCCCATGAATATGAGATTCACTAGCAAGAGCAGCACCCATGAGATCGAGTTTCTAGATGTTTTGGTTAGCATAAAGAATGATACGTTACATACCACAAGCTATCGCAAGCCGACGGCTACGAATGCCTTCCTGCACTATAGTAGTTATCACCCCAACCATACTAAAAGAGCTGTCCCATATGGACAGTTCCTAAGATTAAGAAGAATTAACAGTGATGATGACACCTATCTTAAAAAATCCGATGAACTTATGCAGCGCCTGTTCCGAAGAGGTTATCCCGAAAAAGAATTAGAAAAAGCTAGACATGATGCTTTTATTCAACAACGAGCATCTCTATTACATAAAACTAGAAAAAACGCACGGAAATTGCAAACAGAAAAAACGCAGAGTGTGAAGACACGATTTGCGTTTTCTTTTAAATTTTCCCCACTAGCGGAAAAAATTAAACAGGTAATAAAGGATAATTGGTTTATAATAAAAAGGGATCCTATACTTTCTAAATGTTTTGCCGATGTACCTTTGATCACGTTTAAAAGAGCAAAAAACATTAGAGATGCCCTAGTACATAGCAAATTACTGTCTAATAATGATAGCAAGTGGCTCTCTGGTAAGGCCCCTTCAGGTAACTTTAAGTGCGGATCCTGTTCATGGTGCGATAGTTTCCTCCCCGGTAAGTCCGTTACAATAGGAGGTGTTACGGCAAATGTGTCGGATATGATCTGTTGTCGCACGAGTGGGGTAGTATATGCTCTGCAATGTAATTGCGGGCTGTTTTATGTTGGTAAAACAGTAAGGAAGTTGAATAGGAGATTCTATGAGCATATAAGATCATTGCGCACAGGAAAAGGGGTACCTCGCTTAATTCAGCATATGAGAGAAGTACATAATAACGATATTACAGCTTTAAAATTTATGGGTCTTGAACGGGTTCTAAAGAAAAAAGGTAGAGACCAAAATAAGGTATTGCTACAGAAAGAAGCGCGATGGATTCTCTCCACCAATGCACAAGGACTTTGCGGTCTAAATGAAAGAATTGACCTTTCTATGTTTCTTTAATTGTTCCTGGATAATGAAAATATTTGTTTTTATCTATTTCTATATACCCTTTTTAATGTAACACCCCTTCTGCTGACGTCGGCGACTTGGCCCTTTAAGCCGCGGACACAGCTGAAGGAGTGACGTCAGAGGAAGTGCTGTGATTAGCATGAAACAGCTGTAACGTTTCAGTGGAAGGTGCTGGTTTGTCTTGCCCTCGTCTGCTATGAACCACCATGAGCTGCGATTTTAAAAGAAACAAATAAAGAAAGTTTTTATGGTGAGTGCACTCTCAAACTTTTCTTCTATTACGAAACTTTTACATATTGTCCAAATAATTTCTCCTTAGATCTGTAATGAACCACTAACTAGAATGGGCTGGTTTTAGCTTCGCAGACATATGGTTTATGGTAAGATGGCCGAGCGCTCGAATCCCGCGCCTGCCCACCTGTTTGTAATTTGGGAGTTGAAAAGAGACATCTAAAAGCATGATAGTGTTATGTCATAAAGATGAAATGTAGCTGTAAAGCACATAGTAGATGGAATAAGTCCACTCCCCTCACAATGAAAAATAGCTGGATATTGCGGCAGTAAGATGGCCAGACCATGTGCATTCATTATGTATCCCTGCTACATGGCATAGAATAGGGCTCATCTGCTGTCATAACTGTGGTCCTGAATGGGTGGACTGGGGATTGAGCACTGGTAGAAGGATCAGGTGTACAGCTGAAATGCTACAACTCTGCTAATGCATTATTAAAGAACCTTCCAGAAATCTTACAAATCTCAATCACAAATAGTTGCTGTAGGCAATAGGGCCAGTTTCTCACTTTTGATAGATTTAGCCCAATGGGAAAATTGGTGCCTGTAACAAAGATACCGTAACCAACAATATATGGTTTCCATTTGTGTGCCTGATACTGTTGGCGTAGTATAGCTCTTGTTAATACCACACTATTTCATTGCCCAACTGCTTTATATAAGTGTTATTGTCACGTAAAAACATTTTGACAAGTCACACAGTGTGTTGAGACTCCCACTGATCATTAGAGATGGGAGAAGTGTGCGGATAAGTGCTTCATTTCCCAGCTCGCCTCTCCGTCCATCTCGTTGCAAGAATCGGGCTCCATACATAGTCCAACTTTTGCAGTGAAACGCTTTGCGTCTCCACAGCCCACATTAACATGGTGGGATCGGGTCACAGGTCTCATATCACAAATTCTTTGTCTACAATAGTAGTAATATGTAAATGGCGTTATTAAGTGCACTCGACTGTTACCTACTACAGCACCCCCCCCCCCCCCCTTCCTTATAAACATTCATTTGCCTACCCTGCAGTGATGTAGTGCAAGCCGGCACAAAAATCTTCACAAAATTCACAAAAACAATGCAGGGCCGCCATGCTGAAGATTTTTAACTTGGCTTGAGCTACATCACTGCCGGGGAGGCCAACAAGTATTTATGAGAAGGCATTCTTACTGGAGCTAGGGGGCAGATGTAGAGGTGGGTAACACCCTAGGCAAACTAGAAAACATCAGTTACATAGTAATATGTTTGCAGATTTCTCTGAGGTGTATGCTGCTTCCTTATTCCAGTGTCCCTGTCCAATAAGGTGTGGCTGGCTGAAAAAGCCTGGGGCATAACTATCACTGACAAGGGATGAAGCCGTGTCCATTTCCGAGCCCTGCAATCCATAGAGATTGTATTTAGTGTACTGCGCCTTTAAGAAATCTCTTCTGCAACTATCCCTGACTCTCTACATTTAAGTTCTCTACAATCGCAGTGCACAAGGGGGTACTAGGAACACTTCAAGTGGCATGTCTTGGGTCACAGGTAGCACTAACTACCACTCTGAGCTCTATGACACCCTTGCCAACAAGGGTTTGGTTTAAGTATTATAGGTTAAAGGATGCCCTGAGGGTTACTCTGAGGGAAAATGGTAAGGTATTCTCTGGAACCCACATATTGATGGAAAAATTAAGATCCAAAACAATAAAGAAAAAAAAGGAGCTAGCAGTAATTTATAAACTGATGGAGGTTGGAAAGGTAAGAAATAAAGATAAAATAAAGTGGGAGGAAGAGATAGGACAACTAGAGGAAACCCAATGGGAGGAGATAGAGAAAAATGTTAAGACTGTGTCAAGATCGGGAGATTTTAGGATTTTACAGTTTAATGTGGTTAATAGGTTATACTATACGCCAAAATTTCTATACAAAATAAAAAGAAGGAATACTGACAACTGCCCGAGGCGTGGGGAGAGAAGTGCAAATTTTTCTCATATGCTGTGGACCTGTGGCGTCATAGAAGCTTTTTGGACAACTTTTTGGTATTTAACAAGATATTGGAAGAATTAAATTGGGTTTTGGAGCTTTCACCGGAGCTTGCAATTTTGGGAGATACTTCTAAAGTGAATAAGGATAGGAAAGTTAAAAATAAAATTATTAGGTTATTGTTTTATGCAAGATTGATATTAATTAGAAATTGGATGTCGCCTATAGTCCCTACGATACAAAATTGGGAAAAATGTGCGAGTAAATTTGAAAAATTACACATGATAAAGTAACTTAGTTAATTGAGGTTTTTTGTTTTTTTTTCCTTTTTCCCTTCGCTGGATTGTGTCTCTACTAGGGTGGGAAGAGAGGGGGTTATAGAGGTGGTTAAGGACTTTAAGATGTAATTTTGTATGGTTTTTGATTGTATATTTGTATTGATGTTTAAATAAATAAATTAAAATTATAATAACCATAAAAAAAATAAAATAAAATAAAACAAAACTATTGTAGGTCTTACTTGGCTGATTACCGGCTGTTCAGGCCGATAATCGTTTTTTGCAAAAAGCATGTTGAAAGGTAACGATCAGCCGTGCATGCTGAAAGATCCCGATTACCTCAGTGATGGGCTGCTCCATGCACTTGGTTGCTGCATGCAACAGGAGCAGCAGCAACAGACTTCAAAGGGCAGCCCGAACAAGCTAAGGATTGTTCAGGCAGCCCCTCCTGGTGCTCCCTGTTCACTATCTGCGCATGTAGTAGCACAGGCAGCAAGCAAAGAACAAGGCGGAAAATTGTGTAATTCCCCCGGATATTGAGGGTAGCCAAGATGCCTTCAGGTGAAGGCTATGCTGTGAATGTCTATTAGGTGAACGTACCTAAATATCACGAGAACAAGTCTCTTTGAATCCCCCTCCCCCCATGCTGTTTCTGTAACTCTCATTAACTTAAGGTGGGACAGACATTCATATAATATTAACATTTCTAACCTATGTGCATCTGGATTTGGCCTCTGAAATGTGGGTATCCCACCTCTTATGATAAGAACAGGTGTCCTCTAACCCCCAGTTCTGCTTGCTCTACTATTTCTGTAACTCCCAAACTTGATGTTAGAGAGTTGTGAACAAATGTATCCACCTTCCCCCAGGGGCGGACACAGGCTGTATAGGGCCCCTGTGCAAAAAAATTGCCTGGACCCCCCCATAAGCAAACCATGCCACCACATTCCTGGCTGCCCCCTTACCCACACACTACCCATCCTGGCTGACCCCCATCCCCACACACACTACCGATCCTGGCTGCCCCCATGCTCACATACATAACCCATCCTGGCTGATCCCCATCCCCCACACACACTTCCCATCCTGGCTGACCCCAATCCCCACACACACTACCGATCCTGGCTGCCCCCATCCTCACACACACAACCCATCCTGGCTGATCCCCATCCCCCACACACACTACCCATCCTGGCTGACCCCAATCCCCACACACACTACCGATCCTGGCTGCCCCCATCCTCACACACACAACCCATCCTGGCTGATCCCCATCCCCCACACACACTACCCATCCTGGCTGACCCCAATCCCCACACACACTACCGATCCTGGCTGCCCCCATCCTCACACACACTACTTATCCTGGCTGATCCCCATCCCCACACACTACCAATCCTGGCTGACCCCATTCCCACACACACTACCCATCCTTGATAACCCCCATCCCCACACACACTACCCATCCTGGATAACCCCCATCCCCACACATAATTCCCCACCTGACCCCACCCAGTGGTCCACCAAGTGGTGTCACTGGTGCACCCGTCCCGAGGCAGGGCAGGAGCGTTGTGCCGCTGTGGCCAGCCGTGCCTCACAAATCCAATAGACAAGTGTGGTATGTGGGGGTGGGGGCAAGGCAGTTGAGGGGCCCGCTAGGCTGTGACTCAGAGTCTGGACCTAGAGGGCCCCTCTGTTGGTCTTGGCCCCTGTTCAGCTGAACAGGCTGATCAAGTGATATGTCCGCCACTCCCTCCCCCTATTTCTCTGTATTTGGCCATCCCCACCATAGGATTTATAGACCATGGACCATAAGTTCTGGTTCTTGCCACCACCATCCCTTTCTTCTTATACTGGTGGGACACAAGGTTCAATACTACCAATGGGGATAGGGAACAGGATGAATCTATAGGTCAGAACAACCATAGTACAAATATTGCAGCCCAATTACAAGTTATCCCCCACATCCATCCATGCATCTCCACAATAGCCATTATAGAAGCCATTGGTACTTTTGCAAAAAGCCTTTCTCATTCATTCAGTGACTTTTTGTACAATTTTCTTGCAATATTTTCTAACAAATAGAAGTGTAGAATTTGAATGGACGTAACTAATTCCCACCAGCCTTCTGCACACGTTAATAATACTAATTTTCCTAGTTTCCATGCGGGTCGCGCACAGCTAGGACTTTGAAAAATCGCCTCTAATATAAGGAAATGCAAAGACTAATAGGTGGGGGAAGGGGAGGCATATTCAAGCGGCAAGTTTTACGCTTATCGCAAAATGAAACATTTCTTTTATTTGAAATGAGTTGTCTGCCAGTGTAATCCATTTACCCCCCTCCCCCATCACTGTCCCGTTTAGTTAATTTCCTGCAATGTATCTCCCACTTCACACACAGACAACCATAATTAAATGTTCCATTGTTTCCCTTCAGTTATCGAGCTTCTGAATTCATGAAAGGAAAAAGCTTATGAAATTACCGGCAGCCAAACGCCTCTGTTTTCTCCTTTTTTTTAAGGCTCCTGACAAGAAGTAATAAAAGGCAGAACACATGTACGATGTTTGACGAGAATATTAATGAGCGAGGGATTCATAGGACGTTGACCATAAATTATTAGGGACGTCTGGAAAGGCAAAAAAGAAACAAAACATTGGGATCTGAAGGTGGTGGCGGCGGAGTCAGGTCTGGGTGCATTCACACCTGAAAAAGTAGTCTGTGTTTAAGGTGTACATGATGGTACCTGCCTAGCAGTATGGCTTCATATCATGCAGCATACTCGTGCCCAGTGCATTGAATTCAATGGACCGAATGTATTCTCTTCCTATAATTTGGTCCATTTCCAAGCACATGCTGCTTTCTTGCAAGACTTTGGGCAAGCAAATATAGAACCCGTCAGAAGCGACATACTGACCTTGTCCCATCTTGGACTGATGTATCTGTAACCACAGCTGCCTGAATAACATATACAACTCTCAGAATGCCTTACACTTATGAAGTTCTCAGAGAATGCTGGGAGTTGTAGTTTCCGAGGGGACAACCACTTGAGTTGTCTGCTCATTTGTACTTCAAATCCCAGCACATCCTGATGACTTCAGACTGCAGTAAATGCTGGGAGTTGTAGTGTTTGCAGCTGTTGTACTTGGAGGGTCCTGGATGCATTATACACTGGATGCTTTGTGGAAGATGAGAATATATAGCTCAGAGTTTGGAAGTGACCCCAGAACAGCAGTAATAGGGGATAGAACAAATGGCCCTTAATCACTGTTGGGGCAGAGGTGGGATACATGTACTGTATGTGGCTGCACAGGTGGGATACATGTACTGTATGTGGCTGCACAGGTGGGATACATGTACTGTATGTGGCTGCACAGGTGGGAGACATGTACTGTATGTGGCTGCACAGGTGGGATACATGTACTGTATGTGGCTGCACAGGTGGGAGACATGTACTGTATGTGGCTGCACAGGTGGGGTACATGTACTGTATGTGGCTGCACAGGTGGGGTACATGTACTGTATGTGGCTGCACAGGTGGGATACATGTACTGTATGTGGCTGCACAGGTGGGAGATGAAAGAGAAAAAAAAACATGCTGCAGGGGGGAGGGGGGGGCACAGATATTGGCTAAAAGGCATAAACTTACAATAAAACTTACAGCACCAGAGGGGGGTGGAAGCTTTGTGCATTCTCTTACACAGTCCACCCTCTATCTTACAACTTCCAGCAGCCTGAAAGACACACTGACAATAATCACTTACTGTCAGAGCTGCTGCTGTTGCTCCTCTTCACAGTCCTGTCCCTGGCAGCCATAACCCTGCAGGATCCCTCCAGCCCCTGTCATCACATGCTTTCTCTCCTCTCCTCCTCACACAAGGTACGCCGGACAGTGGAGTACAGGAAGAGGGGGGGCGGTCTGTCATCACATGCTCTCTCTCCTCCTCATACAAGGTATGCCGGACAGTGGAGTACAGGAAGGGGGGGGGGGGGTCTGTCATCACATGCTCTCTCTCCTCTCCTCCTCACACAAGGTATGCCGGACAGTGGAGTACAGAAAGGGGGGGGGGGGGTCTGTCATCACATGCTCTCTCTCCTCTCCAGGGCCGTCTTATCCATTGGGCAGGGTAGGCGGCTGCCCGGGGGCCCTTGCGTCCTAGGGGGCCCCTGCCCTCTGTGACCTGTATTTTTAGCTTCATAAGACGCACTTATAAAACTAAGTGCGTCCTATAAAGCAAAGACGGCTCCCAAGCAGGGCTGAGCACCGCAAGGAAGCCGTCCCGCCCGCCCCCTGTATTGCCGCTCACTATGCATATGCATAGTGAGCGGCCCTGAGCGACCCCCTCCGCCCGCCCCTTCTATCGCTTCTCAGCTGACAGCCGATCAGAAGCCCAGGAAAGTGCAATGAGCAGCACTTTCCTGGGCTTCTGATCGACTCGGCTAAGCGGCGATAGAAGGGGCGGGCAGTCCAGGAACTCACCCGTCCGGCGGCCCCAGCAGCTCCTCTCCCGGCAGCGCACACTCCCGTCATCCTCCGGCACAGGCAGCGGGGTACAGAGACGCTGCCTGTGTCCTGGATGTGTCGTGCAGCAGGTCACTTCCGGCACAGGCAGTCTTTCTGTACCCCGCTGCCTGTGCCGGAGGATGTCGGGAGTGGCGCGCTGCCGGGAGACATCAGCTGCTGGGGCCGGCGGAAGGGTGAGTAACTGGTTTGTTGTTTTGGGGGGCACTGGCTACTATGGGGGCACTGGCTACTATGGGGGCACTGGCTACTATGGGGGGCACTGGCTACTATGGGAGGCACTGGCTACTATGGGGGCACTGGCTACTATGGGGGGCACTGGCTACTATGGGGGCACTGGCTACTATGGGGGCACTGGCTACTATGGGGGGCACTGGCTACTATGGGGGCACTGGCTACTATGGGGGGCACTGGCTACTATGGGGGCACTGGCGACTATGGGGGGCACTGGCTACTATGGGGGCACTGGCTACTATGGGGGGCACTGGCTACTATGGGGGGCACTGGCTACTATGGGGGCACTGGCTACTATGGGGGGCACTGGCTACTATGGGGGCACTGGCTACTATGGGGGGCACTGGCTACTATGGGGGCACTGGCTACTATGGGGGGCACTGGCTACTATGGGGGGCACTGGCTACTATGGGGGCACTGGCTACTATGGGGGGCACTGGCTACTATGGGGGCACTGGCTACTATGGGGGGCACTGGCTACTATGGGGGGCACTGGCTACTATGAGGGGCACTGACTACCTACTCTGGGGGGCACGGGCTACTATGGGGGCACTGGCTACTATGGGGGGCACTGGCTACTATGGGGGCACTGGCTACTGTGGGGGGCACTGGCTACTGTGGGGGGCACTGGCTACTATGGGGGGGCACTGGCTACTATGAGGGGCACTGACTACTATGGGGGGCACTGGCTACTATGGGGGGCACTGGCTACTATGTGGGCACTGGCTACTATGGGGGGCACTATATGGGGGGATTGGCTACTATGGGGGGCACTATATGGGGGGGATTGGCTACTATGGGGGGATTGGCTACTATGGGGGGCACTATATGCAAAGATGTGGGGGATTTGATGGTGGCGGTTGGGGGGGGCCAATTCGCACCTCTGCCCAGGGCCCATAATACTGTTAAGACGGCCCTGCTCCTCTCCTCCTCACACAAGGTATGCCGGACAGTGGAGTACAGGAAGAGGGGGGGCGGTCTGTCATCACATGCTCTCTCTCCTCCTCATACAAGGTATGCCGGACAGTGGAGTACAGGAAGGGGGGGGGGGGGTCTGTTATCACATGCTCTCTCTCCTCTCCTCCTCATACAAGGTATGCCTGACAGTGGAGTACAGAAAGGGGGGGGGGGGGGTCATCACATTCTCTCTCTCCTCTCCTCCTCATACAAGGTATGCCAGACAGTGGAGTACAGGAGGGGGTGTCAACGACAGCAGCGTGCAGGAGGAAAGGAGAACCAACCCCGACCAGGCACAGCATCCAGTCACTAAAGGGGCCCCATGGAAGCATGAGGCCCACTACAGACATGTGCCATGCTGAGCTGAGAGTATAGAGTCTGAGCCTGGCGGGCCCCTCTATGGGCCTGGGCCCCTGTGCAGCTGAACAGGCTGCACAAGTGATAGGTCCGCCTCTGACTCAATAGTCCCAGCAGAGGTATGCCATAGTATATGTCGGCATACAGTTCTGCAGTACTTATAGGCTACCTATGTGAATGTAGCCTTACAATCAATGAGTATAGACCACCGCTCTCTATCCTGTGCCCATACAGCTATTTAGAAACCACAACTTCCTGCATTCCCTGACAGCAGCATGCTTGGAGTTGTAGTTCTGCCATATCTGATGAGCCGTGGGTTTAGGACTACTGGCTCCTCCGTGAACTAAACAAAAGACCAGCACAAATGTCCAGTACGAAAGAAGATAGCGCATAGCTCT